>NW_026943821.1:13514607-13844607 GCF_035594765.1 Anolis carolinensis
TGAAGTGAAGATGGAGAGTATTAGCAGCTGCCTGCTATCACAGTCCTTTCTTCTTCTTTTTTCTTGGCTTGCAATTCATATGGTAGTGTTACACTGTTTGGAGTGAGAAGAAACCTTTGGCAGTCTATGCCAGTAATTTACCTCCTGTGTGACCATGCTGTGACGAATGATTGAGAAGAGACTCTGAAAAGAAGGTAAATGAAAGGTTACAAGTCTTAAGTAAATTTTGTTACAGAGAAAGAGAAATTTGGGGAAAAGGTTGGCAAGGAACAAGACATGAGTAAAAGTGCAAAGGACAGAAGATATTGGGTTGCTGTGAGTTTTCCGATCTGTATGGCCATGTTCCGGAAGTATTATCTTCTGATGTTTTGCCCACATCTATGGCAGACATCCTCAGAGGTTATGAGGTCTGTTGGAAACTAGACAAGTGGAATGTCTGTGGCATGTCCAGTGACATATATAAATCCCACTTGCCTAGTTTCCAACAGACCTCACAACCTCTGAGGAGGCCTGCCATGGGTGTGGGCAAAATGTCAGGAGAGAAGGCTTCTGGAACATGGCTATACAGCACAGAAATCTCTCAGCAACCCAGTGATTCCAGCCATGAAAGCCTTCAACTACAGATAGAAGATGTTGCAGTAATAAAGGTAAAGATAAAGGTTTCCCCTGACGTTAAGTCCAGTCATGTCTGACTCTGGGGGTTGGTGCTCATCTCCATTTCTAAGCCGAAAAGCTGGTGTTGTCCATAGACACCTTCAAGGTCATGTGGCCGGCATGACTGCATGGAGCACCGTTACCTTCCCGCCGGAGCGGTACCTATTGATCTACTCACATTTGCATGTTTTCGAACTGCTAGATTGGCAGAAGCTGGAGCTAATAGCGGGCGCTCACTCCGCTCCCCAGATTAGAACCTGCGACCTTTCGGAACTATCAAGGGAATGCAAAAGCAAAGACAGGAGTTCTAGGTGTGAACAATTGCCTATGGAAATGGAAATTTTGTTTGGGAAGCAAAATTCATACTGGGAAGGCAACACTCGTTTTGGCCCAATCTGCAGCTACATTCCTGCAGGATCTAACAGTGGGCTCTCAAGCCGCTCCCGGGATTTGAACCTGGGACCTTTCGGTCTGCAAGTTCAGCAGCTCAGCGCTTTAATGCACTTCGCCACCGGGGCTCCTATTTGCAGTAATAGAGGGCCATAAAAATTTCATCTAGCCCTGAAGATCAGTAGAGTCTGAGTCCCCATGGGGAGATAGGGCAGGATACAAATAGATTATTATTATTATTATTATTATTATTATTATTATTATTATTATTATTAACACAAAGACATAGTATTACACAGCAAACGGGAATAATAATAATAATAATAATAATAATAATAATAATAATCATCATCATCATCATCATCATCATCATCATCATCATCATCTCATTTCCACAAAATCAGCTTTGCCTTAACATTTCAGCTATTGTAATGAACTCACTCTTAAGGGGCCTTTTCACACGACATACTGTTATTATAGTGCTATGATTCCACTTCAGTTGCCTTAGCAGCATCCTATGAAAACCTGGGATTTGCAGCATAGGAAGGGACACTTACTATTCTGGGCCAGAGATCTCTAGTACCACTCACACCACAAATCTTAAGATCCTATATCATGTTGTGCTGCCTGTGCAGTGCGAAAAGGGTGGCTTTCTTCTCCAACTTCGATCTTCCATTAAGAGGGCGTAGAAAGCACCATTTTTTCTAAAGAAGCCCCAAACCATGTCTGACTAGACAAGGCCTCTGGAGGATTCTTAACCTTTAAAACCGTCCCTTGAGATGACTGGAGCTGCTGCTGGAACTTCCAGTGGCACGTAAATTGGACAAGTGGAAAATTGCACACACCAAAAATGTCTGGAGCTAAGCATTTGAGGAGGTGGCTTATAGGGAGGGAGCTGTTAAAACCTAATAAAGATAATAAATAACTCATTTCTCAGCATTCTGTCATACTCGGCTGACATTCCGTCATACTTTACCATAACAGCTCCCAGGGCAGAGCTATGCAAATAGAAGGCAGTGGTAGAGAACATGGTTTGTTTGAAGAAAGTTCCAGTTTCAGCCTACATCATCTCTAGGTGGAAAGAAGTAAGAAAGACCTGGTATCAAGTTGCTGCAATTGTCCAGGGCACCTAATGCACCAGTTATGAACTGCAGTCTGGTGTGCTAGTTGAAATGGGAAAATATTTCAAAAACATGCAAATATGAGTAGATCAGTAAGTACCGCTTCTGCGGGAAGGTAACGGCACTCCATGCAGCCATTCTGGCCACATGACCTTGGATGTGTCTATGGACAACGTCAGCTCTTCGGCTTAGAAATGGAAATTGGTACCAACCCCCAGAGTTGGACACAATGGCTTCAAACTACAGGAAAGGAGATTCCACCTGAACATCAGGAAGAACTTCCTCACTGTGAGGGCTGTTCAACAGTGAAACTCTCTCCCCCAGACTGTGGTGGAGGCTCCTTCAGGCTGGATGGCCATCTCTCGGGGGTGCTTTGAATGCGATTTTCTGCTTCTTGGCAGGGGGTTGGACTGGATGGCCCATGAGGTCTCTTCCAACTCTACTATTCTATGATTCTATGATTCTACGATTAGACTTAATGTGAAGGGAAACCTTTGTTGTGGTAATCTCTGAGCGGTTAGACTCAATTTAACCCTCTCTGGGGGAGATTCAACCAAAAATCAGCAGGGTAGCAAAAGCTTTCAAATGCAACAGTTACTTACACGTGGTGAGCAAAGAAAAGGCTTACAACTTAGGATGGCAATGGAGTGCAGAGTCTCAGTAAAAGTTCAAAAATATTTATTCAGGTAAAAAGAATTCCATTGTGGATAGAAAGGCTTGGGAGCTGTCTATTCTACTCTAGACTGGTTTCTAAGGAAAAATAATAAAGGAAAAATAACAAACATCTAAATAGTTACATCTTGCCAGGAGAGATGCCGAGATGCTTCTTGTTAGCTAGAAGAACAAAGGGAGAAGAGAGAACCAAAATGGTTCCGACCTCATGGTCCAGTTTATTGGGGCCATAAAACATTCTGACCAATGAGAAGTTAGTGTCCCTAAAGATTCACATTTCTACTAACTTCAAGAGATGTGACGTAAACAGGATAGAGTGAAACACAGTAAAGCCTATCTAGGCATGCTTTGGAAACTGGGAAAGGATTCCCTCAATCTAACTCTATCATTTATCTGACTACATTTAGACTTGAGTAGTCCAGGGTGATTCCCAACAACCTTTACCTTTACCTAATAGTAAAACATTTCAGTTGCAATTGCAGAAAATGTATAGTGGCATACCAGACCTACATTTGGTTGGTTTTTCCATTTTAGAAGGCAACTCTGGAATTACGGGTGACTAGCACTGGTTTGTCAGAGTCTAATAGCCTAAAGCGGTGGGAAAGTGTGATCACACTACACAATACAGCAAATGTGTGATTGCATTTCTGTCTCTTTTCAAGCTGTTTCTTAATGGAAGAAACATGAATATTGATGCTAAGTCAGATGTTGACCTACAAAATTACTCCCTTCTAAAAGTGGCTATTTGTACCCATTTGACTGAAATTTCACAAGGAGGAGGCAGAAGACCATAAAATGTTGCCTATGCCTACAAATCAAAGATGGTGCGTGATAAGGTAGATATTGGAGCCTATTGACCTCTGAAAAGGACAGCTGTCGATTTCTGGCAGGTAGAAGAAGGTAAGTCTAGCTATGGATCCAGATGGATCTGAAGGACATGTAGTAGGATGGCTGTCTTCAAATTTGATCATTTCCCTGACCATGGTGTGAAGAAGTCACTTTACTTGCCATACCAGGTGTCAGTCAAATTGATGAAAAACAACAGGAAAAACTCAGCCGCTATCAGGACCTCAAGATTGAACTTCAAAGATTCTGGCAGAAACCAGTGCAGGTGGTCCCGGTGGTGATCGGCACATTGGGTGCCGTGCCAAAAGATCTCAGCCGGCATTTGGAAACAATAGGCATTGACAAAATTATGATCTGCCAACTGCATAAGGCCACTCTACTGGGATCTGCACGCATCATCCGAAAATACATCACACAGTCATAAGACACTTGGGAAGTGTTTGACTTGTGATTTTGTGATACGAAATCCAGCATATCTATCTTGTTTGCTATGTCATGCAATAAAATAATAATAATAGCAATAATAATAATAATAATAATAATAATAATAATAATAATAATAATAATTTATTTATATCCCACCCCCTCTCCCCGAAGGGACTCAGGGCAGCTCACAGTAGAAAAAATACAGTATACGTAAGAATACTCGACCAACCAAGACAAACAACATTCATCCACTGACAAATCGCAAGTCAGGAATGGAGGCATGCAACAAAAACAATTTTTAAATGCCAATTCCAGGATTATGTATTTTTGTCATAAGCAGTAACCCAAACACTGTTATATAGAAAATGTTATCATGGGTAGGGCTATCAATTTAGCCAATGGGGAACATCAGCACAGGATAGATTTTAACCTATCAAGCTATTGCACACATTTATGGTTTAGGAAGGAAACCTGTGGGTCTAAAGAGTGGGGCAAATTCTCACTTATCTTGGCACAAAATCTTTGGCACAAAAACAAAGGACCTGCCCCGTATCTGAGTCTAGAATATGAAATGGGCGGCTGAAATACCCGATGCTCAGCGGCGCAGGTTGTAATTGGATTTCTTTGGAACTTAAAATTTAGAATTCCTGGATGTTGCAAGAGGGAAGGCTAATTACAGTTAAGCTTTGTATTGTCTGCTGCACTATTTTGGGCACTAGAAAGAAAAAGTATGCTGCCGGGAGGATCCAGGTTTGCCTTATCGCGACAAAGTAGCCATGCCAAAAAATCGCATAGGAATGAGGAAGACTGGACGTCCACAGCCCAACCCAAATGAACTAAGTTCCTTGTGTTCTGGCATGGGGCTTACACTGCCCTTCATGCTGATTCTGCCTCTCTAATATGTGCTGGACTTCACTCGGTATTTCTGGCGGCACACCCCTACATTTATTTCGTGATTAGTAGTGTTGCTTTCGAAATGCCATCAAAGAAGTGATTTTCCTCTGCTGAATGCATTTTTCTTTTTCTTTGTGTACAAGACCTGAGTCAGCTGCACCACTTGTCCTCAGAACTTCAGTCTGGGCATTGGGCAATTCTGGAAACTATGTGTGGCATAGTGATTCAGCATTGGGCTGGGGGGTGGTCTAGCGGTAGGATCAGAGTACGGTCATGCAGGTTGTCTTTCTGTTGATACAAGCCTTCCATTGAAGGATATCAGGGACAATAGGTAGGATTTGGGGGCTTGTTTCAAGTTCCATCCCTATCTTAGGAGGTCAAGGGAATTTTGCTAACAAGAGCAGTGTGTGTTGGACACGTCTCGGGGTCTGACATTTGCTCCAGAGAACCAAAACATGGTTGAGATCTTAAGTTATGTCTATGGGCCTTAATATTAATATTAATAACAATAGTTATTCTGGGACCCTAAGCTGAGTCTGAGAGAGGGCTGCTTCCCCATGACAGCTAATGTGTCCCAATGGGTGTTAATAAGAACAATATTAATAATAACAATAGTATTCTAGGGTAGACTCAAACACTTTAAAAGTTGGTGGGCTAAAATGCCCTCCGTGTGTGGCGATTTTCACCCTTCTAGCCAAAAAACTGAGCCGGGGGTGGGGGTGGGGGGATGAGCCTCAGAAGCCCTCCCATTGCAGCCACTGGTCCGAAAATTTTCATTTTTTTCATTAGCCAGATGAAAATTTGTGTTGTATAGGTGGCCCATTTTCATTACCGTGACACGAATACAAAAATAAGATGACACAAACTACACAAAACGAACAGCAATTCCATATGAATGCACAACACTAATCTACAGTGGGAGAAAGAGGCATTTCCCAACATGTGGTTTCTCCAAAGCTTTGCAGTGGAGAGGTTTTGGATGAATATCCCCTTGTGCCCATTCCTAAATAAGACAGGTGTAAGTAACCTTGATTTCTGCAGGCAATTGTTGCTAACAGGCTCCTGGCTCACCTAGCACAGGAGAGGTCATTTCTTCGTTGTACTCAGTATCCAATATTTCACAGATGACAACTGGGACATATATAGTCAGCCAACAACAGAGAGTTCGTCAAGAAGTCAAATGTCAGTAATAGTGGGAGAACAGACAAGCTAAGAGAGGCTGCAGCAGTTTGCTTTTGCTTGAGTTTATAAAGAAGAAGGGGAACTACTTTGGTGCTATGAACACACTGTTTGCAGGAGCTGAAATAAGTTGAGGACCAAAGGAGG
The DNA here is from genome assembly GCF_035594765.1 of Anolis carolinensis. Lineage (NCBI taxonomy): Eukaryota > Metazoa > Chordata > Lepidosauria > Squamata > Anolidae > Anolis > Anolis carolinensis. The sequence goes on from NW_026943821.1 coordinate 13,520,937, forward strand.
AAGTGGGAGGAAGACAGAGAAACCAGGACATTTTAAAGCAGTTGAAAAAATAAGATCACAGAGTATTAATCAGCACCCTCCTTGCAAAATCAGGACAGTTGGAATGTATTGTTGTGAAGGTGGCTCCAATTTCAAGGCCAAAAGTATGGAAACTCTTCCCCACCTTTCAGTCTGTTCATAAATAAAGTTGTGCTCCATAATGAAGGTGGTGTGTACAAGATAAAATCCACCAGTGAGCGTGCAAGCTGTCATATCCATGTAAGTATAGGGTGCATTCAATCATGAATAAAACCAACGTTTTAAAATGTTTATTATGAAAAAGCAATTCAAGTACATTAAGTGTATCCATGCTACATGATACCACTTTAACTAATATGGCTCCATCTACACTTCCACATAATGCAGTGTAACAGGATGTCATTTAACCTCATTGAAATGGATCATATGAATCTATCCTGCCATAGTGCAATTCAATTCAAACTGCATTCTGAAACAGCATAATATGGTAGTTGGATGGGGCCAAAGAGGAGGAATATAACCTTCACTGTAAATGAAGTTTTGTAAGAAATGATGCTACTGGTTGCAGTAGTTAATGAAGCAGATGTGCTCCTTGGCATGACTTTTTTTTAACAGAAAGATTGATACCAGAAGTGGAAATAACATGAAAAGAATAAGGAGGTATTCCCACATCTCAAGAAAAAATGTAGTTCAATGTGTTGAACTAGCAATATGCAGCCAGTTAGATAAGCTTTGTATAACACATTTTATTTATATTCCGCTTTATCTCCACAGAGGGATTCAGAGCTGTTTACAGTACATATAAGGCAAATATTCAGTGCCTTTTTACACACTGACGTACAATACAATACACCCGACAAAGTAAAGGACTTTCCTTTTTCATTTCTGGCATCTAGAGGCAATGCTCAACTCTGGCCATGGGGAGGTGCTCTTGTTCTATTTTTCAATGCCGGGGAGTTTGTTGTCTATAGACATATCCAATAGTGTTTTGCCAGCTTGTTTGCATGGGGCACCCTTTTATCTTCCTGCCGACGCGGTACCTATTGATCTACCCTCATTGAATGCTTTTGAACTGCTAGGTTGGCAGAAGCTAGGGCTGACAGTTGGGACTTCACTCCAACTCGCAGCTTTGAATTGCCAACTCTTCAATCAGCAGTTTTTCTGCAGCTAGTGGTTTAACCCGCTGCGCCAATGCGGGTAAATATTAGGAGTCTTCTAAAGACCACTTCAAGCTTCTTCCCAAATTCATCCTGAAATGACCTTTCCTTTCACCAGTCTCCACTTTTCTTTTAATTTCCAGATGAATGTATAGATCTATGCATTCTTGTCATGGTGGGAAGAGCTGGGGAGGTCAAGTAATCTACTCCACTGTTTCGAACTTTATTTTGTAGCTGCTGTTTGCCTTGTCAGTTGTAAGTAGTAACATACAGCTACAGTAGAATCAGAGCAGAATCCTACTCTTGTTGAGCCACAGTTTACACTGTCAACTGTATGCATACTTCTGCAACTTAATGCCAAAGCAATATTTCTCCAGCCTTCCTTCATCATCCTCTTGGTGCTGATATGCTGATAAACCTTCAATTTAGACAGAGAACGGAGAGGACAGGGGGTACTGGCCAGGCATAAAAAGTCTTTGTAAAAAAGAAGCTTCTTTGTCAATGGCTTTGTTAAGTGAGATAACAAAGCTTTTATTCGTGACCTATGGAAGTTACTCTCCAAGGACTAATAATAGTTTGAGTGGTTGATTTTTACAAGGACAGTGGTGATAGTGGGAAAGCATATGCTGCTTTGGAAAGTAGTGTAATAATAATAATAATAATAATAATAATAATAATAATAATAATAATAATAATAATAATATGCTTTTGTTGTAGTCCTTCTTTGTTTTGACATTAAAAACAAATATGTGATGAACATCTAATTACTTTAGCAAAATGTAGTCTGAATTTCAAGCATTGCAACTCTCACCTGAATAACAAAAACAACACACAGCTATAAATGGAGAGAGCTGAGTTTCCTAGGGAAGTGTGTTTCCAAACCACCAGGGCTACTATCAAAAGATCCTGTGTTTGGTAAATGGCAATAGAATTTATGATAGGATGAAGGAGAAATTACTTCTTTGTTGACATATTTTGAAACTGAGATAATGGCAGGATTTAGTGGGAGAAAATGGAAGGCCGTGAACAGTCTTATGCACTCAGGAACAACAGTAAACACCCATAGTATATTAAATAGTAGGAGTAATTGTAATGCAAGGGTGTCAAACTCATTCTCATCGAGGGCCACATCGGCCTTATTGTTGCCTTCAAAGGGGCATTGAATACATGGATGGAGAATCCATGAATACAAAGGGCCAACTATAATTTTTTTAACATAGTGGTCGGTACTCTTTAGTTTTCACCCAATTTGTGTCCCCAGATGTTATTGAATGACAACTCCCATCACTTGATTATTCACCATGCAGACTGGGGATAATGGGAAATGAAACCAAACAGCTCTTGTAGATCTGAGGGTGGGGAATGGTTAAAGGACGCTTTAACATCAATTCTCATATTCACAAAACTTGTATCTAAATTCAACTCAGCAGAACAAACTCTAGCCTTCCAGATGTTCATGTATCACAACTCCCATCCTGGAGTTGCGTAGAATCTTGAGCCAATGTCAATTGTAGTAAAGATATTCAGTCTCCAAGATAACAGTTTCTATATTCAAAGGAATTCTTCGTTTGCTTTGCAACGCCAAGAACTGGTACACAACAAGGTCTCCTGGGTTGTTCCCCTTGTTTCGTTATCACTTCCTCAGGTGTTGTGTCTGTTTTAATTTTATTGTGCTTAGTACGATTCTTATTAGTAGCTCTGGCTCTGTTTTAAGTGGAGTTCTATAACGAGCTTACAAGGCTTTTATCCCCTAGGCCATTGGAGGCTCCTGGTATCAAAATAAAAATACCCTTTCTGTTTTGAACATTTTAACATCTTAGACTTGCCGCCTATGTGAGTTCTTTAGTTTGACATTCCCAAACCCTCAATTTGTATCCTTTTGCATCTTTAAAGAAGGTGATGGTCTGTTTCCTTGCTTGTGCTTGATCGCCCTGTCAGTCCATTTTTCTCATGGCAGATTCTAACATTAAAGATTGTGGCTATTTATTTGATCAAACTATTCTTCATACTATTGCTATTTATTAATCAAGTTCAGTCAAATCAAATAGGTGTCCCTTGTCTCCTTCACTAGGGTCCCCCAAGAAGTCATGATTGTTTAGATCAGGGGTCCCCAAACTAAGGCCCGGGGGCCGGATGCGGCCCATTGAAGCCATTTATCCGGCCCCCATGGCACAAGGGCAGAAGGGGGTTGGGCTAAATGACACAAGGGGTCACTTCTTCTCTTACAACCCTTATTATTATTATTATTATTTGAAACACAACAAGATGAGTCCACAGCAGACACTCTGCTGGCTGTTGTACTGGATCACACGGCAGACACTTCCCAATTGTCTAGGACTGTGTGATGTATCGGCGAATAATGCGGGCAGATCCTAGTAAGGTGGCCTTCTGCAGCTGGCAGATGGTAATTTTGTCAGCGCCGATTGTGTTTAAGTGCAGGCCAAGGTCTTTAGGCACTGCACCCAGTGTGCCGATCACCACTGGGACCACCTTGACTGGCTTGTGCCAGAGTCTTTGTAATTCGATCTTTAAATCATCATATCGTGTCAGCTTTTCCAGTTGTTTCTCCTCAATCCTGCTGTCCCCTGGGATTGCAATATCGACAATCCATACTTTGTTTTTTAACATGATTGTAAGCTCAGGAGTATTGTGTTCCAAAACCCTGTATTATTATTATTAATAATAATAATAATAATAATAATAATAATAATAATAATTAATATTAATAATAATTATTATTCTGCACAAAGGCAGAAGGGGATTGGACTCAGTGGCCCAAATGATCTCTTCCAACTCTCTCTTTTTTAAATTATTATTATTATTATTATTATTATTGTTTTTGTTATTACAATAATAATAATAATAATAATAATAATAATAATAATAATAATAATAATAATAATTGCTCAGTGGCCAACTCCAATGGTCCGAAGGATCATGAACTGGCTCCCTGTTCAAAAGGTTTGGGGACCCCTGGTTTAGATGCTGGATTAAATTGTTTGGAACAGATATGAAGATACAAAGGGAATTCATTGACCTCTACTGCAGTGTTTCTCAACCTGGGGGTCAGGACCCCGGAGTGGGGGTCACAAGGGGGTGTCAGAGGGGTTACAAAAGACCATCAGGAAACACCTATTCCTGATGGTCTTAGAAACCCCATTGGCAGAGAAGGTTGAATATCTCTTTGCCTGCCCTTCTCTTCCTTTTTGGAAACAGATGACGATTCCTCCCACCAAAAGCCCAATTTATCCAATTCTATTGTTGTTGGAGTTCATGGGGCTCTTTGATTGTAGGTGAACTATAAATCCTAGCAACTACAACTCCCAAATGTCAATGTCTATTTTCCCCAAACTCCACCAGCGCTCACATTTGGGCATATAGAGTATTTGTGCCAAGTTTGGTACAGATCCATCATTGAGTCCACAGTGCTCTCTGGATGTAGATGAACTACAACTCCAAAACCCAAGCTCCATGCCCACCAAACCCTTCCAGTATTTTCTGTTCTGTGTACCAAGTTTCAATTCCATCACTGGCTGTTCCAATGTGCCTTCCCAGATTAATAGGAAATCTCCAATACCAAGTCCCATAAGCACTTTATTAGAACTAAGATCGTATATCGCACTCTGCACTTGCCCTATAAGCCTTATATATCACCTGTCACATCAGCACTTTTAATCTTGTACCCATTACTCTGGCCCGGCCCAGTTTTATTGTGTTTTAGCGTATTGTTTATTGCTTGTTGTTTATACTGTTTTAATTGTTTTTAATTTGCCTTTTGTTTTGTATTGTTATATTGTGTGTTGAGGCCTTTGTAAGCCGCATCGAGTCCTTGGGGAGATGCTAGCGGGGTACAAATAAAGTTTAATAATAATAATAATAATAATAATAATAATAATAATAATAATTGGTGGAGTTCAGAATGCTCTTTGATTGTAGGTTAACTGCAACTCCCAAATGACAAAATCAACCTCTCCCCCAACCCCATCAGTATTCAAATTTGGGCGCATCAGATATTTGTGCCAAATTTGGTCCAGTGAATAAAAACACACCATGCATATCAGATATTTACATTACAATTCATAACAGTAGCAAAATTATGTTATGAAGTAGCGATGAAAATAATTTTATGGTTGAGGGTCACCACAACATGAGGAACTGCATTAGGGAGGTAGAGAACCACTGCTCTACTGCTTTGAGTCCCAATGCTGGTGTGAAGTGGGATATAAATGAACCAAAAATAATAATAATTGCAATGCTAATTGCCCTTGCAGTTGGAGAAATGAACAAAATGATGTGGGGAAAAGGTCTTATTTACTGACCTCAGGAAGCAGCAGGATTTCATCTTCTAATCAGCAAACTGAATAGACTTTTCACTTTGCCAGAATCCTCAGTTAGGAAGATCCTTGGCACTTAGGGGAAGCCTGTTTTTATTTCTGGTCCCAGATTGGAGATAAGCATCAGGACTCCTCTGGATGACACTGAGCTTCCCTGTTTTGACACTGAACAGAACGTAAAGGCAATCTTTCCCATCCCAGGGGGTTGACTTGGAGGAGCCTTCGCAGGACTATCCGGGGGCTGAATTGCAGCCATCGGTGGTCCTGATAAGACCTGTGGGTCCCTTCATTCAGAATATCAACATTTGTTGTTATATGCCTCCAAGTTGACTTGGACTTATGTGACCCTCTCTTAGGGTTCTCTTGTTAATATTTTTTTCTGGAGGAACTTTGCTATGTTACTTTCCTCTCAGGCATAGAGCATGCAATTTATCAAATATTGTTTCCAGAAATTGATGTAAAATTAATGTAATAGGGGAAGGTGGAAGGATGAGAGAGAAACTGGGACTTTTAAAAAAGTTGAAAAGTGGCAGAGGATTAAACTGGGACAGCTGGAGATCGTGGCATACTGCTGTTGGTTGTTAGCATCAACTGTTGTTCTATAGTGAGGTACTGTAAAGCAATTAAGTCACTGGTCCCACTTATCTATCTATATGTAAGAGTTGAAGTAATGGTATGCAATGCATGTGTGTGTTTGTTTCTCAATTTGTACCACAAAGGCTGTTGCTAGATGAAGTGGCCTTCTGTGTTGTCACTGGATTGACTGCTGCTAGGTGAAGTAGTCAGCGTATTAAACTGCTGAGCTGCTGAACTTGCTGACCGAAAGGTCAATGGTTCAAATCCGGGGAGCAGGGTGAACTCCTGGTATCAGCTCCAGCTTTTGTCAGCCTAGCAGTTCCAAAATATGCAAATGTGAGTAGATCAATAGGTAACACTTCGACGGGAAGGTAACGGCACTCCATGCAGTCATGCCAGCCACATGACTTTGGAGGTGTCTATGGACAACGCCAGCTCTTCAGCTTAGAAATGGAGATGAGCACCAACTCCCAGAGTTGGACACAACTAGACTTAATGTCAGGGGAAAACCTTTACCTTTACCTGCCTAGGCGAAGTGGCCTTCTATGATGTCACTGGATTGATTGTTGCTAGGTGAAGTGGCCCTCTATGATGTCACTGGATTGACTGTTGTTAGTTGAAGTGGCCTTCTATGGTGTTATTGGGTTGACTGCTGCTGGCGAAGTGGCCCTCTGTAATGTCACTGGATTGACTGTTGCTAGGTGAAGTGGCTCTCTGATGTAACTGGACTGACTGTTGCTAGATGAAGTGGCCCTGTGATGTCACTGGATTGGTTGTTGCTAGGTGAAGTGGCCCTATGTGATGTCACTGAACTGACTGTTGCTAGGCGAAGTGGTCCTCGATGATGCCACTAGATTGACTGTTGCTAGGTGAAGTGGTCCTCTGTGAGGTGACTGAATTGATTGTTTCTAGATGAAGTGGCCCCCTGTGATTATACTGGATTGACTATTGCTGGGTGAAGTGGCCCTCTGTGATGTCACTAGTAAAAAAAGGTGACATGTATGAGGGGGAAGGAGGAAGGAAAGAGAAAAAAAAGAAGGGAAAGGCAAAGAGCATTGCCATGGGGACCTTGTGAGGTAGGCCTTTCTCAGAGATGGAGCAGGGAGAAGGTAGACAACACTGGGTATACACATTAGTAAAAAAAACCTATCGAGTCCTCCACCTCTTATAGCCTAAGATGTAAAAGACTAAGTAATCATTTTAGGCAATGGTTGCTAAAAATGTACAATCTTGTTCCTGACTTGGAAAGAGGAGAAATGGAGCGCCGAGCCTTTGGGGATGCATTGACTAGTGATGTGTGTCCATTTATGTCACACCGGTTACTCTTGCTTCCTGATGCCTCCTGTTCCTTGTTCTATTGCTCTCTTGGCTTGAAGGAAATCAGCGGAAATATGCTTTTCCATTCATTGGAGAACAGCTTGTTTATGGCATTAGAAGGAGCCTTCACACATCTCATAAGATCATTGCCACCCTTACTAGTTGTTTTTATTGTATCTATTCTTTTGTACTCTTTCAGTATGCCCCGATATACTAAAAAAATCATTTCCATATAAGGCATTCTCAAATCAAGCCTGGAAAACCAAACAGGAGCCCGAAGAGAGTCGTCACATGGCAACTTGGTGAGTCAATACATAAGGAAGAGCTATTGATTCGCTAGGTGTATTCTAGCTGAGACTAATAGTGGGTTTAGCCCTATAGAGGCATCATTTTTGAGCCACTCTTCCCTTATGGCCCGAAGTGACACAAAACCCTTGGAATGTGAGACAACCCCCAGCGATTCTTACTGAGTCCTTAGCTATAGAAGCAGCTAGAATGGCCTCTCACATTGGAAATGAAGCTAAAGGGAGTCAGGAGGGTCTGAACAACTCTGGCTTAATGCAATAGTCAAGGTCTGCCTGGGCTGTTGGTTGCCATGGAAACCGGGGGCTGAAGTCTTGGCGGTTGCTGTCTTTCCTGGAAGGCCTGAATCATATTTCTTTTGAGGAACCAGGCTTCTAACAACCCAGGAGTCCTGACTCTTGGACCTCTGCTCCTCCATTGCCTCCTCCATAGCCCAGGGCTGGAGATGCAAGATGCCAGAGAGGAGAGCCATTGTGTTTGGTTAAGCTCCAAGCGCCATCTGATGGCTACTTGAGGAATCGCAGCTTTCAACACCAGTCTCAGTTGAATCAGTGCTGATCAGAGAATAATAATAATAATAATAATAATAATAATAATAATAATAATAATAATAACCTGCTTTGATTGAAGTCAAAAATCAGAAACTCCTCAAAGCATAGCAGACAAAAAACCAGTACAAGAAAACCGCACTACAAACTAAAGCTGACAGCTGGTACAACAAAACATATCTATCTTGTTTGCTGTGTCATACAATAAAATAATAATGTAACAACAATGTTTAAATCACCATCAATGCTATCTAAAATGTATTCTTTAACCATTTATTAAAGGTTCAATATCCTTATCTGGGCAGACAACTTCAGGGGTTCTTGGACGATGCGGATTTTCTTGACCCATTTCAATCTGGCTTCAGGCCGGGTCATGGAACCGAAACGGCTTGGCCTTGCCGCTGTGGACAAGTCTACATAGGGACCACCAAACACAGCAGCAATGCCCAAACACAAATCAAGGAACAGGAAAGGCACTGCAGACTAAGTCAAGCAGAGAAGTCAGCCATAGCAGAGCACTTGATGAACCAACCTGTACACAGGATGTCATTTGGGAACACGGAAATGCTGGACCACTCTAACAACCACCATGTCAGACTACACCAGTGATTCTCAACCTGCAGTCCCCAGATGTTATGTCTACAACTCCCAGAAATCCCAGCCAGTTTACCAGCTGTAAGGATTTCTTGAAGCCACATACATACTAACAATGTAACAGAGAGATCTTCTCATTAGTTGTGTTACTCCTTGGTTGTTCATTACTCTGAAGCTGGTTCTAAGCTGCTATATCAGTATCAGAAAAATTATATTTAAAAAATAACCTTTAAAAGGGGTAATCAAATTGCATTATTTGTATCCCAGACTTTAACTCAAAATTTTTAATGCAATCTTGCTGAAAATGTGGATTTTACCCAATAAAATCTTTCTGTATATATTACAGGTTCCAAAAAAGGAGAAAGCAAATTAACAGTATTGAACTGGATTATGTGAGTCTACACTGCCATATAACCCAGTACAATGCAGTTAATCTGAATTCTGAAACTAGATTATATGACTACGTAGATCCAATCTAAGTCCACAGTTATGAGTGAGATAATAAATTTGCTCTGGGCTATAATCAGAATTTTGAAGGAGTTGGCTAAGGTGCTGAACGCTTTCCCAAAATTAGTTTAGCAGTTTAAGGAGGTACTTTGGAAAGTTCTGTCTAAAACCCCAAGTAGATTTATTTCACATACATACACACTAACATGCAAGCCACCAGCCAACTACCACCATTATTATTATTATTATTATTATTATTATTATTATTATTATTATTATTATTATTATTATTATGAACAGCAAACAAGATAGATATGCTGGATTTCGTATCACAAAATCACAAGTCGAACACTTCCCAAGTGTTTAGGACTGTGTGATGTATTTTCAGATGATGTGTGCAGATCCCAGTAGGGTGGGATGATGTGCCAATCACCACCGGGACCACCTGCACTGGTTTCTGCCAGAGTCTTTGAAGTTCAATCTTGAGGTCCTGATATCGGCTGAGTTTTTCCTGTTGTTTTTTGTCAATGCGACTGTCACCTGGGATGGCAACATCAATGACCCAAAACTTTTTCTTTTCCACCACTGTGATGTCTGGTGTATTGTGTTCCAAAACTTTGTCAGTCTGGATTCGAAAGTCCCACAGTATCTTTGCGTGCTCATTTTCCAATACTTTTGCAGGTTTGTGATCCCACCAGTTCTTTACTGCTGAGAGGTGGTACTTGAGGCATAAGTTCCAAATTATTATTATTATTATTATTATTATTATTATTATTATTATTATTAAATCATAATAATGGGAATAGACACTTGAAGAATTCAGAACATCTCTCAGGATGCTTTACAGTCATCTTTATAAGTAATTAGAAAGCAGAACCGGGAAGATCTGTCTTTTTGCACTCTACAGTGGCCTTGGTTCTTAGGAAATTCTAGGACTTTTCTCCCTACTTTTTCCATGCTATTTTTTTTGCCTCTGGTGCCATAGTTTCAGTTAAAGAAGTCATGCTCAGACACACATCTATTGATGTGTACTTGAACGTGCCTTACCCCTGCTATGCTTACTTAGATAGAACTTATGTACCCCTTTGAACACCATAACAATGGTCACTTTTCTACTTTCCTTGTGAACTCTGGTCACAAGATATCTTGCTATCACAAGATAAAAACTACAGCTATAGAAGTTGTGTCAGGATTTTCAGGAGCCGATCTTCCGAATTGAGTCAGGCATAGTAATGCAGAACACACCCAAAAGTTCCTTGCCAGATGAGAACTTGCCAAACTCCACAGAAAACAATCATGTAATTATTGGTTCTGGGATGTGGGGGAAGTCATGATAAGGAATTCCAACAATTTCTCCAAAAGGAGAACCACAAGCAAATAATGGGGAGGGAGACACTACACTTGTTGAATTTCTGTCTGTCAAGGAGTAGTTAAAGGGGCAGAAGCCCTAATGGGATGTAGGATGGCAGAGATGTGCCAAGATCAATATTTCACCATGAATTTGAATTCGGGTAAGATTTAAACCACTTTGAAGACTGGCAATTGGTTTTCCCCACACCTTGGAAAAGAGATTAAAAGGGGAAAGGGGGGGATAAACTATTTGGAAATTGAAATTTTTAATAAGAATGTTAAATGTTAACTTGATGACCAGAATTTGAAAATAGGTATATATATTTACTGAATATAAGCTGAGGCACCTAATTTTACCACAAAAAACTGGGAAAACATTGACTCCAGTATAAGCCGAGGGTGGTAAATTTCAGAAATAAAAATAGATACCAATAAAATTACATTAATTGAGGCATCGGTAGGTTAAATGTTTTTGAATATTTACATAAAGCTCAAATTTAAGATAAGACTGTTCAACTCTGATCAAATCATTATTCTCATCTTCTTCAATGTAAATGTGTTTATGTATCCTTTTAATAATAATAGAGTAAAATAATACATGTAATAATAATAATAATATTACAGGAAAATAATGCAAGTAATAATAAATAGAGTAAAATTATAAATGCAATAATAATAATAAGGTCAGAGTGAAATAATAAATGTATTACTATTATTAATAATAATAGAGAAAAATAATACATGTAATAATAAATAGAGTAAAATATTAAATGTAATAATAATAATAATATCAGAGTGAAATAATAAATGTATTAATAATAATAAAAATAGAGTAAAATAAATGTAATAGTAGCAACAATAATAGAGAAAAATAATAAATGTAATAATACCAATAATAATAGAGAAAAATAATAAATGTACCATATATTCTCAAGTATAAGCTGACCCAAATATAAGCCAACCAGGACCCTGTATAAGCCGAGGGGGGCTTTTTCAGTCTTAAAAAAGGGCTAAAAAACTAGACTTATACTCGAGTATCTACAGTATATGTGAAACAGTCAATTTATGGAAACCCATGAATTTTAGAGGGGTTTTAAAAGGCAAGGAATACTCAGAAGTAGGTACTTGGTATGTGTTGATATTCTCCCATCCAAGTATTAACCAGGTCTGATCCTGCTTAGCTTCCGGAATTAGACGGGATCTGGGCCTTAGGGCATTTAGACCATAAATAGTAACTAATTTATTTGAGGGATTTCCTAACCAATTGGATAGCAATTCACTTTTTATGCATAAAAAAGTAACACTCCAACCTCTGCAAGACAGATTCAGGTTAATATGATTGAGTAGTTAAGCAGTACTTTGCATCTATGTGTGTGTGAAAGAGAGGAAGGAAGAGGTTGAGACGTGGAAGCATCTCTGTGAACTGAGCTGGATGCAGGCTGAGTCTTTTGGAACTCCAGGGCTCCTTGATGTTCAGCCACAACTGGCTCGGGGTCAACCACATCCTCCTCTCCGGCAGCTGTTGCCACTCAGGAAATGTGTCAGCAAGCCAAAGGCATACCTCTGACATTTCACAGATGAATGAAAATAAGGGAGGGAGGCTCACTGCACTGCTGTTGAGCTCCCAGCCCTTCCCCGTCACACAGTCGGGAAGTTGCATCACTACCTTTTTATATGCTGCATTCAGTGATTTGGTTTGCACTGATTTATAGGAAGTGGGTGTTATAGTGTGTGCCTTCAAGTCACTGTAATTTGCCTTGTAAGAGGAGGGCAAATGACTTTTCTCATTCATTATAGTTGAAACATTCTTAAACGGGAAATTTCTTACAAGCATACTGCCATAATGTATCCTCCATGTGTTCCACTGACTTCCAAATAAGTGGATGTTGGAACAATTATAGTCAGACTTTATAATTCGTGGGTGGACTCAGCAACAGTTGTCTTGATTTTCCTTTGTGCTTTATCATTTAGCACATTCCACATCGATCATTCCCAAGGAGGTTCAACAATAATATCTATGATTCTATATTATTATTTATTTATTTATTTATTTATTTATTTATTTATTTATTTATTTATTTATTTTATTGTATGACACAGCAAACAAGATAGACATGCTGGATTTTGTATCACAAAATCACAAGTCGAACACTTCCCAAGTGTCTAGGACTGTGTGAGGTATTTTCGGATGATGCGTGCAGATCCCAGTAGGGTGGCCTTTTGCAGTTGGCAGATCGTAATTTTGTCACTGTCTATTGTTTCCAAATGCCGGCTGAGATCTTTTGGCACGGCACATTGCCCATCACCACTGGGACCACCTGCACTGGTTTCTGCCAGAGTCTTTGAAGTTCAATCTTGAGGTCCTGATAGCGGCTGAGTTTTTCCTGTTGTTTTTTGTCAATGCAACTGTCACCTGGGATAGCAACATCAGTGATCCAAACCTTTTTCTTTTCCACAACTGTGATGTCTGGTGTGTTGTGTTCCAGAACTTTGTCAGTCTGGATTCGGAAGTCCCACAGTATCTTTGCGTGCTCATTTTCCAATACTTTTGCAGGTTTGTGATCCCAGCAGTTCTTTGCTGCTGGGAGGTGGTACTTGGGGCATAAGTTCCAATGAATAATTTGGGCCACATAGTTGTGCCTCTGTTTGTAGTCTGTCTGTGTGATTTTCTTACATTATTATTATTATTATTATTATTATTATTATTATTATTATTATTATTGTATGCCGTCTCCATCTCCCCAACGGGGACTCGGAGCGGCTCACACAGGGCCAAGCCCAATACAATCATATAATATCATAAAATCAACAGTTGAGACATCAATGAATGCATTTAAAAACAAATTAAACAAGTCATAATTTAAAATATACATAATTAAAATATTAAACAATAATCCAAGGCATTAAAAGGTCCAATATAGGACAACAGTCTGGGCGACAGTCAAAAGTGATGAAGGGAGTGTCCATTACAGAATAGAACATACATGAAATAGACACAACAAACAGGGAAGATAAATCTGAATAGAATCAATGATTCTATGACTCTATTATTCTATGATTCTAATATGGTATACTTGGTGGATTAGTTTTGTTGGGAGTTTTCTTTAATTCTTTATTTTAAAAATGGCAATAAATTAAAATTTTGTTTAATCTTTTGAAAAATATTCTAATAATAATAATAATAATAATAATAATAATAATAATAATAATTGTTCCTCCCCTCTCCTCACATCTCAAGGCAGGGCACAATTCATCACGGTAAAATACACACCATAAATCCAGACATTAAAACACACCACCACAAAATACATATATTAAATTACATAGTGTAAGTAAGTAAGTAAAACTTTATTTATATACCGCTCTATCTCCCTGAGGAGACTCCAATAATAAAACAACAACGTACACACATAGCCAGCATAATAAAACACATTATTAAAATGAGGTAAAACTATACAATTAAAATAAACAATAAATAATAATTACAACAAACCTTGATCGAGGGGATGAGGATCATTATTGTAGTGATTAAGCTGAATACAAATGCATATACAGTGATACCTTGAATTAAAAGTTTAATTTGTTTCGTTACCAAACTCTTAACTCAAATCACTCTTATCTCAAAGCGAACTTCCCCATTGAAATGCTATTAATGTGTTAATCAGTTACAGGACACAAAGTCAGTCAAAAGATAAATAAATAAGTAAGTTATACACCAACACGATTCTGGCCATAGATGGCATTGATGTGGATTGTTGGCACTGATGTGGATTCTGTCCCTCGCCAGAGCCCTAGGCATAATGGCGCTGGCATATTTGGGTGTGATGAGCCAAGACATGATCAAGTCTTGCCTCTTTTTTGCAAGCACAAGAGAGAAGCTTGCCCTCCAGGCACAAGAGCTGCAGAGAGCGCTGCCAAACACCTACCTGCTGCATCAATCACTTAGCAGAAATCCTTTCCAAATGGTGCCAGCGTGAATACTGATAGGTTTGTAATGAGTTGCTAATTAAGGGCTTCCAGCATGAGTCCAAGAACTGACAGACACACAGCCAAGATGGTCTGGTGTCTTTCTGAATGATCACTGGTTTTTTTTAATTATTATTATATCCCATCCCCATCCCAGGATTGGGACCCAAAGTGGTTCACAACTTAAAAACAATGCAATTGTAAACATACAAACGGTAAATATTGAAACATGATTACAGTTGTTACAATAATTAAAACAGTTTACTGTCAAATTACAATCATGCATAAACTCTCTTTTGAAGTAGACCTAAATCTAGGAATGCAAGAACACTCACAATTTTTTCTCATTATAGTTGAAACAGGGTATCTTGAGACATCTAGTTCACCCATGGAGATATATGCCCCTATAGCAAGGTTTTTCACATTTGGTGCCTTTTTTGTGAAAACCTCCTTATGCCCCTAGATTAGGTTTGGCACAAAATAATGTTTTCGATGAATAATAATAATAATAATAATAATAATAATAATAATAATAAGAAGAAGAAGAAGAAGAAGAATGCAGATGGCGTAGTGGACTAAGTGACTAAGTGACTTGAAGGTTGGGTTGCTGACCTGAAAGCTGCCAGGTTCGAATCCCACCCGGGGAGAGTGCGGATGAGCTCCCTCTTTCAGCTCCAGCTCCATGCGGGGACATGAGAGAAGCCTCCCACAAGGATGGTAAAAACATCAAAACATCCGGGCGTCCCCTGGGCAACGTCCTTGCAGACAGCCAATTCTCTCACTCCAGAAGCAACTCAAGTTGCTCCTGACACGGAAAAAAGAAGAAGGAGAAGGAGAAGGAGAAGGAGAAGGAGAAGGAGAAGGAGAAGGAGAAGGAGAAGGAGAAGGAGAAGGAGAAGCATGCAAAGATACTGTGGGACTTCCGAATCCAGACTGACAAAGGTCTGGAACACAACACACCAGACATCACAGTTGTGGAAAAGAAAAAGGTTTGAATCATGGATGTCGCCATTCCAGGTGACAGTCACATTGACGAAAAACAACAGGAAAAACTCAACCGCTATCAGGACCTCAAGATTGAACTTCAAAGACTCTGGCAGAAACCAGTACAGGTGGTCCCGGTGGTGATGGGCACATTGGGTGCCGTGCCAAAAGATCTCAGCCGGCATTTGGAAACAAAAGACATTGACAAAATTACGATCTGCCAACTGCAAAAGGCCACCCTACTGGGATCTGCACGCATCATCCAAAAATACATCACACAGTCCTAGACACTTGGGAAGTGTTCGACTTGTGATTTTATTATACGAAATCCAGCATATCTATTTTGTTTGCTGTGTAATAATAATAATAATAATAATAATAATAATAATAATAATAATAATATTTTTTGTGTGTGTGT
The DNA here is from genome assembly GCF_035594765.1 of Anolis carolinensis. Taxonomy (NCBI): domain Eukaryota; kingdom Metazoa; phylum Chordata; class Lepidosauria; order Squamata; family Anolidae; genus Anolis; species Anolis carolinensis. The sequence goes on from NW_026943821.1 coordinate 13,536,949, forward strand.
CAGGAGCGACTTGAGAAACTGCAAGTCGCTTCTGGTGTGAGAGAATTGGCCGTCTGCAAGGACGTTGCCCAGTGGACACCCAGATGTTTTAACCAGTTGGTTCTCGCAGAAGCAGAGGCAGCAGGAGGACATTTTTGCTCCCTGGCTTCAGGTAGGATTTGGCTAAGATTTGGCTAAGATTTTAAACTGAGTGTGGGCTTGGCTCCTGTGGTCAAAGTCTAACTGTTGTGTGACTGTTGTGTTGAAAGAGAGCCAGGTACTTAAGTTGATTGACAGCAGGCATTGTCCCCTGTTAATTGAGTTTCTGGGAAAGCTTTATTTGCCAGTGTGAGTTTCTGCCAGAGCCTGATCCCAGAAGGGCAGTTGGTTCTCGCAGAAGCAGAGGCAGCAGGAGGACATTTTTGCTCCCTGGCTTCAGGTAGGATTTGGCTAAGATTTGGCTAAGATTTTAAACTGAGTGTGGGCTTGGCTCCTGTGGTCAAAGTCAAAGAAAAAGGCACCTTTACTAACTATCCTTTGCAGTACATACAGGAAACAAAGCAACATAAACAAATACACAAAGACGTGGTTTGTTGCAGTCTGCACATAAAGTGCGTGCATATTATTTAACTGTACAAAGATCCCACTTGGCCACCACACTCACCAAGAGATGCAACAAAAGCAAAACATTCCCATCACATGCACCAGCTGTGGCATGTTCCACTTTTTCACACAAAAACTAGACAACTACATCTGCTCCAAATGCAAACAGATGACTCTGATGGAGCAGAGGATCCAACAGCTCGAGCACCGTATTAAGACCCTTAAGGACATTCAGGCACTCGAGCTCTTCTTGGACACTGCACAACACGCTGCTGTAGATCTGCAGCCTGCATCACACCAACACCACCAAGACCATGATCAGGAACCTTATGGGGAGATCAACTCAAAGGTAGACAACCCTCAGGCTTGGAAGGAGGTCACCCGTAGAAGGAGACACAGGACCAGGCAGCCTCCGCAGAACTCCTCTGCTCAGCTGCATTTACACAACAGATTTGAAATTCTTACATCATTAACATACAATCAGGAAACACATCTTGTGGAGGACCACAGTTTCTTAGATACCACTCAGTGGACCATCCTGGATCAATACACAGGGGATAGCCCTGACGGGGACAGTGCATCACCACAGTCACACTTATGTAATCATGCAAATGCTCCATCCCCAATCATAGACCAGGAGCAACAGGAACATCCTTGGGAGAGTAATGGGCTCTCGGATGTATCTCAATGGATTGTCATTGATGAATGCACTGGGGATGTTGAGGAGGAGGACAACACTTTACACCTACATGATTCACTTCAACAGGAACACTCTTCAGGGGACATACACACTGTCTTGCACAAAAGGGGCCCTGTCAATCCTCAAAGGAAATAGGTCTTGGTAGTAGGTGACTCCCTCCTTAGAGGAACGGAAGCCATCATTTCCAGACCGGATGGGATGGCTCGAGAAACATGCTGCCTCCCGGGGGCAAAAATACACCATATCACTCAGAGGCTCAGCAGGCTCCTAAAGCCCCATCACCCTCCCCACCTTATGTTGATTCATGTAGGTACCAATGACACCGCTAGGCATACTTTTCAAAAGATCACAAATGATTTTCGAGCTCTGGGAACAAAGCTAAAACTGTATAATGTACATGTGATCTTTTCATCCCTCCTCCCCGTTGTAGGACACGGCTCTACAAGGGCCGGAAAAATAGTACAGGTCAATAACTGGCTCAGAAAATGGTGTCAAGAGGAGCATTTTGGCTTCCTTGACCATGGTCTACTCTTCCAAGAGGATGGACTACTGGCAAGCGATGGGGTGCATCTCACACAAGTAGGAAAACATCTTTTTGCACACAGACTCACAAACCTCATCAGGCGCACTTTAAACTAGATCCACTGGGGGAGGGGAACAACAGCCTGGCAAACACTATATTACCCACGACCACAGGGAACCGCCAAAAGGCTAAACGGAGGGCTGCACAAACACAGCAAGGACCAAGTACAGAGAGCACAATAATCCCAAATAAACAGTTCGAGGGGAGGTCACAGGGGCTTACATGTCTTTACACTAATGCTCAGAGCATGGGAAATAAGCAAGACGAACTCCAACTCCTAGCACAGCACCACACATACGATGTCATAGGCATCACTGAAACCTGGTGGGATGACTCCTATCACTGGAATTTAACCATTGAGGGCTATAACCTCTTTCACAGAAATAGAACAAAGGGGAGAGGAGGGGGAGTAGCTTTATATGTCAAAAACAGTTACGTTGCAGAAGAAATGCAAGACTGTAATCCGGGAAACCAGCTTGAAAGCATCTGGATAAGAATCAAGGGAACCGGGACTCAAAAAGATCTTGTCGTGGGTGTCTACTACAGACCTCCGAGTCAGGATGAAGGACTTGATGAAGCCTTCTGTCAACAGCTGACCAAACAGGCACAAAGAAGAGATATAGTAGTCATGGGCGATTTCAATTATCCCGATATGTGCTGGAAAACAAACTCAGCCAAGAGTACAAAGTCCAACAAATTCCTCACTTGCCTTGCAGATAATTTTATGGTCCAGAAGGTAGAAGAGGCAACAAGGGGATCAGCAACTCTTGATCTAATCTTAACAAATGTGGAAGACCTGATCAATACAGTTGAAGTGGTTGGATCCTTAGGGGCAAGTGACCATGTGCTCCTGCAGTTTGCAATACAAAGGAATGCTGAAACTAAGACAAGTCAAACACGCATTCTGGACTTTAAGAGAGCTGACTTCCAAAAAATGAAGGAATTACTGAGCGGCATTCCATGGACGCCGATATTAAAAAACAAGGGAGTTAAGGATGGATGGGAGTTTTTCAAAAGTGAAATACTCAAGGCGCAAATGCAAACAGTGCCAACAAAGAAGAAAAATAAGACAAGTGCAAAGAAGCCAGAATGGATGTCCAAAGAACTTCTAACTGAGCTAAAGCTCAAAAGTGACATGCACAAGAAGTGGAAAAGGGGAGAAATCACCAAAGAAGAATTCAAACGTATAGCCAACACCTGTAGGGAAAAGGTTCGCAAGGCTAAAGCGCAAAATGAGCTCAGGCTTGCCAGGGACATAAAAAACAACAAAAAAGGCTTTTTTGCTTACGTTGGTCGAAAAAGGAAGAAAAAGGAGGCGATAGGGCCACTGCAAGGAGAAGATGGGGTGATGGTGACAGGGGATAGGGAAAAGGCAGAACTGCTTAATGCCTTCTTTGCCTCGGTCTTCTCACAAAAAGAAAGCCATCTTCAACCTCAGCAACATGGAATGGACGAAGGATTGGGGGAAATCCAACCCCAAATAGGGAAACAAGTTGTCCAGGAACACCTGGCCACTCTAAACGAATTCAAGTCCCCAGGGCCAGATCAGCTACATCCAAGAGTACTGAAGGAACTAGCGGAAGTTATTTCAGAACCACTGGCAATTATCTTCGAGAGTTCTTGGAGAACGGAAGAAGTCCCAGCAGATTGGAGGAGGGTGAATGTGGTCCCTATCTTCAAGAAGGGAAAAAAGAACGACCCAAACAATTACCGTCCGGTCAGCCTCACATCAATACCAGGCAAAATTCTGGAAAAGATCATTAAGGAAGTGGTCTGAGAACACTTAGAAACAAATGCGGTCATTGCTAATAGTCAACACGGATTTACCAAAAACAAGTCATGCCAGACTAATCTGATCTCTTTTTTCGATAGAGTTACGAGTTGGGTCGATACAGGGAATGCTGTGGATGTAGCGTACCTGGATTTCAGTAAGGCCTTCGACAAAGTCCCCCATGACCTTCTGGCAAGGAAACTAGTAAAATGTGGGCTAGACAAAACTACGGTTAGGTGGATCTGTAATTGGCTAAGCGAACGAACCCAAAGGGTGCTCACCAATGCGTCGTCTTCATCATGGAAAGAAGTGACAAGTGGAGTGCCGCAGGGCCCGGTTCTGTTCAACATCTTTATTAACAACTTAGACGAAGGGTTAGAAGGCACGATCATCAAGTCTGCAGACGACACAAAACTGGGAGGGATAGCCAACACTCCAGAAGACAGGAGCAGAATTCAAAACGATCTTGACAGACTAGAGAGATGGGCCGAAACTAACAAAATGAAGTTCAACAGGGACAAATGCAAGATACTTCACTTTGGCAGAAAAAATGGAAATCAAAGATACAGAATGGGGGACGCCTGGCTTGACAGCAGTGTGTGCGAAAAAGACCTTGGAGTCCTTGTGGACAACAAGTTAAACATGAGCCAACAATGTGATGCGGCTGCTAAAAAAGCCAATGGGATTCTGGCCTGCATCAATAGGGGAATAACGTCTAGATCCAGGGAAGTCCTGCTCCCCCTCTATTCTGCCTTGGTCAGACCACACCTGGAATTCTGTGTCCAATTTTGGGCACCACAGTTGAAGCGAGATGTTGACAAGCTGGAAAGCGTCCAGAGGAGGGCGACTAAAATGATTAAGGGTCTGGAGAACAAGCCCTATGAGGAGCGGCTTAAAGAGCTGGGCATGTTTAGCCTGCAGAAGAGAAGGCTGAGAGGAGACATGATAGCCATGTACAAATATGTGAAGGGAAGTCATAGGGAGGAGGGAGCAAGCTTGTTTTCTGCTGCCCTGCAGACTAGGACGAGGAACAATGGCTTCAAACTACAGGAAAGGAGATTCCACCTGAACATCAGGAAGAACTTCCTCACTGTGAGAGCTGTTCGACAGTGGAACTCTCTCCCCGGGGCCGTGGTAGAGGCTCCTTCTTTGGAGGCTTTTAAGCAGAGGCTGGATGGCCATCTGTCGGGGGTGCTTTGAATGCAATTTCCTGCTTCTTAGCAGGGGGTTGGACTGGATGGCCCATGTGGTCTCTTCCAACTCTACTATTCTATGATTCTATGATTCTAATGTTTTACCATCCTTGTGGGAGGCTTCTCTCATGTCCCCACATGGAGCTGGAGCTGATAGAGGGAGCTCATCTGCACTCTCCCCGGGTCAGATTCAAACCTGGCAGTCTTCAGATCAGCAACCCAACCTTCAAGTCACGAGGCTTCGGGGGCTCAATAAAATAATAATAATAATAATAATAATAATAATAATAATAATAATAATAATACTTTTTATCCTGCTTTATCTCTCCTGCAGGAGACTCAAAGCAGTTTAACATGAAAGCATCAGCATATAATTTAAAATATCATAATAATAATACACTTTATTTATACTCTGCTTTATCTCTCCAGAGAGACTCAGAGCAGATTAATTACACACCCAAGGCAAACATTCAATGCCTTTTATACAGTGAACAATGACATATAATACACAGACAAAGGTAAGGCCTCCCCTTTCATCTCCAGCGTCTGGAGGCAATGCTTAACTCCAGCCATGTGGAGGCGCTCATGTTCCATTTTTCCATGCCGAGGAGCCTATTGCCTGTACACATCACCAATTGTATAGCCGGCATATCTGCATGGGATGCCTTTTTACTTTTCCCGCCAATGCGGTACCTATTGATCTACTCGCATTTCATGCTTTCAAACTGCTATGTTGGCAAACTTTAAAACAGGATTATATATAAACAGTATTAAAATTCCCAATTAAAAACTATTAAGATGTGTTCAAAGTTGAAAACCACAGCACCCCTGACTTGATCTTAACAGTTTGGTGCATTGTATTTAGAGCAAAACCCCACCTTTTTGTGCATTGGTTTCAATTACAAAAGCATTTTTCATGCAAAAGTCCCAAAGTTTTTTTTAAAAAAAACACATTAATATGTGCAGTAACTCTCATATTTCCAACCAAGGGAAAGAAAATCTTGGGAATTTGTGCTTTTGCTTATGAGACTATAAAAAGCAAAGATGAACATCTGTATTAAAGATCAAACCAGCAGAAAATGGCTTGCTCATAAAGACACATTGGCCTTCCTGAAAATGGAGAGGAGAGATTATTGCAAAAGAAAGAAATCCCTAGACCATAATAAAAAAAAAAACCCAGTGACCACAAGTGTATGATCCCAAACTGAGATGTAAGGAAGGCACAGAGGGACACAATAGGATGCAATGCTTGTAAGAAGTTTGGATTCAGGCTTGTCATCAGCCAAGCGGGAAGGTTTCCCCCCCAAAGTTCCCCGCTTCCCTTCCCTTTGCTTTCTCAGCACTAGAACTCTCTAATTATGGTCTATGCCAATAATAACGGCATAGAGATGTTGGTTGTTACCACATCGTGGAAAACAACTTTTGTGGAGCCAGAGAGAACAGAAAGGTATGGCTGGGCTGGTGTGTTTGTACAATGCTGTGGTTTTAATTGGCAAGTGGATGGATGAGATGGCTACTAAGAGGAAAGGGAAGGGCCAGGGTCACGTGTGTCTAAGGGTAATGACTTGACGCTTGCCAAGTTTTTGAGACTGAAACCCATAATAGCTTCAGCACCTTGGATCACTGTTTTATAGTTTGGACTACAACCCAGAATTGCTTCACCACCCTGCTGACACGGAAATCGCCAATGATGACTTTTAACCATCCAAAATAGACACAGTCTGGCCTGATGTGTCCTACCTAGACCTGGACGCAGATTTCCAGATGAGTTCTGAACAAAGCAGAAGAAAGTGGTATGTATTACTTCAATTGGTCTAGCCAAGGCATGGGCAGACTTTTTGCCTTGGAGACACATTGTGGGCCGGGAAGGAAGGCCTAACACACGCTGGATAGGGCGAGCCTGCAAGGGGTAGGGCCCGGGAAAGGACAGGTCATCCTCAGGTTGTCCTCCCAGCATAAGGACAGGGCTGCTTGCCCCATCCTTATGCCGGGACGAAAGCAGGACACACGGTGACTGTCCCAACCTTCCTCCTCTGAACCTTGGGCTGTCCTCTTGACATTATGTCAGGAGGAGGGCAAGACAGGCTGCGGCTGAGAGTGCTCCTAGGACTCTCTGCCACCACGTGCCTTCCTTCAGCTGTCCTCCCAGAATAAGGATGGGGCTGCTCACACCGTCCTTATGCCAGAAGGAGGATGAGACACACGGTGGCTGAGAGGGCTCTCAGCTGCTGCGTGCCTTCCTCTCCTGACATTTTGGTATAAGGACGGGATGGGCCACCGTGTCCTTGTGGCAAGAGGACAGGGAAAATGAGGAGGGCCTGAGGTAAGTGCCTAGGGGGGCGCATCCAGGCCCCAGGTCTTAGTTTGCCCATGCCTGGTCTAGCCACTAGATTTATCTTAATGTATACTAAATGCATTTCCATCTCCAAAATATATATTATTATGGAAACACAGGTGTTTCAAAATCTGAAATCCAAAACATTTCTACTCCCAAGCATTTTGGATAAGTGATACTATTTTTTTTCCGTGTCAGGAGCGACTTGAGAAACTGCAAGTCACTTCTGGAGTGAGGGAATTGGCCATCTGCAAGGACGTTGCCCAAGGGACGCCCGGATGTTTTGATGTTTTACCATCCTTGTGGGAGGCTTCTCTCATGTCCCCGCATGGAGCTGGAGCTGATAGAGGGAGCTCATCCACGTTCTCCCCAGGTGGGATTTGAACCTGGCAGCTTGCAGATCAGCAGCCCAACCTTCAAGTCACAAGGCTTTAACCCACTACTCCACCGGGGGCTCCAGTGATACTAATAAAACTATACCAATAATAACACAGATCATAATCCTATATGCAAGTTGTTCAGCCCAATAATAATGGTAGACTTATCCAATAATATTTTAAATTTTTAAAAATAGATGCTGTCCTCCTCTCAGCGGTTAATCTCCTTCTCTCCATATCCTGCCCCTTCTTTTCTTCTAGTCACCAAACATTTTCAATGTGCCGGGTTAGAACAATATTGGTTTGGGGTGACGCCTCTATTACCCATCTGCCACCTCTTGATTTTTGAGTGAAAAATGTATCTGTTGCTCCGAACCCTGGGAAGGTTAGCTCTGTGGCCAGTGGTTTGCTGATTATCTTACAACTCAGGGCTGATGCTGAATATTTGGGAACTTCCCCGAGTCAGCAAAATCCTAAAAGGTTGGTTTGTCTGGAGGTTTTTTCGAATATTTATTTTCTTAATGATTTATTTTTCCCACTTTGAAAAAAAACAACAACACTGTAGCTTTTGAGCCATCCTGGTTAGAGAGCTTCAAGAAGCACCACTTCTCCCTTGGTTCTTGGTTTTGTTGTTGTGACTGTGGCTTGAGGTCGCAAACACTCAGGGGTTTGTGGCTTCTTTAATTGCTTTGTTTGCTTGGGAGGCTTAGTGAGAGAACCAAGGTTCCCTGGCAGGCCGCCCTTACTCCAACTGCTAGGCATCATTGCCTCCCTAAGGGCTGTGTATAAGATCTGAGGGAACCCTGGATGCCATCCAGACAAGTGCATTGATGCCTAATTTCATCTGTTTAATTTTCACATGTGTAAAGCTCGAAAAAGGGGGAAACGGAGCAAGATGCACATCTGTCACAAGAAAGGCATCTCTTGCGGTTTGTCTAATCACAGAAGTAGCTTGCGGCAATTACCCATGTGTTTCTCCTTAGACCATTCACTTTGGTTGACCACTAATGTAAGCAATTCAGTTAACAATGGCCAGCTGGCTGGAAATAGAAATCAAAATTCTGGAAGGTTCTGCCTTCTGCCGCTGTGTTACACCATGGGCGTCACATCAGAGGTGAGTTCAAATCCAATTTTTTTCAGGGTCTGTTACAGAAAGGCAGAACTTGGAGAAGTCACTTTTTGATTTAAAGCATTTATCTGCCACCTCTCAAAGGCAATGGCAGAGCACTATTCTTTGGCCAGTCAGCCCTGTATTTTGCTCAGTCTCACCTAGAGATAAAATGCAATCACATTCTAAAACTGGGAGCATGGATCACCTTAGGGTCATCATAGATCAAATACATTTTGAAGGCATGCAACAATGCAGAATATTTATTAATGATTAGCAAACATTAGAATCTGAATTAATAAATGGAGTTTTGAAATGTTTTCAGTCCTAAAGCTCATCTGATGCGGCAAGATAATATTGGCAATGTGACTTTCATCCCTATCTCTGACTCATAAGAGGACCAATAATGGCAGGATAAGATTTAAGGATGCAGTTGGACCCAAAAGACACAGTAAAACGTAAAGGTAAAGGTTTTCCCCTGACATTAAGTCTAGTTGTGTCTGATTCTGGGGGTTGGTGCTCATCTCCATTTCTAAGCTGAAGAGCTTAGACACCTCCAAGGTCATGTGGCTGGCATGACTGCATGGAGCGCAGTTACCTTCCCGCCAGAGACGTACCTATTCATCTACTCACATTTGCATGTTTTTGAACTGCTAGGTTAGCAGAAGCTGGGGCTAACAGTGGGAGCTCACTCCACTCCCTGGATTCGAACCTCTGGCCTTTTGGTCAACAAGCGCAGCAGCTCAGCAGTTTAACCTGTTGTGCTACTGGGCACCCCCAAAAGACACAACTGGACAAAAATACATATATCTGGGAAGCTAGCAGTTGTGCAGAGAGAAGGGGAAATGAGATTTGTGTTTTTATGCTTATTGCGAATATAAATGGCAATAAGTGGTCTAGTTCCATTAGTCCTCATCAGAGCAAATCAATGAATTAAACAAGACCGGTTAGCTGCAAGTAGCAGGAATTCTGTAGATTTCCATCAATTTGCTTAACTAGATGCCAACCTTGGATTTAGCCCAGTGTTTACAGTGTGAGCAAGAACCATAGCATAGTTTGACTGAGATCCTTCACTATACAGAATTCTGTAGGGGGAGACAGGAATGTGACCCACTCCAATACAGTTAGTAGCAAGTACAGTAGAGTATCACTTATCCAACATAAATGGGCCGGCAGAATGTTGGATAAGCGAATATGTTGGATAATAAGGAGGGATCAAGGAAAAGTCTATTAAACATCAAATTAGGTTATGATTTTACAAATTAAGCACCAAAACATCATGTTACACAACAAATTTGACAGAAAAAGTAGTTCGATACTCAGTAATGCTATGTAGTAATTACTGTATTTATGAATTTAGCACCAAAATATCACAATGCATTGAAAACATTGACTACAAAAATGCGTTGGATTATCCAGAACGTTGGATAAGCGAATGTTGGATAAGTGAGACTCTACTGTATATGCTTTCAAGTTGTTTCTGACTGATAGTAACCCTAAAGCAAATCTATCATGGGTTTTTTGGGGGCTGAGAGTATGTGACCTGCCCAAGGACACCCAATGAGTTTCTATGGCTGTGCAGGGAACTGGGCCCTAGTCCAACCCTCAAACCAATATATTATGCTGTACTGTTGATCTTCGTCCCTCTACCTAAAGAACTGGTTGGGGTAACAACACACTCTGGGGCTTGACTGCTGGAATGGATGCTTGGATAGTTTTGGATGGAGCACAAGGGACAAATTAATAGCTCATTGTTTGGCATTCAAGACACATACATGAGTAACCTCAAGTATGTCACCAGCGGGATGCCAGCCTTTGTGTTCAGTTGTACTTTTAAGTATTAGATACGTGGTGGGGCTTGTGTGCAGTTGGATAATCTGTCTTAACAAAGAAACAAAAACTATTAGGTGCTCACTGGGCAGATGGTTCTGGTGCCAAGTATGATCCCTGACTCCTATCACACCTCCCTGGAATTTATTTATTTATTTACAGTATTTATATTCCACCCTTCTCACCCCGAAGGGGACTTATATGTGTTTGCACACATATAAGGCAAACATTCAATGCCATAATATAGAACAGAGACAGAGACAGACGCAGGCACGGGCTGGCCTCGAACTCATGACCTCTTGGTCAGAGTGATTTGTTGCAGCTGGCTGCTAACCAGCCTGCGCCACTGCCCAGCCCAGAAACAGGTAGCTGGACTGGCTAATTATTATAGGGTTGATTTTACTGCTCATGTGATATTAGGTTGCCTGGCCACGATTATTTAGCACTTTATTGATTTTGAATTGTGTAACTACCTCTACCACGCTGAAGTTTTTCCTCTGGGCCCAGCTCTGCGTTTTTAGCCCTGTTTTTAACCATTTTATGCCGTGCGCTGACTTTTATAACTGTTCATTGATGTTATGTTTTGATTGATATGACATTGTTTTATTGCTGTCCTTGTTTTATTGTTTTATTGCTGTTATTGTATTGTTGTCGGGCATGGCCCCATGTAAGCCGCTCCGAGTCCCTTCGGGGAGATGGGGCGGGATATAAAAATAAAGTTATTATTATTATTATTATTATTGTTATTATTATTATTATTATTATTATTATTATTATTATTATTATTATTGCACAAGCTGCTGTTCCAAACTTCCAGTGTGGTGTGTTTGAAGTGGCTTCTGAGAAAGCAGTGCTTTTTGGGTGAAGCAAGAAAGGGTTAAGCTTGCCCCAACAGTGGTCCCTGTGCCAGGGCTCCACAGGCAGCCAAATAAAACCAGATTGGGCAATGGTTTGTGGGCAATGGACTCTGCCTTCCAGCCGCATGTCAGGACTCTCTATTTTCCTAAGAATGCACACGCCCAACCTGTGAGTGTCTCTGTCCCATAGCAAGAACAACAACAGTTTATAGAGATTTTTTTGGAGGCAGATTGGTGTTCCCAAAACAGCTCCAGGCGGGAAGGTGGAGAGGCTGGGAGCGGAGCAGTTAGGTCAAAAAAGAGAGAGGAGGGAAGTCTAAAAGGTGACGCTCCATCAGTTTCTTTTTGTGTTCTCTACCTTGGGTCGGTAAGTAGGTTTTGATCTCCATTCAGGAATACTGTACATGATTGTGACATCTTTCACTCCTGTGAAAATGCACAGAGAGTTTCTTTCTTTATTATCTTCACAAAAATCCTGTGCAGTAGATTGGGCTGAGAGACTGCTCCAAGATCATCCAGCAGCGTCATGGTCTAGGGGAGATCTGAATTACCTTGGTGGTAATGGGGTAGATAACCTGCAGATCTCCATATGATTTGGATTATACCTCAGTGAAATCCAAGTCAGCAAGGGTAATGGTTAGGAATTATGGGAAATGTAGTCACATATGTATATATACCGTATATACTCGAGTATAAGTCGACCCGAATATAAGCTGAGGCACCTAATTTTACCACAAAAAAACTGGGAAAATATTGACTCCAGTATAAGCCGAGGGTGGTAAATTTCAGAAATAAATATAGATACCAATAAAATTACATTAATTGAGTCATCAGTCGGTTAAATGTTTTTGAATATTTACATAAAGCTCTAATTTAAGATAAGGCTGTCCAACTCTGATTAAATCATTATTCTCATCTTCTTCTATGTAAATGTACTTATGTATCCTTTTAATAATAATAGAGTAAACTAATACATGTAATAATAATAATACTAAATAAAGGAAAATAATGCATGTAATAATAAATAGAGTAAAATAATAAATGTAATAATAATAAGATCAGAGTGAAATAATAAATAATAAAAATAGAGTAAAATAAATGTAATAGTAGCAACAATAATAGAGAAAAATAATAAATGTAATAATACCAATAATAATAGAGAAAAATAATAAATGTACCATATATTCCCTAGTATAAGTTGACCCAAATATAAGCCAACCAGGACCCTCACCTGAGTATAAGCCGAGGGGGCCTTTTTCAGTCTTAAAAAAAGGGCTGAAAAACTAGGCTTATACTCGAATATATACAGTCATTGTCGAGGGTTTTCATGGCTGGAATCACAGGGTTGCTGTGAGTTTTCTGGGCTGTATGGCCATGTTCCAGAAGCATTCTCTCCTGACATTTTGCCCACATCTATGACAGGCATCCTCAGAAGTTGTGAGGTCTGTTGGAAACTAGACAAGTGGGGTTTATATATCTGTGGAATGTCCAGGGTGGGAGAAAGAACTCTTGTCTGTTTGAGTCAAGTATGTTGCAATTGGCCACCTTGATTAGCATTGAATGGCCTTTCAGCTTCAAAGCCTGGCTGCTTCCTGCCCGGGAGAATGCTTTGTTAAGAGGTGTTAGCTGGCCCTGATTGTTTCCTGTCCAGAATTCCTGTTTTCTGAGTGTTGTTCTTTTATTTACTATCTTGATTTTAGAGTTTGTTTTAAATATTGGTAGCCAGATTTTGTTCATTTTCATGGAGAGAATGCTTCTGGAACATGGCCATGCAGCCTGGAAAACTCACAGCAACCAATACATGCACATACACATACATGCACGCATGCACACTAGAGGGCTCCAGTTTTCATTTTCTGTCTGTAATCTGTTACTTTCCGCCACTAAACCACATCAGTGTATTTATTTAAGCTTTATATTATAAGATCTAACTGTAGTAAGAAACAGAGCCCCAAAAAGGGGTTTCTTTCAGGGGGGGGGGGGGGGGGGATAGATCTCCCAATCTCTCAGCCAGATGAGCCAGTGATTATGAATCTTAGGATGCCCAGTGACCAGGCTATCTAAGGATTATGGGTCTTCTAGTTCCCAAAAGGAACTTTCCAGAGTGGTGCAAAACGCCTATTATAATGGATGCTTACCGCCTGCAATCTGGGAGTGTGTGAGGGCAAAATAAATGCCAGTTTGTTTTGAAGAAACTGAATGTCTGGTTGTTATTTTAGACTTCAGAAAAGGAAAATGTCTGTACAGGAAAATAAGCAGTTAGAAGAGACTCAGGGCAGGAGTGAAGCGTTTTCTAGCTTTGCATAGAACCATAAAAATTACTGGCATTAGATGGCTAGAATTATGTTGAGTCTTCAGTGTGCTTTGTAAATACTCTTTATCCAGTAAAATTAATGGGTGAATACTGGAACAAAGCAGAATATAGCTGGACATACTAGAACAACTTTCTAAGAACTGTTTGACAGTGGAACAAACTGCTTTGAGAGTGGAAGGCTCTCCTTTGTTGGAGGGATTTAAGCAAAGGTGGGATGGTCATCTATCTGAGATGCTGTAGCAGCAATTTGCATTGTATATTGATACTAGCCTAGGGTTGAGACTAGATGGTCTCCAAGGCTGATGAAATGAATTTCAACAGGCATAAATGCAAGATAGTACATTTAGGTAGGAAAGAATGGAACTCACAAATATAATGTGGGTGACACCTGCCTTGAGCCTTCAGTGGTGCAGTGGATTAAACTGCAGAACTACTAAACTTGCTGACCGAAAGGTTGGCGCTTTGAATCCAGGGATCAGGGGGAGCTCCCGCTGTTAGCCCCAGCTTCTGCCAACCTAGCAATTCAAAACATACAAATGTGAGTAGATCAGTAGGTACTGCTCTGGTGGGAAGGTAACGGTACTCCATGCAGTCATGCTGGCCACATGACCTTGGAGGTGTCCACATACAATGCCGGCTCTTCGGCTTTGCACCAACTTCCAGAGTCGGACACAACTAGACTTAATGTCAAGGGAAAGCCTTTACCTTTACTCTACCTGCCTTGAAAGCAGATTGGATGGATAATTGGATATCATTCAACAGTGTATTCCTGCATGGCAGGGAGTTGGACCAGACAACCCTTGTGGCCCCTTCCTACTCTATGTTTCGATAATCCTACAACTTTATAACACTATGTAACATGTTTTTTGCTCCTGGGTTATAAATATCATTTCATAATGCATTCTATCACAAAAACATGAAAAAATATTATTAGACTGCAAAAAACTTTGTTTTGTTGGACTATCCTGCAGCAACTTTTGCTATAGTTTTTCAATGAATATCTAATCGAGTCCCAACCAATTCAATATAGTTTGTGGTAGCTGCAAAAATGAAGTTTCTGGAGTATAGTAACTACTTTTAAAGTAAGTACAACACAGTTAAACAGGAAATAAAACTTTCAAACCAGGAACATAACATATTTCGAATTTTCTTACATAGTGTAATAAGCTATTCCAGGGATGGGCAAAATGCAACCTTCTTGGACTGCAGTTCCCATTGGCCTTAACTACAAATGTTTTGGAATGCTTGTACTTGCAGTCTTGCAAATTCTGAATAGTGATGCTTTGTCCACACATAGGTAAAGGTAAAGGTTTCCCCTGATGTTAAGTCCAGTCATGTCCGACTCTGGGGGTTGGTGCTCATCTCCATTTCTAAGCTGAAGAGCCGGCATTGTCCGTAGACACCTCCAGGTCATGTGGCCATCATGATTGCATGGAGCGCCATTACCTTCCCGTCTGAGCGGTACCTATTGATCTACTCACATTTGCATGTTTTTGAACTGCTAGGTTGGCAGAAGCTGGAGCTAACAGCAGGTGCTCACTCCACTTCCCGGATTCGAACCTGGGACCTTTCGGTCTGCGGGTTCAGCAGTTCAGCGCTTTAACTCACTGCGCCATCGGAGGCTCCTTGTCCACACATAGTAAAGAGGAAAAGTTCTAAATCTATATCAGGGAATATTTTGTTATGTAATGTATAAATGAAGTCTGGTGGATCAGCAATGCTCGAACTAACAAGTGTCCACTAAATGGAATAATAACAATGTATTAAATATCATTAAACGTTGTATTATATACAATAAACAAATATAAATTTCAGATAAATGGTTACAAATGACAATCAAACTGTTGCATTCACAGTATGATGAATAGTAGTTACATTCACGATGTAATAAACTTTCTTGGTTATTTTCTTGTTTCCTCATTAAAGATGAGGAGACCCCTGATCCACAACCAGTTTCGACTACCTATAGTCTTCGTCTGCCTATTTCAAAAGCACTTGATTCCTTCCCACAAATTGGTAGCGGTCAAGGCTTTGAGTGAAGAATTCTAATTCCTAATTCCTGGGGCATCATTGTCTTGATAGTGAAACTGGTTCTACTATGCCATCAGCACCACACCCAGCTTTGTTTGTGGCATAAGACAGATGCTGGACGGATGTGCAGTGCAGCACTTTGAAATGATGCAGCCCAGAAAAACCAAAAAGACTGCATTAAGTCTGCATTGCTCTACTACCATCTTGTGGTAAAATACTGCATAGCTGAATCTGGCAACATAAAGCTGACTTCCATGAGATCTGTTATAAAGGCTGTGCCAAATCTCCAAGTTTTGGGTTAAATCAGGCGTGGGCAAACTTTGGCTCTCCAGGTGTTTTGGACTTCAACTCCCACAATTCTTAACAGCTGAAGTTTGTCCATGTCTGGGTTAAATCTTGCAGGAATGTAGCTGCAGGTTGGGCCAAAACGAGTGTTGCCTTCCCAGTATGAATTTTGCTTCCCAAACAAAATTTCCATTTCCATAGGCAATTGTTCACACCTAGAACTCCTGTCTTTGCTTTTGCATTCCCTTGATAGTTCCGAAAGGTCGCAGGTTCTAATCTGGGGAGCGGAGTGAGCGCCCGCTATTAGCTCCAGCTTCTGCCAATCTAGCAGTTCGAAAACATGCAAATGTGAGTAGATCAATAGGTACCGCTCTGGCAGGAAGGTAATGGCGTTCCATGCAGTCATGCTGGCCACATGACTTGGAGGTGTCTATGGACAACGCTGGCTCTGCGGCTTAGAAATAGAGATGAGCACCAACCCCCAGAGTCAGACACAACTCAACGTCAGAGGAAACCTTTACCTTTACCTTTACTGATAGTGTTACCTGTTTGTTCTATTTAGATCAGTGATTCTAAACCTTCCTAATGTTTAATACAGTTACTCATGTTGTGGACCCCCAACCAAAAATTATTTTTGTTGCTAATTCATAACTGTAATTTTGCTACTTTTATGAATTGTAATTAATATAAATATCTGATATGCAGGATGTATTTGCTGCCCTGAGTCCCTTGTTGGGTGAGAAGGGAAGGATATAAATATTGTAATAAATACATAAATATTTTCATTCACTGGACCAAATTTGGGAGGGACTGATTTTGTCATTTGGGAGTTGTACTTGCTGGGATTCATTAACCTACAATCAAAGAGCATTCTGAACTCCACCAACAATGGAACTGAACCAATCTTGGTTCACAGAACTCCCATGACCATGTAATTTTCCCATTTATTTTAGAGATCAGGAAATCAAAAGCAGTGCACTCAAAATACAATGTTTGGATAACAAGGAATATAATCTAATTTGAATACAGCTCCTTCAAACTTTTGAACATTTTAAAAAATAAAACCTAAACTGTGAGTCCTCATTGTTGTTGGGGGACATGTCCCATAAAGTGAGGGAATGGCTAGACCACACCACTATTTGTAACGTATGACTAGAAAAATGCATGTATATGGAGGAAGGGTGAGTTTTCTTCCTGACCACTTGGAGGCCACTATTGTTTCCCATAAACAATGTGTCAAATAGGTAAAGGTAAAGATTTTTCCCTGACATTAAATCTAGTCGTGTCCTACTCTGGGGGTTGGTGCTCATCTCCAATTCGAAGCCGAAGAGCCAGCGTTGTCCATAGAAACCTCCAAGGTCATGTGGCCAGCATGACTACATGGAATGCCGTTACCTTCCCGCCGGAGTGGTACCTATTGATCTACTCACATTTGCATGTTTTCAAACTGCTAGGTTGGCAGAAGCTGGGGCTAACAGTGGGAGCTCACGTCGCTCCCCAGATTCAAACTGCCAACCTTTTGGTCAGCAAGTTCAGCAGCTCAGTGGTTTAACCTGCTGTGCCATCAGGGGCTCCAAATAGTTATATACAAATACTTATATATAAACTTGTCAAATACTTACATGCAAATCCAGGTCTACACATGAAATATTTTAGGTCCTTAAATGTTGCTGGAAATGCTGGTATTTGTAGCTGCACTTCTGTTTTTGCTTTTCTGGGAAAAAAGTCATTGGGGCACATCTGCATTTCTTGTGATTCATGCTGGGTTTTTTTGCCCATTCCCACAATGATGTGTATTGTGAGGTCAGCTCCAGTATCTGCCTACTATAAAGTTTAATGGTAAGAAAGGCAAAGGCAGTTGTTTTATCTTCCTCTCTTCCATTTTCTCTGTTATTTTTCAAAAGTTCTAGCATTATGATTGTACTCGTGAAATGGCATATGGAAATGCAGTTTCATTATGTTGCTGGTACACTATGACTCTAAAGCAAGATGACAACTAAGAATATATTTTAAAAATATGGGAACACAGCCTACTCTCAGCAAATCAAAACCTCGGTTTTTTAAAATATATATATGTATTTTAGTGAGGATTTAAAACATTGATATGTCTAGCCACAAACAGCTCCCCCAAATAACAGAAAGAGCCTACTGACAAAGAATAAGCGGATGATAAATGGTAATAAACAGCAAAAATCATACAGTCAGAGCTCATACATCTTTAGACCAGAGCCCTTTACTTTATAACTTGTTCTCAGCCAGTCTGTGTGTTTTGAACATTTGACAGACAACTTAGGGGTCACATTATGCCATCTTGTTAAAGCAATGTGTTGTGTCTTCACAGGTCATCTTCACAACACATTCACTTCCTCCAAAATGGACACCAATGCCACCTCGGAAGAAAGCCTGTATGGAGACTATGAAGACTATTCTGATCATGATGAACATGCAGGTCTCCGGGACTCAGTGCATCTTCTCGCTGTGGTGATCTACAGCATTGCCTTCCTTTTGGGAGTGATTGGAAACGGCCTTGTTATCTTTGTCACTGGCTTCCGTATGAAGAGGACCGTCAATACTGTCTGGTTCCTCAACCTGGCCATAGCTGACTTTGTCTTCACTTTCTTCCTCCCACTGAGTGCAGCCTATATGGCTCTGGGCTTCCACTGGCCCTTTGGGAAGGTCCTTTGCAAGCTCAGCAGCACCGTCGCCTTCCTCAACATGTTTGCCAGCGTCTTCCTCCTCACCATAATCAGCATGGACCGCTGTGTCTCCGTAGTTTGCCCCGTCTGGGGCCAGAACTACCGCACGCCCCGCCTGGCCTCCCTGGTGGCATTGGGCATCTGGGCAGCCGCTCTGGTTCTCAGCTCTCCGTACCTTGTTTTTCGAGATACACGGCCCTCTCCTTCTGAAGAGAACACCACTCACTGTTACAACAACTTTGCCTTGTCTGACAACTTCCAGTCTGAGGAAGCTGATGAGTTGAGTGAGCATCGCCACCGAGCCATGGTGCTGACCCGTTTTGTGGTTGGGTTCTTGGTGCCATTCACCATCATCCTGATTTGTTATGGTGTTATTATGGCCAAGCTGAAGGGGAATCGCCTCACCCGCTCAAGCAGGCCTTTCAAGATCATGGTGGCGGTAGTGTTGGCCTTCTTCATTTGCTGGTTCCCGTATCACGTTTTCTCTTTCTTGGAAATGTCGGTCTCTACAGTAACGCCCTGGCTACAGATGGTCCTCATGGTGGGGACGCCCTTGGCTTCAGGCCTAGCATACTTTAACAGCTGCCTGAATCCCTTTTTGTATGTCTTTGTGGGTCAAGATTTCAGGGAGAAGCTGCGGATGTCAGTCTTAGCGGCTTTTGAGAATGCTTTCAGTGAGACCTCAGCACAGGCGCTAACAAAGAGCAAATCCAGCCTAGAGGTAGACTGCCACCTTGTCTAACGTAACTTCGGCCCTTGGTTTCTGCTGGGGCTGGGGCGTGCTTCGTCGTTGTTTCACTCGTTCAGTCGTTTTCGACTCTTCGTAACCTCATGGACCAGTCCACGCCAGAGCTCCCTTTCGGCCATTGCCGCCCCCAGTTCCTTCAAGGTCGAGCCAGTCACTTCAAGGTCAGCCTCTCTTCCTTTTTCCTTCCATTTTCCCCAGCATCATGATCTTATCCAAGCTTTCCTGTCTTCTCATGATGTGGCCAAAATACTTCAACTATTTCCTGGAGGATGGACTGCTTGGATCTTCTTGTGGTCCAAGGCACTCTCAGGATTTTCCTCCAGCACCAAAGTTCAAAAGCATCTATCTTCCTCCGCTCAGCCTTCCTTATGGTCCAGCTCTCGCATCCATAGGTTACTCTGGGGAATACCATTGCTTTGACTATGCGGACCTTCGTTGCCAGTGTGATGTCTCTGCTTTTCAGTATTTTATCGAGGTTGGCCATTGCTCTCCTCCCAAGAAGTAGACGTCTTCTGATTTCCTGGCTGCAGTCTGCATCTGCAGTGATCTTGGGCTTGCTTCAAGGACCTCAAATAGATATCAAAATACATCGATGCTCAAAGTCCCACTATATGTAAATATTGTGTCAATAGCAAAATCAGGCTTAACTTTTTGGATTTTTTTTTTAAATCAAGCCCTGGATGGTTGAATCCATTGATACAGAGGACCAACTGCATGAAGTTGGCAGATTGTCATCTAATATAGATCTCAAGCAGGCAGGCATCATACCATACCCCCCAATTGTCCCGATTTAGCAAAAACTGTCATGATCTTGAGTCTCATCAGCCAAAACTAGATACAAAATAATCACTTATGTGAATAGTGCTGAAAGAGAAACACAACAAGAAAGTGGGTTACTGTGAGTTTTCCGGTTGTGACTTTATAACCTCCAAAGATGCCTACTATAGATGTGGGTGGAACATCAGGAGATAATGGTTCTGGAACATGGCCATACAGCCCGGAAAACTCATAGCAACCCATTAATTCCAGCCATGAAAGCCTTTGACAACATATAACAAGGAAGGTTAGAACCAGTGATGGGGTTGCAATTGTTCAAAGAATTTGTATGAATCTAGGAACTCAGGAACATGTTGAATTGCAACTCCTGGAAATCTCTTGTCAACAGTGGCTGCTGTTGATTTCATTTCCGTGGGCTTGCCTCTTCTAGTAGATCCCCCCCCCCTTCCCCACTCCTAGAACAAGTATCTTATAAGCAGGGTTGCTGTTGTTGTCTATTGTTCAGTCACTTTTGACTCTTCATGACCTCATGGACCAGCCCACACCAGAGCTCCCCATTGGCCATCACCACCCCCAGTTCCTTCAAAGTCAAGCCAGTCCCTTCAAGGATACCATCCATCCATCTTGCCCTTGGTCGGCCCCTCTTTCTTTTTCCTTCCATTTTCCCCAGCATCATTCTCTTCTCTAAACTTTCCTGTCTTCTCATAAGTAGGGTTGGTCCAAGGCATTTTTATTGCCTGAGAGTAAAACCAAGGTCCCAATCCACCCAGTTCAGTTCACAAAAGCTGATTGAACTTATAATTGAGCTTTGCTTCAACACTGACAATGAGAGAACATTCCTCACCTCAGTTGTAGAGAGATACAAGGAACATAAAAAAGGAGAGGAGGAAAGCATTCATTCAAAAGCATTGGTTAAAAAGCAAGAAAAATAGCCTTATAACTTTTGGTTTTGAAAATTAGGGAAGTATGATTATACCCTCTGTAAGTGGAACTGATAAGAACAGATACTACAGATTGTTTCTCAGCCTTTTGGCTAAGATAAAATGTAGTATCTGTAAGTAGAACTATCAAAAAGGAAATTGGAAGGCTCGTTTCTTTTAGTATTTTTCTCTATATATTCATTCTATATTCTAGTTCTTTTCAATTTTATTGTATGGCAGATACATATACAGATTGAGGAAATGAGCAATCCTTAAGCTGTCAGTTTTAGACTGAATGGCGAGAAATTCACTTCTTGAGAAATTTTAAGTGCCAACAATAGCTCTTGTGGTAGAGGTAACCATGAGGTTGGTCCCCACCCCATCTCATAGTTACAGCATCAACAGAGAGATTGTTGCTGTTGTTGCTGCTGCTGGGAAGGCCTACACGGACAGAAGACAAAAATCAGATCAGCAATCTTTTTGTCCAGCATCCTTTTCCTTGGTTAACCAGCTCTCCGAAAAATGCACAGACAACGTGCCAAGAACCTGTAACCAAATATTTAATGACAACTGCTTCTCAGCTTGGACTGTTCTATTTAGCCTCCAAGAGATGTCTTCCCATCCATGGATTTCTTTCTTCCTCTTCTAAAGCCAGGACGGGCATCAAAAGACATGCCAGGTCCCCAAACACCAAAACAACTGGGTAAAAGTTAATAACAAAAATTTACAAGAAATTGTTAGCATGGTCAAACTGAAAGAGAACAAGTGAAAGAATGCATGACCAAATAGGCTGCCAATATAGGTTGGCCGATCAGAATGGAAGAATGGGAGCACATATGGAATCACAAGTTAAAATTGCCTATTCCTACGACTTAAAGGAGAATTGGTACAAAATGATGCCTAGATGATATATAACCCCACAAAAATTAGGATTTTTAAAAATAAAAATATACAAAATAGTTGCTGGAAATGTGAAACCTAAGAGGGCACCGTTTACCATATGTGGTGGATGTGTGATAAGGCAAAGAAATACTGGAAAAATATCCATTACATATCTCAGAAAATATTAAAAGGAAAATGGCAAATGAAACTTGAATACAGTAGAGTCTCACTTATCCAACACTCACTTATACCACGTTCTGGATTATCCAACGCGTTTTTGTAGTCAATGTTTTCAATACATCGTGATATTTTGGTGCTAAATTCGTAAATACAGTAATTACTACATAGCATTACTGAGTATCGAACTACTTTTTCTGTCAAATTTGTTGTATAACATGATGTTTTGGTGCTTAATTTGTAAAATCATAACCTAATTTGATGTTTAATAGGCTTTTCCTTAATCTCTCCTTATTATCCAACATATTCGCTTATCCAACATTCTGCTGGCCCGTTTACATTGGATAAGTGAGACTCTACTGTACTTCCTTTTAGAAATTTTGGATGAAAAAATGGAAGCAAATGAAGAAGTGCTATTTATCTATCCACAGCGGCCAGGATAACATATACTAGGCATTGGAGACAAAAAGAAATACCAAGTATGGAAGAATGGCTGATGAAAATAATGGACATTATGAATATGGACAAACTGACATACTTATTAAGAAAACATCAAAGAAGACCAACTATTTTTATTTGGCAGTTTAATCACCATTATATTGTTGTTAAAATGTTTAGTTTAATTTATGCAATGTTAAATGCCAATGATGTTTGTTTTATCATGAATGCATTTTATTTTGTTAATTGTGGAACTTTGGGCTTGGCCCCATGTTAGACGCCCCAAGTCCCTTCGGGGAGATGGAGGCATGGTATAAAAATAAAGTTCTTTTTCTTCTTCTTCTTCTTCTTCTTCTTCTTCTTCTTCTTCTTCTTCTTCTTCTTCTTATTATTATTATTATTATTATTATTATTAAAAGAAAGACAGATTGGCTAAACTTTAAAGACTACCTGACAAGGGAGAATATAAAAATACTAATTTAAACAAAATAATGAAGAAAAAATACTACCAAGAGACACTAACATTTGGCGAAGCAACTATACCGAAATTGAGAAATAAACTCAGACGACATACATATCCAGAGGTGATGAAGATTGGAAGGATGAATTTCCTGCTGCCCCTACCCTTTCCTTTCCCTTCCCTGTTTTTTCCCCCTGCTACTTCCTTCTCCCCTATCCTAGACCCACTCCTTATCCTCCCTTCCCCCAATTTCCCCCTTTCCTTCCTTAACTTTCTGTCTTTTAATGTTATCTAAAGAAACCTTTCATAAATTTTTTTTTAAAAGTCTGAGGACCCCTGTACTAGATCTTCTCTGAGAAAACAAAGAAGAGATCTCTCTGCCATTGCATTTTAAAAAGTATGTTGATTAAAAAGCTAATTTAGACCACTGGGACTTGAAGCGCCACATGTTCTAAATTCTTGCATTTCGTAAGCAAAAAGGTACAAAACAGTTTTCAACATTGAAAATTGCTGTTATTAAATGGGACTAGAGACAGGCCAATACAACCAATGAAAAGTTAGCAGGCCTGTTAGCTAGGGGTGACGATGAAGCAAACGCCACAAAAGCTGAAATTTTGCTTGCCTTGCCTTTGTAAAAGGCGTGAGGACAAACCCTTTATATACCTCCAGCACACAACAGCAACCACTTCTGCTTTGCCGTTCTCATCAAGAGCACCCTGCCTAGAAGCAGCAAGACAACAGTGATCTACTTTGTTCTAAGGTAAGGATCCTCACATAAATACATTTTCTTTTTCTTTTTTACAAGACTTAGTTTCCTTTCTCCTTCCTTGACTGACACTCCTGTGACCCACCTCAAGCCACGAGGAGGGACGGATAAGATATTATTATTATTATTATTATTATTATTATTATTATTATTATTGACACAAAGACATAGTATGACACAGCAAATGAGATATATATGCTGGATTTCCTATTACAAAATCACAAGCTGAACACTTCCCAAGTGTTTAGGCCTGTGTGATGTATTTTTGGATGATGCGTGCAGATCCCAGTAAGGTGGCCTTTTGCAGTTGACAGATCATAATTTTGTCAATGTTTATTGTTTCCAAATGCCGGATTATTATTATTATTATTATTATTATTATTATTATTATTATTATTATTATTATTATTATTGTGTGTCTTCAAACATTTACCAACTTATATTGGATCTATCACAGGTTTGGGGCTGAGAGAATATCATTCACTCAGGGTCACTCACAGTGAGTGTTCAAGGCTGAACAGAGATTCGAACCCTACTCCCCAGTCTTTTTCTAACACTCGACCCCCTACTCCATGGTGGGTTTCTCTCCTTCTACTCCAGTGGCTCTCAACCTTCCTAATGCTGCGACCCCTTAATATAGTTACTCATGTTGTGGACCCCCAGCCATAAAATTATTTTTGTTGCTACTTTATAACTGTAATTTTACTACTGTTATGAACTGTAATGTAAATATCTGAAACGCAGGATGGATTTTCATTCACTGGACCAAATTTGGCGCAAATACCCTAAACGCCCAAATTTGAATACTGATGGGGTTGGGGGGGATGATTATGTCATTTGGAAGTTGTAATTGCTGGGATTTATAATTCACTTATGATCAAAGCATTCTTAACTCCATCAAAGATGGAACTGAACCAAACTTGGCACACAGAACCCCAATGACCAACAGAAAATACTAGAAGGGTTTGATGTGCATTGACCTTGAGTTTTAGAGTTGTAGTTCAGCTATATACAAACAGCACTGTGGACTCAAACAATGATGGATCTGGACCAAACTTTACTCAATATGCCCAAATGTGAACACTGGTTTAGTTTGGGGAAAATAGACCTTGACATTTGGGAGTTGTGGTTGCTGGGATTTATAGTTCACCTACAATCAAAGAGCATTCAGAACTCCACCAATGATGGAAATGAACTAAACTTGGCACACCGAACCCCCATGATTAACAGAAAAATACTGAAGGAATTTGGGAGGAATTGACAGTGATTTAAGGGAGATGTAGTTCACCTACCTCCGGAGAGCACTGTGAATTAATATGTGTTTTCTGATGGTCTTTGGTGACCCCTCTGACACCCCATTGAAACCTCCCCAGGAGTCCCAGGTTGAGCAACACTGTTCTACTGGTAGGGAATTTGGACATTGATCACACTGGTCTGTGACGAAAAACTTTTTCAATATTGTAATCATTTTGAATATATTATTAGTGCCAAATTTGAAAAACATAATAAGAATGTGACACCACAAACAGTTCTTTCACAAATTCGATATTTTTTTATCATTTGAGTTGTTTGTCAATTTTAGGTGCAGGTGCTAGATGTTGCAATGTAAGTTGTTTTAGTGCTTTTAAATTGAAGTATATCAATAAATTAAAGTTTTTTAAAAATTCCATTAGAGGATCATAACCCCCTTTTATCATTTGCTTTTACTTGCAAAGAGATCTTATTCCAAAGAGGAAGAAGTTGCTACAGCTATGTGTGTTGTTTTTATAGAATAGATGTGTGTTGAAACTTGTGGATGGACCAAGTATATCAATAATTTATTGGAATTTTTGAGTTGTTATTGATGTCAAGTCAGCTTCAGCTTACAGCAGAGATCATTATGAGCCTTGGTCATCAACAGTGGCTCACATGTTGCAAACTCAGGGCTTTTTCTTCCCTTACTGGATCAACCCATCTGAAAATTTGGTCTTCCTTTAATTTTTAATACTTTATCACTTGTGCAGAAAATGTTACCGTCATTCTGTGCAAAATCTCCATGATTTTTTTTGTCCAGAACATAATATTTATGCAGATATATAGATATAATATAGATATATACATACATTTTTTTCTGTGAACAAAATGCATTATTCTTACACAAAATAACCACATGTGAATTTTGCAGCTTCTTAACAAGCAGACATTCAATAGTTGAGATCTTTCTCTCAATGGGCAATTTTTTTCCCCACTTTCTGAATTTTTCCTACTTTGTAAAAAGGCACAAGAACTACAGTGGAGAATATGATGCCACATTTGGAAGGTTTCTTAAGTTTGCCAGTGTTTTTCCTCTTCCTGTACTGAGGGCAACACAAGTGTCAACACCTCTTCCTGTCTTGGCTAACAACACATATCACATCCTCTTGGCATTCATCCTACTTAAGTCCCATACTATTCTCAATTCCTTTTTCAATGGCACAGCTGCAGAACTCGGGAACCAAAGAACAAGAAGATGGAGAGCAAAACTTGGGATATTTTATATATATATATATATATATATATATATATATATATATATATATATATAGTATATATACTGTATATATACACACACACATACATACAGTATATATACACACACACACACACACACCCCACACACATATATATATACACAGTAGAATCTCACTTATCCAACATTTGCTTATCCAACGTTCTGGATTATCCAACACATTTTTGTAGTCAATGTTTTCAATACATCATTTATTTATTTATTTTTCAAACTTATATGCCGCCACTCCCCTAGGGCTCGGAGCGGCTTACAAGAACCAGCTAAAATCAACAATTTAAAAAACATCTTAAAAACATCTTTAAAAACATCTGAAAACATCCTAAAAGCACCTTTTAAAACATCAACAACAGAACTCAAAAGCCTGTCGAAACAGATGTGTCTTACATGCCCTGCGGAAGGCCAACAAGTCCCGCAAGGCACAAACTTCAGGTGGCAAGGTGTTCCAGAGCGATGGCACAACTACTGAAAAGGCTCTGCGTCTAGTTGCAGTTAGATGCAAAGTCTTAAAACTGGGGACTTCCAGTAGGTCTTGGTCCTCAGAACGGAGGGATCTCTGGGGTTTGTAGGGAGTGAGGCAGTCCCTCAGGTACATCGGCCCTAGACCATGTAAGGCCTTGAAGGTAAGCACCATCACTTTGAAAGTGATCCGGTGCTCAATTGGTAACCAGTGCAGCTGCCGTAAGGTTGGTGTTATGTGGCATCTTATCGGGGCTCCGGCAAGGAGCCGGGCAGCTGCATTTTGCACCAATTTGAGCTTCCGGATCACCGACACAGGAAGGCCAATGTAAAGGGCATTACAGTGATCCAGTCTCGAGATGACTGGATCATGATATTTTGGTGCTAAATTCGTAAATACAGTAATTGCTACATAGCATTACTGCATATTGAACAACTTTTTATGTCAAATTTGTTGTATAACATGATGTTTTGGTGCTTAATTTGTAAAATCATAACCTAATTTGATGTTTAATAGGCTTTTCCTTAATGCCTCCTTATTATCCAACATATTCGCTTATCCAACATTCTGCCGGCCCGTTTATGTTGGATAAGTGAGACTCTACTGTACTTCTGTAATCTGAGTGCAAAATGTTGAAGAACAGACAGTCCCCAAGTTATAAACATCTGACTTACAAATGACTCATAGTTAAGAAAGGGGTTGAGACAATTGGAAATAAGAGAAATCTACCCCTCGGCAGGGAAATTAACTCCCAAAGGAGTTATCATGGGGAAAAAGTGTCCCTATTAATTCCTTTTGCCAAGTTAACCACATTATTTGGCCACATATGTTCAGTGAGTTTCCATCTGTGAAATGTTGCCGTGTATGTCAGACGTCTTTGTGCTGGGCCCTGCTTACTTAATACAAACAGAAATACTACAATCTTCCACTGCAGTGGTCAAAAGTTGAAGTGGGTTGAGCAATCTGTTAAGAAATCAGACAGAAGGTGATAATAGCAGCAACAGTTTCCAGTACTTTTGGAGAACTAAAGGTGAAAAGGCTTTCCAGCAACATTATAGGGCATGATCAGTGAATGGATGGCTCCGTGGAAGGGAAAGCTTGTCTTGACTGAACTTGCTACTGAATGCTTCAGACATACTAGGTATTTTTGTGCAAAAGGGGAATTGTGACACCTGTATATTTGGTTGCAGGGCATCTCTCTCTTTTATTAAATGGGTTGGGTATACCTTGCCAGAAATGCTTGGGATTTTGGATTTCCCCCCTGTATTTTGGAACACCCATATTTGTATAAACAAATTGAGACAGTTGGAAGGTATGCCCTGGCGGGAGCCATGAAAACATTAAACACTAAAAGCAAATTCCCAATATCCTTACACACATACACACAAAGTTGGGCTCCCCATCTTATTTCTTGCACTGCAGAAGTGATTTTCTGTCCAGATGCTGTTTTCTATTTAAATAACCCACATGTGAATCTTGAGCAAAAGAAGTGTATCATTCCTGCACAAAGAAAGCTGTTTCCTATATAAAAATATTCTGTGAACAAAGCAACCATGTTCAGGCTGGATTGCTAGGATTCTCATCAATTGAGGATTCTTCTTCTCAAGGTTTCTTCATATTTCAATTTTTTTAAACCTTTTTTGATTTTTTTCATATATTGTTTCCATCCTGATTTTAACTGCTTTATGGCTTGTTTTCAGTAACACACTTCAATTTTGTTTTTGTCTTGTTTCAGCCAGGAAGACACAACTGAAGGAGAGTCTCCCATAAAGGAAATGAACAACACAATACTTGAAGATTATGATGACTATGGTTATTCTGAGATAGCTGGTTTGCGCAAAACGATGAACACTATCACTATAGTAATCTACAGCCTTGCCTTTGTGCTGGGAGTCACTGGTAATGGGCTGGTCATTTTCATCACCGGCTTCCGCATGAAGAAGACAGTGAACACTGTCTGGTTCCTTAACCTTGCCATTGCTGACTTCACCTTCACCCTCTTTCTGCCCTTTAGCATTGCCTACATAACCCTGGGATTTCACTGGCCATTTGGCCAGGCAATGTGCAAGTTCAACACTACGCTAACTGTTCTCAATCTCTATGCCAGTGTCTATCTCCTCATGGTCATCAGCATCGACCGTTGCATTTCTGTCAGGTATCCTGTGTGGGCTCAGAACCATCGGTCTCCCCGTCTGGCTTCCTTTGTGACTGTGGGCATTTGGATAGTGGCCTTGGTGTTGTCTTCTCCAAACTTCCATTTCAAAGTCACTGGTCCACATTCATATGTTGAGAACGCAACCTTCTGCTTTACCCATTATAGCCACAACTTGACACAAAGTAAAATGATACACCATGCTATGATCACCAGTCGGTTCATCTTTGCCTTCATCATCCCCTTTACAGTCATTGTAGTTTGCTATGGCATGATTGTTCTGAAACTTCAGAGAAACCGGTTGACCCAATCCACCAAACCTTTCAAAGTCATCACAGCGGTGATTGTGGCCTTTTTTCTCTGCTGGCTTCCTTATCATATTTTCTCTTTCATTGAGACCAAAGCTGATGAGACACCCGGGCTGCACTTAGTGCTCCCTATAGCTATTCCCTTGACCTCTAGTTTGGCTTTCATCAACAGCTGTCTCAACCCAATCCTGTACGTCTTTATGGGACATGATTTCAAGGACAGGCTGAAACGTTCCCTATTCTCTGCTTTTGAGAATGTCTTTGCTGAGACAGCCAGTGAGAGCACATCACAAACCAAAGTGAAGTCCTCCATTCAGTTGGATTCTCAGGACCTCACAAATAGTCAATCCTTCAAGTCTAATCACCTAAGGACAGTCAAGAGTCCATAGCTGAGAAGGGCCTAGCCTGTGTTTGACATCTTTCCAGCATAGAGAGACCACATCTTATTGTACGATTGCTTCCATTGTTGAACTACGTTTTCCATCAATATACTTCTCCTATTGTTCAACCAAAATATAACTCTCTGTAGTGGAAAGTCTGCGAGATTTGTCCTTATTCCCTGACCTACAGTGCTAGCAAGCCTCTTTGTCAATGTGTTTTCAAGATAATGTGCTTCAGAACTGCCTTTAGACAGCTGTTTCTGGGCAAACAAGATATTCCCAGCGGATTAGAGATAAGACCTTGAAGTCCAGGTGTGTTAGGCATGATGTCATGGGTGCCTGGATAGGCTTAAATTAAGTGGTTTGGCTTCAAGTATATCAGCGGACACAACGTTGCTAATGAGGATTGGTCTCTGTTCATGTTTTCAAGTTCCCGATTCCTGTATTGTCAAGATTCCTGTCTATGTTTATGTACTTTTGGAGAATTTACTTTAGAGAGATTCCTGTGTTCATGCTCACGGAAATACCTTGGATTAAGTCTGTATTTTTGGATTTCTTGGTTTTGGGGTTTACTCTGGCATTTTTGGATTACTGCTACTGAACTCTGGCTTATGTTATATAATGCATATATCCTGACTGTCTCTTTTGGATTTGCCCCTTTCCCTTTTTATATATTTTCTTCAATAAACATTTTATTATTGGATCATTGGACTCTGGTGTGGTGCTGGGTGAAGGGTGTCTCAGTGCTAGGATGCAACAATTAATAACTTTTGCCATCTTAACTACACTCTAAGGTTGCCTTGCTCCACTTGTTTCAGTTTTTGCCAGTGAAACGTCGGATGGTGTGACCTTGCTCTGCAAGATCTTCAGGAAAACAATCTCATTTCCCTTCCCTTGTCACTTCAGTGTTGTCTGTTTGACTGTCCTGTACACTTCCCTCTCAAGGATTTGACAGTCGCCTGTACTGGGAGCATGAGGTACACAGGTTCTAGGTCAATATCTTTTGATAATAAAGCCTGAGGAGAAGTAATAATAATAATAATAATAAAAATAATAAAAAAACTTTATTTATATCCCGCCACCATCTCCCCAACGGGGACTCGGGGCGGCTTTGGACTAATAGAAATAAGTGGGGCTGCTGGTCATTAATGAGTTGAGAGAACAGGACACAGGCCCCTTGTACACAACCAAGTACCGTATATACTCGAGTATAAGCCGACCCGAATATAAGCCGAGGCACCTAGTTTTACCACAAAAAAACTGGGAAAACATTGACTCCAGTATAAGCTGA
Source organism: Anolis carolinensis (assembly GCF_035594765.1). Taxonomy (NCBI): domain Eukaryota; kingdom Metazoa; phylum Chordata; class Lepidosauria; order Squamata; family Anolidae; genus Anolis; species Anolis carolinensis. The sequence continues at coordinate 13,567,915 of NW_026943821.1, forward strand.
GAGTGGTAAATTTCAGAAATAAAAACAGATACCAATAAAATTATATTAATTGGGGCATCAGCAGGTTAAATGTTTTTGAATATTTACATAAAGCTCTAATTTAAGATAAGACTTTCCAGCTCTGAGCAAATCATTATTCTCATCTTCTTCAATGTAAATGTGCTTATGTATCCTTTTAATAATAATAGAGTAAAATAGTACATGCAATAATAATAATAATAATAATAATAATAATAATAATAATAATAATAATAATTACAGGAAAATAATACACGTAGTAATAAATAGAGTAAAATAATAAATATAAGAAGAAGAAGAAGAACAGAGTGAAATAATAAATGTATTATAATAATAATAAAAATAGAGTAAAATAAATGTACAGTAGAGTCTCACTAATCCAAGCCTCGCTTATCCAAGCCTCTGGATAATCCAAGCCATTTTTGTAGTCAATGTTTCCAATATATCGTGATATTTTGGTGCTAAATTCATAAATACAGTAATTACAACCTAACATTACTGTGTATTGAACTACTTTTTCTGTCAAATTTGTTGTATAACATGAAGTTTTGGTGCTTAATTTGTAAAATCATAACCTAATTTGATGTTTAATAGGCTTTACCTTGATCAGTCCTTATAATCCAAGATATTCGCTTATCCAAGCTTCTGCCGGCCCGTTTAGCTTGGATTAGTGAGACTCTACTGTAATAGTAGCAACAATAATAGAGAAAAATAATAAATGTAATAATACCAATAATAATAGAGAAAAATAATAAATGTACCATATATTCTCGAGTATAAACCCAAATATAAGCCAGCCAGGACCCTCACCCAAGTATAAGCTGAGGGGGGCTTTTTCAGTCTTAAAAAAAGGGCTGAAAAACTAGGCTTATACTCAAGTATATACAGTAATTTAGATTATCAAAGCAAATAATCCACATGATCTGCTTTGAACTGGATTATCTGAGGCTACACTGCCATATAATCCAGTCCAAAGCAGATAATCTGGATTTTATAAAATAGTGTAGAAGGGGGCTCACTGTTATTATAGGAAGGTAGAAGGAGTGTAGAAGTAGTATGTGAGTAGAAGGGGCAAGTTTGCAGTATGCATGATATTGAATGAATGCAATCAGTGTCTGAATGCCTTGTTATGACATCATTTGAAGTAGCAAAACAAAACATTTTGTTCAGACAAAATCCATGCACGAGCACATTTTTGTGGGTTTTCAATTTTATTTATTCACACACTACACTTGCCATTTTTTCCTAAGATCAGTGGCCACCTATACAAAAGCTTTGAAATTAAATATTTTTGTATAACTAGATAGCACTGAATAATCTTACTCCATTTGACAAAAATTATTTATGCACCTTAGAATTTGGATTTTAATTCCCCCTCCACTATGGTTTTACAGCGTGTTTGTAGAACTTATGGCCAAAAGACTTGAATATCAGACATTTTCTTTTGAAGGCTCATAAAATGACTTGGATTCTAGCTTGCCAACTGGTAAGTAAATGGTCAAAATCCTGGTAAGTATGGAAAGGTGAAATTTAGGGAAAGGCTCCAAGTTCAGTCCCTGGTATTTCCAGCTTGGATAAGGGGCGATGGGGATGTTTATTTTATTAAATTCCACCTTGCTCTCAGTATGGAATGCAATATAGATTAAAGCAAAAATACAGCTAAAACTATTCTTTAAAAAAATGAAACAATAATACTATATACCCCCCCCCCCCCCCCCAAGATATCTCTTGGGGCTTGTTTCTAGGACCTCTGTGGATACCAAAATCTGTGGATGCTTGAGTCCCACTATATACAGTGTCAAACTAAATGGCATCCTTTATACAAAACATTAAAATCAGGGTTTACTTTATGGATTTTTCCTAGATTTATGGTTGGTAGAATTCAGAGGATCAACTGCACCAACAGTACTAATTCAAAACAATTTAGCAACATTTAAATCATAACAGCCAGAATAAAGGCACAATATTTCTTAGTAAAACCCCATCTAAAACCCCATCTATTTCTTAGTAAAACCCCTTTGCAACCCCATCTAAAATCTAAAAACATGTCTGAACAAATAACTTTTTGCTGACAAAGGAAACAAAGCAGGAAACGGACCTAACTGACTTTTTGTGGGAGCTCTGAAGCTTGGAGAGGCCACCAAGAAGAACCTCTCATTTTTCTTTACCAAATGCACTTGTTAGATAAGGACTTCCCTAAGAATTTATAAAATTTGGCCAGACTCATTGTGCCGTCCGCCGGACAATAAAAAACTATAAAACTGAAACGTGCTGTCCTTTATCCGGGCGAACTGCAAATCCCTATAAGCTGTCCTATAGATATTGAACAACTGAGTCTGGATAACTTCAAAAAAGGATGTTTATTCATACAAGGTTGTAAACCTGGCACAGATCTTAAAGTTGCAGAAAATGAAACAAATTTCCATAGGTTTTAGTTGCAGAATTATCCCTGGTTCCAGAAGGCAAAAGTGATTATAAAACCACTATACCCTAATCACGCTGCCTATATTAGAAGGAGAAACTCTTTCCTTCCCTATCTTTACAGCAAAGATTAGTTCTAGAAGCGATGGAATAACTCTGCTCCTCTAACTAGATTTCCTATTCCAGATCAATATAATTCAATACTTATCTAATTTGGATAGGCTTAGATTGGCCTGGTTTTGAGGATGATTTGTCCCAGTTAGCTTTGCACAGCTCCAGCACGTTGGAAGACTATAGCCAGAATGAAGCTCCAAAATGGAGACTAGACCCTGGTAAAAAGGGCGGTCCTAAGATGTTGCATTCTTTGACCAATCACTGCAAAGAAAACTGCAGCCAGCTCTTGCAGATTCCAAGCCATTTTTCCTAGGCTTTTGCAGCCAGAGGCTCAAACAAAATGTAAAGGAGGGAAAACAAACAAACGACCAATAGGTAAGGCAAACCATCGTCCTGGGGGACGGAACACTCCCCGCTAAATTCCCAGGATGTGGGAATTTACCAATCAAAAACATACAAACACCTTTGTATACACAACAATACAAACACTAGAACTTTAAACATCTCCAATAAGCAACACGAGGTCACTAATTGGTCTGTCCAAAATGGACACTTTGTCTCTGTTGCAAGTCTTTAATTGAACTTTCCTGACCTTACCATCCGGGCAAGGAAAGGTCTTTAATACAATGCCCATGGGCCACGCATGGCGGGGCAAGTCTTTGTCCTTTAACAACACAACGTTGTTAACCTCAATGTTGTCCTGTGGGCTTTGCCAGATTCTTCTAGCTTGAAGCTGGCTTAAGTACTCAGCTTTCCACCTTTTCCAAAAGTGGTTGGCCAAGGACTGCACCTGTTTCCACAGGGCACGGTGAGTTCCGTCCGGAACTGGCAACATGATGTCCTTCCATCCTGGCACCTTTTGTGTCAAAATAAGTGCAGGAGTCAGTGGTTGTAAGTTCTCAGGGTCACTGGTAAGGGGAACCAGCGGCCGGTTGTTGATAATTGCGGTAACTTCCGCCATAAGTGTCACCAAAACATCATGCGTCAATGACCTATGACTCAAAAGCATGGCATTAAGGATTTTGCGACTAATACCAATCATCCTCTCCCAAACACCACCCATGTGGGAGGCGTGAGGAACATTGAAAGTCCACATAATTTGTTCAGTATTCGTAAAGTTCTGAACCTTTGGGTCTCTCCCAAACCTAGACACACAATTGAGTTCTTTGGTCGCACCTACAAAATTGGTGCCACAGTCCGACCGAATTGACTTAATTGGCCCTCTGAGGGCTATGAACCTTTTTAATGCGTTTAAAAATGATGAAGTGTCCATCCCTTCTATGACTTCTATATGGACAGCTCGTATTACTAAACAAGTAAACAAAACTGCCCACCTCTTGTTATTTACAACACCACCCCTGGTTTTCCTAGTGACAACCTCCCAAGGACCAAACACATCGATTCCCACATGGGAAAAGGGTGGGTCTGTCAAAGTCCTATCCTGAGGTAGTTCTGCCATCAACTGACTTTGACAGTTTCGCCTAAGGCGCCTGCATTTAACACATTTGAAAATACAACTGTTGACCAACCTTTTGGCATTAACTACCCACAGACCTTCATTTCTAAGGGCTGCCTCAGTTAGAGTTCTACCCTGATGATGGATCCTTTCATGGTGATGCCGAACGAGCAGCAATGCAGTGTGACTATTAGGGGGTATGATGATGGGGTTTTTTATGCACGCCTTGAGTTTAGCTTTGGCTAACCTTCCTCCAACTCTCAAAATACCCTCCTTGTCTAGAAATGGGTTTAACTCATTTAGAAGACTTTGATTAGGGATGTTGAGCCCTTGCTCTAGCCTAGCTATTTCCTGCTTGAAAGCAGATCTCTGCACTGACTTGAATATGACGCTCTTAGCCTTTATCATATCCTGGACCTGTAAAGGCTCACTATCTTTGCAAGCTAAACGATGTATAAGCCTAGCTACTGCTCTAAGAAGACTGTGCCACTCCGAAAAACATTCAAAACGGTGTGGTTCCAGGCAAGATCTTTGGCCCATCTTGATTTCTGTGGTTGATTTGCAGGCTTTCACCTCTGCACTTCGTGAGACTTGAGCATTCATAATGTCCGAAAACCTTTGCTCATCTTTCGAGAGCGCTGTGGCTTCGTCTCTCTCGGAGACTTTGAAGATGGAGGAATACTCTGGAGTTATTGCTTGGCAGTAGACTGAGATGTGACTTAGGCAACTGCGCACAAGTGTAGGACGTCCACCTTTAAGCACCTGTGCTTGATTGGAGTCCAACGACGATGGTGGGTGCATCTTGTTTATGCACACTGGGCCTGTAACTGTCCAGCCTAGTGGTAGCAGCTGAGCAATGGGCGCCCCTGGAGGTCCCTTAACTTGGTCGTTCACATAGAACAAGTTCGGACAGTCCGCACCAAGCAGAAGGGCAATGTCCACATCTGGACGGAAAGCAGGTATGGCATTCTTTAATCGTCGCAAATGTGGATGAGCCTCCACAACTTCTCTAGTTACAATTTGTTTTTTGTTCCGAGGGATGGAGGAACACTCAATCAGGTCTGGCAACTTGAACTGCCTCTTCTGGTCGCAAGAGGAGACAACAAAGCCAGATGCTATGCGACCCTGCAACTTCTTTTTTCCTGCACACGTAGTCATAGTGTAGTCAACCATCTTGGTTTTAAGGTCAAACATGCGGAAGAACTCTGGAGTAGCCAGGGAGGCGTCGCTTTGTGAATCCAAAGCCACGTAAAGTCTCTTTTTAAGCCAAGGTCTTCTGGCTGGATATACATCCGCTAGGCAGATAGGATGACAAACTCTGTACTGGTGCGAGTCAGAACACAGCTCTGTACAGGCGACTGCTGAAACCTCCACCTGCATCTCTGGTACGACTGGCTTGTCGGTGTCTTCGACTGCTGACTTTTCTTTTGGTGAAACGTTCCCTTTGGGGTGGGAGATGACACTGGAGTTGTGCATTGCGGTGCAATGCTTGAGGCTGTTGCATTTCTCACACTTGACGTTTTCTTTGCAGTTGGACGCAAAGTGTGGAGTTGCTCCACAGCATCTAAAGCAGATTCCCTGCTTTTGAACTAGCTGTTGCCTCTCTTTGTATGACTTTCTACTAAACTCCCTGCAGTTGGCCAAGCTGTGAGGCTTTTGGTGGATAGGGCAAAGCAACTCTTTTACCTCCGACCTGGGTTCATCAGTCTTGTGTTGAGTTTCGACTGCCTTTACGCTGACAGGTCTATTGGCCTCTCTAGGTGGTTTCTTGTCCACTTCAGATGCCTTCCCTGGATGGGTCCCTTGGTATAAGGTGGGGAGGCCCGTCTGCGGATCATTCCTTTCTCTGGCTGCCCTGGTGATGAACTGGACCAAATGAGAAAATGGAGGGTATGCCTGGGAGTGGGCCTCCTTGTAGTTGAAGACCTCCTGTCCCCAGCGTTCTTGCAAAGTGAAGGGCAGCTTGGTCAAGATCTGCCTCTGGGACAGGTGCTGATCGAGGCACTTCAAACCGGGCAGTTCTGGATTCTCCTTGGCCGACTCTAATTCCGTAAGGAGATCGCTAAGGTCCCACAAGAGTTTGAAGTCTTTGAGTTTCAAAGCTGGGAACCTTTGGAGCTTGTCCATAAGAGATGCTTCAATCTCTGTGCTGGCCCCATACCTCTGCTGCAACCTGGCCCAGGCCTTTTCCAGGGCTTTGTCGGGATCGGCTACGTGGGCTGCGTAGATCTTCTTAACTTGTGAGGATGAGGCTGGGCCCAACCATGCAGCCAGAAGAGTCAGTTCTTCCTCAGGCAATAACTTTAAGTCTCTGATTGCTCTCTGGAAGGTGGCCTTCCAGAGAAGAAATTCCTCAGGCTTGTCCGAAAACTTTTCGACACCCTTGTCCTTAAGATCTCTTCTGGGGCTTCTGATGATGGAGACAAGCTGGGACTCTGGCGTCGAAGGGAACAATTGAGGAGTTTGCTGTTGTGGAGTGGACTCCCACCGTGCACCTTGCGTCAACCTTTGGCCTCTTGGAGGGATGACATCGACCACTGACGAATCGGTGGCTCCCTGTGCAGCTGTCTGTAAGGGCCAACTAGCACTTGGCCTTGAGGCCCTGATTGACTGACCTAGGGATTTAGCAGGAGGCACAGGTAGCTCGGGCAAGGGTGAGCTCCCCGCTATGACGCTCTGCTCTGCAGGAAACTCAAAAGTGACTTTGGGGCCCTGCTCTGGGTAAGGAGAGAAGTCTTCCTGTTCCTCATCCGAAAACTGGCTGTTTAAGCTATTAAGATGCACAAGCACCTTGGAAGAAGGGTCCTGCTTCGGCAACTGACTTACATTTTCTTCTGTGAGTGGCTCAATTAGGGCCTTGGCCAAAGTCTCAGCCCTTACCTTTTTGGCAGTAGCATCCATCCTTATTCTAAGCATTTCTATTTCACCTTGCCTTTGGGCCTGTTCCATTTGCATTTCGCTTTGTCTACGGGCCTGTTCTATTTGCATTTCGCTTTGTCTACGGGCCTGTTCTATTTGCAGTCGTTGCTCTTCTTCTTTAAAGGGAAGGGTGAGATCAGCTGCCTTAGCATCAGCCTCCGCCCCCGCTACCTTGCTCTTTAGCTCCAGACGTGCAGCCTCCTTAATGTGCAAGGCAGCTAGGGAAGAGATGGCACTCCCAGCAGCAGAAGACTTGCTAGAGTGGCTATGTTTAGATGATGCACACTCCCTTAGTTTAGATACCTGGCTAGAGCGGTTGGACTTAAGACTAAGTGCCACAGCAGGTGATTTTAAAAGATTGGTCTCATGGCTGCATAAGGAAGACTGATTTCCTTTTGGCTCAGACCTTAGATTAACAGATGGAGAACTAAATTCCAAGGCATCTAGAATTGCCCTCACCTTATTTTCTTTCTCATTAGTGTCAGCTAAGACACTCACTATTTCTAACTCTGAATCCTTGGCGTTAATGCGCTCGAGGACCTGGACTATCTTAGACACCAAACCCCTCCAGAGACCGAAGGTCTCTTCAAGGTCGGTCTGTAATATGGATGGCACCCTTGTAATACCCAAGCTCTCAATTCTGTCCATCAATGTTACAATTCGCTCCCATGCCGAACCTAACCTCACATGGAGGAGCTCCTTTTCACCTATTAGATGGGCTAGCATCTTGGCTGAAGGGTGCTTTATCCTTTGGGGCCTTTCATTCCTACTTTCAGCCTCAGAAGGAGGTATACCATCTGTATCATCTTGAAATTGCATAGACATTATGTATTCTTAATAGCAAGTAAATTTACAACAAAAGCAAATACAACATACCAGCAAGTAAATTTACAATAAAAGCAAATGCAATATATAATACAATGCACAACACTTAACCATAGCAATATATATCACTAAGTAACTATACTTTACAAAGATTGTGACCTTTGGCGCCAGATTTTAGTGGGCAAGCTGCAAAATGCCAACTGACAGCAACTTGCCACTTGATACCTCCCTTGCCCGAGTGACGTAAACTGCCAAAATGGCGACTTCGCCAAATTTTCAAGCACCTCGTGCTCTGCGGCTCGAGGCCTGCCGCCGAAGGAGCACCGAGGCTGGCTTTGGAAAGGAGGAGAGAAGAGACGCCTCCTCCCCGCTGTGAAGGGAGGTCACCACCGCAGGTCGATGAAGCAGGTCACCACCGCAGGACGATGAGGCAGGTCACCACCGCAGGACGATGAGGCAGGTCACCACCGCAGGACGATGAGGCAGGTCACCACCGCAGGACGATGAGGCAGGTCACCACCGCAGGACGATGAGGCAGGTCACCACCGCAGGACGATGAGGCAGGTCACCGCCGCAGGTCAATGAGGCAGGTCACCACCGCAGGACGATGAGGCAGGTCACCACCGCCGGACCATGAGGCAGGTCACCACCGCAGGACGATGAGGCAGGTCACCACCGCCGGACCATGAGGCAGGTCGAAGCCGGCCGAGTGCTCCGGCCGAACTCGCAGCAGCGTTGCCAGGCCTGTCCAGGTTCTAGCCTGGTTCTGGTGGGCTTCACGCCTCAGAGCCAGCCAAAGAACTGTCGCTGGTGCTCCGCGGCTCGAGGTCTACCGCCGAGGGAGCCCTGGACGTTGCTGGGAACTGCACAGCCTGTGCAAACCCAGAAAGCCACTGGGCCACGTGCGCACACGCGAGCCAAATAGCAAGGAAATAGAGCCCCACTATTTGACTCCTTCAGGTCTGAGAGCGGGCTCCACTGCCTCAGACGCTGGTAGAGTCTTTAGGTATGCAGACTGAGCTCAGGCGGAAAAGCCGCGGCCTATACTAAACTTCCTAAACTATAAAAAACTATAGGCTGTGCAAGCTAGCTGAAGCGGAAAAACCGCTGATCTACCTCAAAACTGTGCCGTCTGCCGGACAATAAAAAACTATAAAACTGAAACGTGCTGTCCTTTATCCGGGCGAACTGCAAATCCCTATAAGCTGTCCTATAGATATTGAACAACTGAGTCTGGATAACTTCAAAAAAGGATGTTTATTCATACAAGGTTGTAAACCTGGCACAGATCTTAAAGTTGCAGAAAATGAAACAAATTTCCATAGGTTTTAGTTGCAGAATTATCCCTGGTTCCAGAAGGCAAAAGTGATTATAAAACCACTATACCCTAATCACGCTGCCTATATTAGAAGGAGAAACTCTTTCCTTCCCTATCTTTACAGCAAAGATTAGTTCTAGAAGCGATGGAATAACTCTGCTCCTCTAACTAGATTTCCTATTCCAGATCAATATAATTCAATACTTATCTAATTTGGATAGGCTTAGATTGGCCTGGTTTTGAGGATGATTTGTCCCAGTTAGCTTTGCACAGCTCCAGCACGTTGGAAGACTATAGCCAGAATGAAGCTCCAAAATGGAGACTAGACCCTGGTAAAAAGGGCGGTCCTAAGATGTTGCATTCTTTGACCAATCACTGCAAAGAAAACTGCAGCCAGCTCTTGCAGATTCCAAGCCATTTTTCCTAGGCTTTTGCAGCCAGAGGCTCAAACAAAATGTAAAGGAGGGAAAACAAACAAACGACCAATAGGTAAGGCAAACCATCGTCCTGGGGGACGGAACACTCATATTCATGCCCATGGACATTGAGTTATACCCACTCCCTTCCCTCAAAAGTTGGAAGTGATTGGAAGTGGTCACACAATTCTTTCCCTTGATTTGAATGGTCATAAACTGTCACACACAGAGAATATTTCATGCAACAATGCCCCTTTCTCCCCCCCCCCCCCCCGCCCTTTGCCTTTAAAAAACATATTGCATAACATATTGCATACTCAGTGAAAACAAATCCTTTCTTGCATCTTCCGGAGATCTCCACCAAGTTGCACAAGGAGTTTGGTTTGCAAATCTAGCTTGCACTTCTTTGATGGTACTGAATACTGACTGCATCTAAGTCTGAGCAAGGATAATTCAAACCATGCTAGATTCCACACCTGATGTGGAACTGGAGTTTCTGTTGCTGGAGAAAGAGGACACCACCCAGTTTTCACTGAAAGCTCCTTTAAAGGTGGACAGGAATGATCGGCAGTCAGTTCGTCTGCAATTGGGGCCAATGAAGGCATACAAGAGTGGGTTCAGGCAGCTGTTGAGGCAGACCAGACTGTGAGCCAATGGCATTCCTATATCAAGGATTATTTTCATTTCAAAGTTGTCATGCTCCAGCACATCAAAAATGGCAAAGAGGTGGTAGGGGAACCAGCAACAGAAGAAAGCCACAACTACCGCTACTATGATTTTGAAGGATCGGCTAAACCGACCAAAGATCTTCCCTCTTAACTTGATGACGATGGCACAGTAGCAGCCCAAAATGATATGGAAGGGGATGAGAAAACCTACCACCAATTCAGTAATCACCAAAGAACGGTGTGTCCATAGACTGCTGGCATCCTCCGAACCAAAGTTGTATGTGCATTGTATAGTGCCATCCCATATGTGTTCTGTGTCACGGAAGATGAAGTAAGGCAAGCTGAAGGTCAAGGCAGTCACCCAGATGGCTGCAGCTACGATGGAAGCCAGTCGGAGAGTACGGTTATTCAAGGCCCAGACTGGATGAACTACCGAAACACAGCGGTCAGCACTGATGGCGGTCAAGAAGAAGACACTGGCAAACATGTTGAGGAAGGGCACCACCATGTCAAGTTTACACAAAGCCCTCCCCAATGGCCAGTGATCCAGGACAGCATAAAGAATCTCTGAAGAGAGACAAATAGCAAAAACAAAGTCAGCCACAGCAAGGTTGAGATACCATATGGTGGTCACTGTCTTCTTGAGATGGAAACCTGTGAGGAAAATAACAAGGCCATTGCCCACAGCCCCCCAAAACAAGGTGACACTGTAAATTGCTATGGAAATAGCTTTCATCACCCAAGTGCTGTGCAGTTCATTATAGTTAGATTCCGAGAGCCAGTCGCCATCCCAGCTAAAGTTGTAAAAATCATTGTAGCTAGATGGTGGAAATTCAATGTTTCTGTTGAATGGAAAGGAGGTGAACGCATCCATCTCTTCTCACAATCACTTGTGTTTTTTTCTCTATTCCGATTTCTTCTGTTTAAACAGAAATGAATAAGGAAGTATATGTCAGAAAAGGAGAGATTCAGATCTAGAAATCAGAAATACAGTTGGCCCTCCACATTGACAGGCTTTACATTTCCAGATTTGATTAATATTTTCTCTCTAGGAATCTCTAGATCTTCTTCTTCTTCTTCTTCTTCTTCTAATAATAATAATAATAATAATAATAATAATAATAATAATAATAATAATAATACATTTCTTAGTCACTTCTCCTCATGGCTCAAGGTGGGTTACAACATTGCTAAAACACATAATCATTTAAAAATAAAAACACTCTGTAGAATACACATATTTCCATATTAAAATCCACAAAACAAAAGTTAGATATAGATATAGAGTGGAAGTTTAAATTTTTGATTAAAATGGTCTGGGTAAGCCTGCCAGAAGAGATAGGTCTTCACTTGGGTCTTAAATTGCGACAGCTGATCTAGCTATCTAGCTCTACTGGCAGGTCATTCCACAGTCTTGGGGCGGCCAATGAGAAGTCATCTTGGTGGTGGTTGCCAGTTGGGTTCTGGCAGGCTGGAGCAGATGCCCCTCAGAGGACCTTAGTGTTCAGGGCAGATTGTATAGGAGAAGGCGATCCTGTGGGTAACCTGGACACAAAGCGTGTACGGCTTTAAAGATCAAAACTAACACCTTGTCCTTTGCCTGGAAACTAATTGGCAGCCAGTGGAGTTACTTTGGGATAGGTGTAATAAGCTCACTCCTAGATGTTCCTGTAACCAATCTGGCTGCCATATTTTGAACCAACTGGAGTTTCCGAACTTGGTACAAAGATAGCCCAATGGAAATAATATTAGTCCAACCTTGAGCTTACCAGTGTGTGCACTGTTATCTTCAAGTCCTCTAAATCTAGGAAGGGGCACAGTTGGTGTATCAACTGAAGCACATAATAAGCACTCCTGATGGTTACATGTACCTGGGCTCACATTTGGAGAGACGGATCCAGGAACCAGCTTGTCAAAAGCTATGAACACAGTCTTTCAGGGGGAGTACAACTCCATCTAGAACTGGTTGACACATCTTCATCCCCAGATTAGAACTCTTGATGGCAAACACTATCAATACAACTCTGCAAGAAGTTTACCATAGAGTAGATATTCCTAGGCATTTGTTGGCACTCCAACACATTTTTTTGGTTAACTTCTGGTGGACATTGACCATAGAGTCATGCTGAAAAATCTAGTGAATCTTAGAGTGCTGCTTTCTTTGGTTAAAAAAGGTGGGGGTTTTACATTCAGTTCTCACACTTTTGTAAGTCCTACACCCTGAACCGATGCTAAAGTGGAGAACTAGCTATGTTTCTCTGATTTTGATTTTTTTTTTCGTGTCAGGAGGAACTTAAGAAACTGCAAGTCGCTTCTGATTTTGATGGGAATTGTAGTTTGGAGAGCTACTAGTGCTCTTTGGCTAAAGATGTTGTTAAACTGCAAGTCCCATGATTCCATAGCATTGAGCTATGTCAGTTTGGTTTCAAATTGCATTGAATTGACAGTGTAGATGTATCCTCAGTTGTAAGGAAAGACACTCTACTCACCCCAGTATTAATAAGTTGTTCTCTCCCTCTTGATGAAGTCTTGGATGATTCTTTTGTTGCTGCTTTGCTGGACAGTTATACCAGGTCTCCATTAAGTTCCTTCCGGCCTTTCTTATCATGTTCATTGCCAGCTATCTCTTGCTGCCTTTCTAAAAGATGTGCCCACACAATCTGAGCAGTTCTTGCTTAGGGAGATCACATCTGCATTCACAGACTATTCAGGGACAAACTTTTAGTTCTCTTAGGCAGAATTCAATATATCATAGATTCTAGAAAAATACCTTTTTTGGACAATAGCCCTACATCTGCCAACCAGCTGGACAATTCTGCTGCATTCCAAAAGAATAACTTTCCTAAGCCCTGACAGAAAATTAATACATTCCTCTGAACTGGAACTGAAATTGTCATAGGCAGGGGCAGCCAGTAGATATGTAACTATAGATATAGTGAATTAAGAATACTTTTCTTTTTTAACCTGATGACATCTCTTTGGGAATCTCTAGGCGCTCCAGCATGGTCAACTTTTAGCAGAAAAGAGAACATATTAGTCAATTCTACAAATAATAAGATCTGCAAAAGCTAAACTCATACAATTAGCAGGCTGAGTGTAGTTGGGGATGTGGATAACGTCACTTAAATTTCCAAAATAAAATCACTTTGCACGAAACCTGGGGCTTTCAAATATTTTTTTCCCTATCTGGAAACCTTTTTATATCCATACTTTTCTCTCAGATTTGTCAAGGGAACATACATATCTGTCCTTCTCATTTTATCCTCACTGGGAGGTTAGAATGGCTGAGAATGTGAGTGGCTCATGGTCAGTCAGAGAGTTTCAGGATCCAGTGGGAACTAGATCTCCCAGCAGGTGCTTTGAACACTATTGATTTTCACACTTGATACAAGATGGACTCCCTTGTTCCAGTTTTCTTGAAGGATCACAGGGAAAGAAACGGAGAGAGTGAAGGAGGACGAGGTGGTCATTTACTCACTGTTTCAGGAATGTGAAAGTATGTGAACAGAAGTTGGGGTATGATATGGCACTGATGCTGGGCTTTGGTGGCCCCTTGGAGCTCTGAATGATGATGTTGTACCATCCCTGCACTCTACGCCTGTGGATCATGAAAGTGGCATGGCTCCCTCCTACCAGCGCGTCTTTTTCGGCACACAGCTTGCTATCACTCCATCTGCCCATCTCATTGGGGCTGCCAGGATCTCCAGCTGTTGAAACAGCACATGAGAGAAGACCGTTGACGTTTATCTTGGTTTCCTGTGGCTCACATCCCCCCCCAACTTTTTTGCAAATGAAACTAGGAACAAACTTTGACAGCAAGTCCTTTATAGATTCAAAAACTGAAGGTGGGCTAAATATTCCTTCCCTAGATTAAATGGGTCTTTCCTTCCACACAAAAGGAAGGTGAAAGGTAGCATGTAATACTGTATTTGAAGACTGTCAATATTTAAATCTATCCAAAAATCATCGATCTGTACATATTTCAACAACCTTGTAGTTGCAGGCACATATTTTTCTTTGGTTTCGTGGTTGCAGATTCTGTCAGAAAAAGTGAAAACATTGAGATGATCTGTCTCCCCCAATACTTATGGGAATGTGACGTTTTAAAAAATGTTTGATGGAATTTTCTAGCTAGTGACACTAGCACTATGATGCCATTGGAGCCAGTCTCTCCTTTCCTTGCCCCCCTTGCAGAATTAATTTAGTGCAAACTGCTTTTGCACTTTGAACTCACTTTGCAGCAGTTGACGCAAGCTGAGGACAAAGGATGAACATAGAAGGAGGGACCTATGAAAAGCCACCAAAAAGTGGGGACAACAGAGCATTAACTGGGATTTTTTTTCTGCCAAATTTGGGCAAGTTGGAGGGTATATACTTCTCCAGATCTCAGATCCTTACTGGTAAACACCTAGTCTACAGTTTGCCAAAAGGCCAAGCGAATCAGCGAGTGGGCAAGGCTGATTTTCTCTTGGCTTTCTTCATCAGCTACACCAGAAGGTGGTTTTGGCATCAGAGGAGCCCTGTGTCCCAGTGGATAAATAAAACAATAGCTATTCTGCTCCTTGTGCTTCAAGTTTCAGGCTTTTGTTTAATTTTTTTTTGCTGCACATTCATCTGGAAAGGGAAAGGGGAAAAATTGCCATGAGTATTGCATGCACCATTTACATTCACCCTCCAAATTGGCTAAAAGCAGCAGGCGATTATTGCAAATGTAAGCATAATGGTCTCTGTGATTGAGAAACGGAGGAAGAGTGAGCGCTGTCGTGGCATTGTTCCCAGAAAATGATGCAGACAAAGGAAGTAATGTAAGCTCTGAGTGGTTCTTTGTGGACTGATAAAGAGGATATGGATGCTGGTAAGCTGAAGAGATGTGTGAGCTCATTGCTTGACCACTGAAAGCGAGGAAGTGGGATTGTGGCCACAGTTGACACGAAGGGACCCACACTCACTGTGATTAGCAGTGGAATCACGTCGTTCCTTATATTCACAGTATTGTCGGAGTTCAAATTGAGCAGATTAACAGCAGATCGCAGTGGCCTGAGATGATTACAGTGGACAGCAATGGTTTTATGTGACAGCGTTCTTGCACACAATGATTCTCTGTGAGAAATGGTCCCTGCATCATTTGCCACTAGTGACCTTGTTTTCCTGCTGCAGTGGTACCTCCTCCCCATTGGAAATTGATTTGTCTTGCTTGATGTGCCAGATGATGACTTACACTGCAAAAGCAAGCAGCCTGAAAAGCATCTTCTCACTGCTGCATGGCTTAGAAGGAATTAAGCAAACCTGAGGTGCATGATCAAATAGCTAAAAAACAGATAGGGCTACAGCAGGTGGGAGGAAAATATCCCCAGCTATTACTGCTGGTGGCTTTGTCTTATTTCCTTTTCAAAACAAAACACTGGCCGGGATCCTGCAGTAGGAGACATACATGTATCAAGAATCTACATGTCCCCATGCTATTCTTCCCAAAACACACCTTATTAGAAGCATAGTCTCCCAAAACAGCCACTTCCATTTTGTTGGAGAATGGGTGGGGAGTGAATTATGACCTTTGCAACTAACAAATAAACAAAACAAAACAAAAAACACAAGTTGTGTTGGCGTAAGTCTGCCAGATGAGGCTGCCAAAGTCTCTAGTTTGTGTGAGTTAGAGGCAGGTGGGCTTTTCAATTTGCCAGTTTTTGTGGGAGCAACTTCCCAGGCAAAAGTCAAGTCTCCATGCAAACCACTGGTCAGATACAGATCAGACTTGTCCAGCTAGTTGCAGTTGGCAAAGATTTATTAAAAGGCGTGCCAATTTTCATATCCAGTTGATTCTCAACCAGGAAAATATGACCTCTACCTGCTCCTCTCTCTGAATGTCTGTGGGTTTGGGATTACAATTTCCCAGCAGAGTGGTTGCTTCATTCATATTGCCTAATGACATCATCAAGCCCTGCTTCATGACATCACTAGGGTTTTTACTAACTATTTGGGGTTCCTATTTGCATCTAAGTGCAATGTTTTGCTTGGGGACAAGATAGCTGAAAAATTGGTTCTACCCATCAGACCCTGTCTGAAATGTAAGATCTTCAACATCCTTATGTTCCTTATGTTCCATTAATACTCAAAGGCTAGGATGGTGAGTGCTGGTGAGAAGGCTTTCTCTGTATAGAAACTCATAGAATCATAGAACTGGAAGAGACCACATACTGTGTATACTCGAGTATAAGCCTAGTTTTTCAAACCTCTTTTTAAGACTGAATAAGCCCCCCTCAGCTTATACTTGGGTGAGAGTCCTGGTTGGCTTATATTTGGGTCAGCTTATACTTGAGAATATATGGTACATTTATTATTTTTATTATTATTGGTATTATAACATTTATTATTTTTCTCTATTATTGTTGCTACTATTACATTTATTTTACTTTATTTTTATTATTAATACATTTATTATTTCACTCTGATCTTATTATTATTGCATTTATTTTTTTTACTCTATTTATTATTACATGCATTATTTTCCTGTAATTATTATTATTATTATTATTATTATTATTATTACATGTATTATTTTACTCTATTATTATTAAAAGGATACATAAGCACATTTACATTGAAGAAGATGAGAATAATGATTTGATCAGAGTTGGACAGTCTTATCTTAAATTTGAGCTTTATTCAAAAACATTTAATCTACTGATGCCTCAATTAATGTAACTTTATTGGTATCTATTTTTATTTCTGAAATTTACCACCCTCAGCTTATACTGGAGTCAATGTTTTCCCAGTTTTTTTGTGGTAAAAATTAGGTGCCTCGGCTTATATTTGGGTCGGCTTATACTCGAGTATATACGGTAGGTCATTGAGTCCAACCGTGTCATGCATGAAAAGCACAACAAAGCATGCCTGACAGATAGCCATCTGGCCTTTGGTTAAAAGCCTCCAAAGAAGGAGCATCCACTACACTCTTCTACATCAGATTGTTGCCTCATGTACAGCTTGTTGTCCACTGTATTTGTACTTTTTCTACAACTCCTTCTCAAGTTATCTTCCACCAGGTGGTCAAAATCGTACTGTTGTGCATGACATTTGCTCCTTAAAACACTTTTAGCCTGGCACCCTGTTTTGTTTTCATGTCGACATGAACTGAAGTCATGTAAAGGGGAATACTGATGGAGCACAACTTTCATATTCTCAGAAAGGGAGCAGAGATGTAGCTGTGTCTCTAGGCCTGTTGCTCAAATGGAACCAGCACCATGGACATTGTACGACGGGGTCCACAGAATCAAATGGGCATTTGAGTGCTATGGTCCCATGTTACAAAGACTGCCAAACTGCTCCCAGGCTTGTAGCACAATGGGAACTCTTATTTTATAACTGGATACCATGTTGGATGCCAGACAAAATTACAATCAAATACATTCGAAATGTTGTGTGCCTTGTCAGCGACTCAATCTTGTAAATTCACAAATTGTAGCTTCAAATGCAAGATCATAGCCTTAGTGTTGGTTCTTGGGATTGTTTTTGCTGCTGAGGTTTTTAAAGCTGCTTTTTTGGGGGGAAAGGAAAGAAAAGTGGTTATAATCTTTTTAAAATAATGTTTTTGTCTGTTTGCCTCCTCTTGAGAATGCTGAGAGGCCATAAATAATACTAATATGCTCATTTCAGAAAACAAACATCTGAATGCAGCAGCATGAGGCACAGCATGAACTGGTACTTGAACCACATAACGTTTCCCATCAACTGTGAAGTGAAGTCATACACCCCACAAGTACCTGTGTGGTAGAATAATTGCTTTAATATAATTTTTAAAAATGTGGCCAGTAATAGGGCTGTCAGAGCAAAACTGAAGATAACTCATGGTCATGTTGAAAAGGGAATTTCAAAAAGATTTAACAGAGAGGCCAAGCCAAAAAATACATTGAAACCAGGACGCAACTGTGAATAGGGGAGGAGGAGCCGTGATCGACTGCCACATGGTCCTGTTATGGACAGGGATCCATGATGGCTGGGCTCTTGCCATTATGGCCACCCAACCCAGCCGAAGAAGTGGATTGGCTGAAGAAAAATGGCTAAAATGGATCTTTGCATAAGCCTATTGTCTACTCTCTTTTCCAGCGGAAGCCAGAAATAACAAGATTTGTCATTTACTGAGATCCTTTGCACCTCCAGATATTAATCTACAGCTTGGATATCTCCCCACAAGATAGGTACTTTTGGAGATCAGAGCATAACTTGTGATACAGTTTACAACTGTCTGTTGTGCAGTGATAGCCATTGGAGAGACTGATGTGCATTGGGGGAGTCTGGCCATCTGTCGAGGGTGCTTTGAATGCGATTTCCTGCTTCTTGGCGGGGGGTTGGACTGGATGGCCCATGAGGTCTCTTCCAACTCTACTATTCTATGATTCTATGAGTGCTTAGTGCCTAAATGCATCTACTGTCCTGATGCATTCTCTGATCTGTAACAGGACCCCAGATAGAAAATGCCGACATTCGAAGTACCCAGTGTCCAATAGAACTCATAGACCAGATGTGTATCTTTGCTATTCATTAGCAAGGTTTTATTGTGTTTCTGTATTGTAGCTAGCTACAGTTCCAAAACGTTACAATATCTGCTTTTATTTAAACCTTTAACAAGATTTTCTTTTATGTTGCCAATGCTATCCACCTTGGAGGGCATAGTCTCAATGGTGGCTAATTAAGGAAACAAATCCAGATACTTTCAACCCATCTCACAAGATTAAAAGTAGTTAAATGGAAAGGTAGAGGATCTCCAGCAAATCTTTGCAGCCATCTGTATTGGAGGCACTTAAAACAAGATTTGAATTAGCTGTGTTTGCAAATCAAATGTAGCCGTTAACCTCCATTGGCTAAAATGTCAATTAGATTTCAGATAGACTTTCTGGTACTTCCAATGTTATGATCTTGTATGGAGCATATCCCCAAGTGGTGCATTTTAGTGAAGAAAGTTTTCTGGTTTGCACCACTAGTAATAAAGTTTAGTTCTGCTTTTCCAGGCCACCTGCATGTGGTTACAGAAGCTGTGGCTGGTTTTCCAGCCTGCGCTCCAACCCCCGGGGTTTCTCTTTGCATAAAAGGAGCTCTCTCTTTTGCTTTGGAGTTGCCAAGGCCAAGCTTGAAACCTAGAGACTTGATAATGAGGAAGTATGGACTAGACTAGAAATGAGATCTAAGGCTTGGACATCTTTTGGCAAAGGAAAGAAGGCGACATATGGCATTGGGGGAAGAGGGAATTATCAAATTAACGAAATTCTGCATTCTGCATTATTCATTTCCTAATTTGATATAGGTGGTGTTGGCACCGTAAGGGTCCCAAGGCATCAGGCAAGTTAAAGGATAAATATGTTTCACTTGTTTAACTTCTATCGGAACAAGCCTGAGCAAACCTTTTGGGTTACAAAGATTTCTTTATTGTTGATGGAACAGAAAGCAAACAAAGAGAGCTAATGGATCAGCTTCCTACATATCAGTGTTTGCTAATGAGACTTGTTAATTGCAGACTAATTTTTTTAAAGTCCTCAGGTATCTAAAGCTTGGCCATGAAAGCCCACTGTTGATTTTGGGCAAGCTAACACTCAGCCTCGGAGGAAACCAAAGATTGGCAAAATCATTTCAAGAAATCTCTGTGATAGATTCATCTTGGAGTCACCATAAAATTGGAAGTTGTTTCTTTTAACACAGGGTTGGACCAAGAGTAGCCTGAGAAAATATTGTTTTTGCTGTAGGACAGAAAGGCTGCAATTGGGGATTTGTTCTACCTAAAATTTGAAGTGCACACGAAACAGCATTTTCAGTGCAGAAAACAACACTCTCTCTGCACTGAAATATTATTTTCCACACAGAAAATGCAGTTACTTCCACAGGATTTATAAAAGTGTTATATTGGTTTTGGTTTATAAAACCATACCTGAAAGTAGTCAGATCAAAAACAAATTATCTGCTTATTATTTTCACGTTAAAAGCATTGCTGCTGGTTGTGATGTTGACATGAAGGAATCTTTGCCTGTAAAAGGTCTATGAATGAGACCATGTGCTTATGTATATTTGGCATGTCAAGGGCCACATTGTGTGCAAATGATAACTGATATGTTTGCCTTGAGCCAAGGTGGTCCAAAAAAGTTATCCACTTTGCATATTTTTTATTGAACTGACATGGTGTGATAAGATGCAAATATTTTAGATTTCCTGAAAATCAACTTGTCAGAATTCAAGACGGGAATGAAGACCCTCCTTCCCTTCAATAATTATAGCTTTACCAAATAACCGCAGGGCAAAATCTTTAACATATTTATTATAAGCAACTTTAAAATACAACAGTAATAACATTAGTATTAGAGTAATAAAATATTAAAATATACAACTATATACAGGGCATTAGTACAATTATAAAATATTATTCAAGTTCACACATAGGGGTTCCATCTACCCGAATCTCCTTAAACATATTGATATTGAAGTTTCTCCAGCTTAATTCTCATTCCTTTGTTTTGAAGGACCCAGGTATTCCCAAATCTGCATTGTCCCGGCCTCTTGTAACACTTGGCTTGGAGGTCGGAAAGGTCCATCCACAACACGTCCTTGAATGGGTTGGGATGCACAGTGCAACTTCTGGCAGCACCAGGGCTCTTTTTCCCCATCACATGAAATCTCATGACATTTTTTATGGATCTCCATGTGTCTAAATGGACAGGCACTTCTAAAGCCTCGCCCCTCCTTCCAGAGAACACACACCACCTAGGTCTTCCTCCCGGAAAGCCTAGCCAAGCCCAGGCACGCCTCGGCCTCGCCCAAGTTGGGCAGTGGGCCCTCCACGGGTGGCCAGGCCAGGAGTGGCTGCAGGTGGCCCTACTTCTGTCTCTTCCCGACCTGCGGGCCCACCCTGCCCCCACCACTGCCCTCGCTCTCTCCCAGGGCAGGGAAGAGCCACACCCGGAGGAGGCGGGGGTGGGTCTGACCTCACCGGCCTGCTCCTTCCTTGCTCTCATGGCCGCCCTTTTCGCCTCCACCTCCGAGTGCCTGTGTGGGCTGAGCGCCCATAGGGGTCGCCGATCTAGGATAATTCGTTCTCTCTCCATGTCTCGATGCTGGGCAGCAGGCCTTCCACAGGCGGCCAGGCCAGGAGCGGCTGCAGGTGGCCCTGCTTTTGCCTCTTCCCGTTCTCTCTCCATGTCTCAATGTGACGCCTTCCCCTGGAAAGGAGTGTGTCCCCAGGCAGGAGGTGTGTCTTTGCATTGCTGAGAGGTCAAGGGGTTTCCGACACCACCTCGCAAGGCACCTGGTCATTTTGGGGAATGATGGATGGACGGACAGGTCTCCCTTCGGAGTCTCCAGTGTCTGAAGCAGAAGAAAATGGGTGAACCTAGTTTGAAGAGTCTTGGCCTGGCACCCACTCCCTGCTCCTGTCGATGATGGGAGGAGGGCCAGCCAAGCCGGGTGCGGACCACACTGGGCAGCGAGGGGTCACCAAGTGAGTCCCTTGGTGGAGAAGTGTTGGCCTCAGTCCAAGTCCTTGCCGTTCTGGCCCGGATCTGCCCCTCGCTTGCGATCGGCACTCTTGAAGAAGCCCAGCTGCAGACATGCAGAAAAGGACACAAAGGCAGAGGGGTCAGGGCTGCATTCAGAGGGAGGTTGCTGGACATTTATACATTTGTTCATTTACTTACAGTGTTTATATCCCGCCCTTCTTTCTCACCCTGAAGGGGACTCATGGCGGATCACATTGCACATGGCAAAGCATTCAGGGCCATTAGGCATACGACATATATAGACACGTGTGTACACCTTCCCCGGCACTTTAATGGGAACAATAGCTCAGGTATCTACCTCTCCCTGATGGTACTGACACTACTTGCACTTTTGGCTCAGTTCTTTTTGGAGCCAACCCAGGATTTTATCAGTATATTTATTGTATGTGACCTCACTTGTTTTATGATTTGTTTTATTGTTGATTGACTTGTTTTATTGCTGTTTTTATATTGTCTGATGTCTGGGCTTGGCTCTATGTAAGCCATCCCGAGTCCCTTCGGGGAGATGGGGCGGGGTATAAAAATAAAATCATTATTATTATTATTATTATTATTATTATTATTATTATTATTATTATTATTATTACTCCCTAATGCAGCTTCACAGTGACAGAAGGGACAACGGTTCCCTCTATTACACGTGTAATAGTAATAGAACTAATAGTCATCTTGGTTGGGAGAGTCTTCATAGAATCATGGAATCATAGAATAGTAGAGTTGGAAGAGACCTCATGGGCCATCCAGTCCAACCCCCTGCTAAGAAGCAGGAAATCGCATTCAAAGCACTCTCTTCCTTTGGGAGAGTCATAGTTTTTGAAGGAGGAGGAACTCCTCGCCATCCATTATGAATTTTTGGAAAAGGCCAAGGTGATCAAAGCAAAGAGCTGGGTGGGCATCAGCACAGCAATGTCGAGGGCAGAAGAGAGGGAAGCCAGGATCATGGTGAACCTTTGGCGTAGGATGGCTGCTGAGAAGGCTTTGAGCAGACCACTCAGCTGGAGGCAGATGAGTAGCCACAGCCAAGTTAATATGCTGCCATTGTAGAGAAGGTACAAAGTTGGATCAGCTACCAGGACCAGTAAGTGCAAAGAAAGAAGGACTTCATAGGCAATCCAAACAAAATAGAGGGGCCACCACACAACTCTTAAGATCCACTCCCAGATGTAGGAACAGGAGCATCGGGTCCACTGAGCAAGCCAGCAAAGAGGTGAGAAAGCATGTGGGTGTGACAGACGGAAAGTGAAACATACCTGGGAAGGGAAACAAAAGCATGAGAGGTGGATAAATCTAAGGCCTAGGCAGAAAGTCCAAGATAAAGAAAGGAAATACAATCATCTGTTCTAGTCCTCTGGAGATATGTAGACCTTTTCAAAAAATGTGCAGTGTAAGTGTTGATTTATTCTTCACTGTTATAAATCAATATTTTTAAAGTGGATTGTTGTTTTATGATGTTTAAATGTTTGTATTACAAATGACATACAGTATAAAGGGCTTTGGATTGTATATGGGAGTAAAATGGGATTAACACCTCTTACTTAGTGCCCTAACCAAGGTTGGTGAGATGCTGGTCATCTCCAAAGAAGCTCTTGATTCCCAGAAAGGTCAGATGGTACCAGCAGGGCCGGCCCAAAGCGGAGGCCACTGAGGCGGCCGCTTCGGGCGCACGGTCCCCAGGGGCGGCATGGAGGTACCCCCCCTGGCGGGGACCATGGGCTCACTCGCCGCCGAACAGGCCTGTTCGGCGGCAAGTGAGCTCTGCCGCTGCAGCCTGGCTGGCTGGGCAAAGCCAGCCGGGCCAGGGCACGCGAGGCGGGAGGTGGGGCCCTGTCTGGGTGGTGCCCCGCCTCCCGTGCCACGCACCCTGGCCCCGCCTCCCATGCTGCGTGAGAGGCGGGGTCAGGGCGAGCAGCGCAGGAGACGGGGCCAGAGTTGGCCCTGCCTCCCGCACCACTCGTCCTCGCCCAGTTGGCCTTGCCCAGCCAGCCAGGAAGCGGTAGGAAAGATATATCTTGGCTGCAAATGTATGCATATGCAATGAGTAACTTGGCCTGTTTTGAATTCTATGGGCTCTTTTATCTTCTGAACATTTCTGTTTCCGGCTGAATGATACTATTTGAAAAATTAATCTATTAAAATGTTCAATATTTTTGCAGAAATCAAATTGATTGTCCCTAAATTATATTAAAGACTCATTGTTGTCTGAGCACCTTGTAGATCTCTATGACCATTAGGCATCTCAGAATATTCTTTTTAATGTGATTTTTCTGAGGCCTTGAAAAGTAACATGACTAACATGACTGCAAGTGTAATTGTCCCAGTCCTCTGAGGACCTCCTTCCTATACCCCAGATCATCGATGAGATGTTATTCCAAGCTAAGGCTCACCAAGTGAACCAGTGATGCAAGAGACACAGTTGAAGTAAAACTGGCAGGCACTTTCAATGTTGAAGTCCATCCAGGAGGACAGGCTGCTCATGAAGCTGAAGCAGGAGCTTGTGGGGTTGTTGATCTTCACCTGCCCTCCAACTGCTCCACAGTTTGAGTCTGACCTCTGTACTTTCACCAGCTCCCTTGTTGCATGTAAGTTCAGTATGGTATTTGAATCACAGACCTAAGTGAACATGAATGTGGTGGATCATTAATGGAAGATCTCTGTTTATGGCTACTACCTCTCTTTCTGCAAGATCTCCTTTCTGCTCATGTTCTTCCAGATCAGAGTTGCCAGGATCCCAGATTTTAAGGGACAGTCTTTTCAATAACAAGTAAACAATAGAAAACCCTAAGAAGAGACAAGGAATGTTGACCACCTCTTTGTGTTGAACTACATTTCCTATTGGCTCTTGGCGATACAGCCAATGCTAGTATTGCTAGAAGTTATAATTCAACATCTGAAGGATCATTTTTAATCACTCAGACCTGAACTGAAGGTATGCGCTCAACATCACATGATAATATCCTATGTCATTTATTAAGATAGGGATGAAGAAAAAACATATCTGGATGTAGTGCACTTTGTCTTGCAGGGCTTTTGAATGCTGTGTACATCGCTTCCCATTTTCCACCCTGTTTCTGCATGATGCAGACGCGCCTCTTGGTCAAATCAATGCCTCCACTTCTTTTTTCTCAGGATCTTCTGCTTTGCCACCTGCTGTTGGGCAACTGTGATAGTTGTTCTTCCAGACATATGTTCCCAGGTCTTCCCCACATGACACCTCCTCAAATATTTTCATCATATACTCATCCTCTGGATTGTTGCCATCAATGATCATCACAACGGAAAACCTCCACTTTGGGTAGTTTATATTTCTGATTGAGGTAAGGCACTGGCGCAGGTACGATGGATCTTCCTGATAGACATAAATGGTGATGACCACCTTTTTGGTGAAGCTTCTGGGTGAAGCAGATCGGCGTTGCCTGCGCAGTTCCCGGTTGGCAAAACAGCCTTGCAGAAGGTTGTACAGGATCAAGTGGCCTGCATAGATTCTCAGAGGAAAGAAGTTGTGTGACTTGTCCATCATCTCCAAAGCCAAAACATAGGAATCAAAGATGACAACGAGGATAAAAGGGAAAAGGCAGGTTTGTAAACAGCGGGAGAAAAAGGGCTGAAGCTGGGTCAGGTCAAAGATGTCAATAGAAGGATGCGTTAAAAGAGACTGTAAAGAGACTGGATATGAAACAAAGAGAAAAAAGTTGGACAAATATTAAAACACAGATGTAGTTTTCTTGGCTGTTATGTTCTGCTAGGGTTATTTTGGTTTCCAGTGTGTGCTCACAGGGAGAATCTTGTAAAGTATCTTGACTGAAATTGTCTTTCTTGTGTATCTACAAATGTATATTTACCGAAAGTGATTCCCCTCTTCCAAGAACATGTCTAATAATATTTTAGGTGTGCAGCATCCTTCCACACTTTTTCATGGCAAGATTATTTTTTAAAATACAAGCATTCCCCAAATTACAAATTTCTGACTTACAAATGACTCAAGAGTTAAAAACAGGGCTGAGACAACAGGAAGTTAGAGGAATCTATCCCTTGGAAGGGAAATTGGCTCCCATGAAAATTATCATGGGGAAGAGGCTTCTCTGCTGAAGATTTCTCACTAATGCTTGTTTCCACAACAAGCCAATTTTTTAAAAATCCATTGTTCACAGGTACAGAAAGTCCAGTGAAATCTTCCGAACAGGGGCACAGGCAGCAAAATAAACATCATTTTGTTTGTAATTTGGGGACTGCCTATACAGCTCCCCACAGCCAGCATGAAAATTGTGACATTTGTGACTAAATAGTAATACAGTAGAGCAGGGGTCCCCAAACTAAGGCCTGGGGGCCAGATGCGGCCCATCGAAGCTATTTATCCGGTCCCCACAGCACAAGGGCAGAAGGGGGTTGGGCTAAATGACCCAAGCGGTCTCTTCTTCTCTTACAACCCTTATTATTATAAGGGCCCTCCAACAGTCTGAAGGATCATGAACCGGCCTCCTGTTTAAAAAGTTTGGGGACCCCTGAAGTAGAGTCTCACTTATCCAACATAAACAGGCCGGCAGAACATTGGATAAGTGAATATGTTGGATAATAAGGAGGGATTAAGGAAAAGCCTATTAAGCATCAAATTAGGTTATGATTTTACAAATTAAGCATCAAAACATCATGTTATACAACAAATTTGACAAAAAAGTAGTTCAATACCCAGTAATGCTATGTAGTAATTACTGTATTTACGAATTTAGCACCAAAATATCATGATGTTTTGAAATCATTGACTACAAAAATGTGTTGGATAATCCAGAATGTTAGATAAGCAAGTGTTGGATAAGTGAGACTCTACTGTAGTAATACAGAACAGTTACCATCCATCTAGTGAAACATGGTTGAATGAGATTTTGGCCAAGGGAGTTGGGATGGAGAGTGATCGGTCTAGGTGTGCTTACTGAGTCCATCGTTTGTGGACTTGGGATACCAAGTTTCCAAAATTTGCCACAAGGGATTGTTCTTGTTGTTATAAACATTTATACCAGCTCTCATCTTGACATGCTCCTCTCTTCCCTCTCCACATAGTCTATCTACACAAACCCTGTCCTTAAAACTCACTCTACTTTTTTTTATCTTTCCCCCAATCTGACCCCTCTGGTACATTCTCCAGTAACCCACTCACAGCTACCCCAACAATGTCTCCTGATATCCCCTCAAAACAAATACCCTCTTATCTTATTACTGAGAGCCATACCTGCTTCAGTTTCTAGTATGATTCTTTGGGATCTGTTATCTATACAGCTGATGTTTGAAATGTAACCATAGCAACAGCCAGTTTCCGTTGGTTGGCTCACCATTCTCTATGACATCATGCTTAGCTGTTACTGGACAACATTTCAAATCTGGGAATATCCATCGTAACTGCCATCCTTGCATTAATACCATGGCCCAATTCACTGAACAAGGGATGGGAAACCTGAATTCTGGGGCAGTAGATGACAAGAGGCATAGCTCCACCATGCCTTGGCCTAGAAGCAGATGAAAGTCCTATCTCCATCCCAAATGCCATTGCTTTGGCTTCAAGGGCAGAGAAGAAAAAAAGAGACAGTGCGATCATACATATACCCAAAAGTAGATGAAACAGAGGAACAACAGAGGATAGACTTGGACTTGCCAAATTGGGACAGTCAGACAGTTTATAAATGGACAGTATAGGGACATGGAAAAACATTTCTATCTATAGTGATACACTGTCTTGTTAAATTGACTTTGATGTATGGTGACCTCCTGAATGGTTGGCTTCCAAGGTTTTATCCACATTACAGAATTACAGCAGGTCACACCACGTAACTGCCATAGTTCAATGGTGTAGAAGTTTGGGATTTGTAGGTCTGAGTGATTCACCCTTCTTTTTCAGAGAGCTCTTCTGACACAAGAAAATTAAATCCCAGGATTCCATAGGATGGATAAATTGCAGTTAATTGTGTCAAACGTCCATTGTTGTGCAGAGTGGATGGGAAGTCAGTCACCCTATCTTCATCAGTCCTGCTCAGGTCTTACAGACTTCGGACCGTGGCTTCCTTGATTGAGTCCATTCATCTGTCTTGTGAAATGATGCATGTCTAAAAAGTGTGTCACCAACATGAAAAGTTTGGAAACTTCTCTCACAGGGAAGGAAAACTCAGAAAACAAGCAAATACAAGAGAGCTAATGGATCAGCTTCCTACATATCAATGTTTGCTAATGAGACTTGTTAATTGCAGACTAATTTTTTTAAAGTCCTCAGGTATTTAAAGGCAGTGTTTCACTTTGGAACTGGAGAACTGAGTATTCTTCTGTGTCCCACCAGGAATGTCAAGACACTGTGGAAAGATGGGGGATGAAATCTTTTTTGTAATACCTCAAACAGTACCAGGATCAAGGTGTGGTCAAGAAGCAGAGCATCAGAGTCTAGTCAAATTATTTGTGGAGATGAATTTTCTCCTTTTCTCTTGGATAAAGGGGCTAGCCATTTAAATAACTCCATGACACTTCAATTTCAGTTTCACAAGGCAGCCACCTCTCTTTGACTGATGGTACAGCCACTCCTGTTTTGGTTTAATTAAAATCCATATTACTTGTTGGGATGACAACTCCCAGAATCTCCCAGCTAGCATATCTACTGCACATTGCTGACCAGGGATTTTGAGGGCTTTCTTATTTAAAAAGTTGTATTTCCAAGCTCTGCAATTATTTCTGTTTGTATCAAGAATATACTTTTGTTGTCTGGGTGTTGAAGAGTGAATTGTGAGGTGTATTGTTCATATTCAGGTGGTAAAGACTCCAGCTCATGGCAGGAAGTGGTTGCCTTTGGGTTCCTCCAATGGAGCCTTTTGGAACAAGATAGGCTGAATCTGTGAAACCATGCAGGCCAGAGTCTTCCTTTGGGAGAGTCATAGTTTTTGGAGGAGGAGGAACTCCTCACCATCCATTATGAACTTTTGGAGATGATCGCTGGTGAGGCATTTGAGCTTCATCCTTCAGACAATGGATCATCATCATCATCCTCTTTGTCATAACCTGCAGCATGGATAACTCCTGGCGAATGAGCGAGACGCGGTCCGTTTTCAAAACTAGTATCTCCCTTCATGACCCCACACATCTGGGGAGATGGGTTGGGCTGAACAAAACGTTTATTTTTCTGCTGCCCTGAGATCTTCCGCTCTTCTTCTGAAGGCTCAAAGACATTTGGAAGAGCAGTTAGAGATCGGAAACGTCCATCCACAACACGTCTTTGAATGGGGTGGGATGCACAGTGACACTTCTGGCAGCCCCAGGGCTGTTTCTTCCCATCACATGGAATCCCACGATGTTTTTTATGGATCTCCATGTCTCTAAACGGACAGGCATTTCTAAAGCCTTGCTCCTCCTTCCAGAGAACACATACTGTCTTGTTCCCTAATGTGACGCAAGGGACAACGGTTCCCCCTGCTACATGTGTAATAGTAATAAAACTAACAGTCATCTTTTTGGGAGAATACTCCTTTGAAAGAATCATAGTTTTTGGAGGAGGAGGAACTCCTCGCCATCCATTATGAATTTTTGGAGAAGATTGCTGGTGAGGCATTTGAGCTTCATCCTTCTCTTCAGACAATGGATCATCATCATCCTCTTTGTCATCACCTGCAGCATGGATAACTCCTGGCAGATGAGCGGGACGTAGTCTGTTTTCAAAACTAGTATCTCCCTTCATGAACCCACACATCTGGGGAGATGGGTTGGACTGAACAGAACGTTTATTTTTCTGCTGCCCTGAGATCTTCCACTCCTCTTCTGGAGGCTCAAAGACATTTGGAAGAGCAGTTTTGTTTGGAGGTCGGAAAAGTCCGTCCACAACACGTCCTTGAATAGGGAATTCAACTTGTTAGAATTCAAGATGGGAATGAAGAGCCCTCCTCCCCTCAATATTTATAGCTTTACCAAATAACCGCAGGGCAAAATCTTTAATATATTTATTATACGTAACTTTAAAATACAACAGTAATAACATTAATATTAGAGTAATAAAATATTAAAATATACAACTATATAAAGGGCATTAGTACAATTATAAAATGTTATTCAAGCTCACATGGCAAAGCAGTCAGTACCATTAGACATACGACATATATAGACACTAGTTATGTCCAAAAATCATTTTGAATCTTATATCGGAATTATTTCGGATTGTTCTCGCTTTTTGATATGCATTCCGAGACATTGTCTCATGGTGCAACCGGAAATGTAATTTGAACCATCGTTGGCCAGTAATTTGAGCACTGCATCACAGTAAAGCTGATATATCTTGGCTGCAAATGTATGCATATGCAACGAGTAACTTGGCCTGTTTTGAATTCTATGGGCTCTTTTATCTTCTGAACATTCCTGTTTCTGTCTGAATGATACTGTCTGAAAAATTAATCTATTAAAATGTTCAATTTTTTGTTGTTGCAGAAATCAAATTGACTGTCCCTAAATTATATTAAAGACTCATTGTTGTCTGAACACCTTGTAGATTTCTATGACCATTAGGTATCTCAGGATATTCTTTTTGATGTAATTTTTTCTGAGGCCTTGAAAAGTAACATGACTATAGTCTGCAAGTGTAATTGTCCCAGTCCTCTGAGGACCTCCTTCCTTTAGCCCAGATTATAGACGAGATGTTATTCCCAAGTAAGGATTCCATAGGATGGATATATGGCAGTTACTTGTGTCAAACGTCCATTGTTGTGCAGAGTGGATGGGAAGTCAATCGCCCTATCTTCATCAGTCCTGCTCAGGTCTTTCAGATTTAGGACTGTGGCTTCCTTGATTGAGTCCATTCAGCTGTCTTGTGAAATGATGCATGTCTAAAAAGTGTGTCACCAACATAAGTTTGGGAACCTCTCTCTCAGGATGTGTGTGTGGAGGAAAACTTAAAAAATTTGATGTATCTCGATGCTTCCAGCCACTAAGAGGCAGTGAAGCATCAATTTTAGAGAGAGCCAACCTCTCATTTCACACTCTTGAGATTGTATATTGAGCTCATATGTCTGGATTAGCTTCTTTGCTGAAGTGGCATTTTCAGAGGAAAGTGTGAGGATGTCTCTGACCTTTACGGACGGACCTGGAGGATTGAAGGCTGCATTAGAGAAAAGGACAGTGGTGTGTGTGTTTGTGCACACACAGACACACACTCTCTCACCCCTAAACACAATGCATGAGAGGTCAAACTAAGTGGCACCTGAATAGCTGAAATACGAGGAGCTGATGAATATGCCCCATTGTCTTGTGCTAGTTCCTTTCATGCATGGATGACAGAAAGAGGTGTTACATTTAGAAAGAAGTATCCCAGGCTCTGAAACCCAAAGTCAGAGAGCAAGGTTTTTCCCACCCCTTACTTTTGCACAAATACGTCTGGAAGAAAAAGATGATGAACACAATATTTTGTGTATGTCAATTGGTGTGGCCAAATGTTGCAGGCTGGGAGCCATACTAGTCCCCCCCCCCCCCCCCTATTTTAAAAAACATTTTTTAAACTTTTGAATACCCCGAAACACTATAGGGGACATGGGGGGAATGTGAGCTTCCAAAGACATGTAAATAAGACAGTGAGGAACTGTGTTTTTGTTGACCTTGGCTGAATATGGCTAGGCTATTTTTTCAGACCGAAAGGTCCCAGGTTCAAACCCCGGGAGCGACGTGAGCGACTGCTGTTAGCTCCAGCTTCTGTCAACCTAGCAGTTCGAAAACATGCCAATGTGAGTAGATCAATAGGTCTACTCACGGGAAGGTAACAGCGCTCCATGCAGTCATGCCAGTGGCCACATGACCTTGGAGGTGTCTAGGGACAACGCCAGCTCTTTGCCTAAGAAATGGAGATGAGCACCAACCCCCAGAGTCAGACATGACTGGACTTAACATCAGGGGAAACCTTTACCTTTTTATTTTTGAAGAAATTAGTAATTTATTTGGTGTGCTAAAGCAGTGGTTCTCAACCTGCGGGTTCCCAGACGTTTTGGCCTTCAACTACTAAAAATCTCCTTCTGCCAAGTTTTTTTCATATGTCTTTGGCTTGCTTGGTATGCTTGCTCTTGGATTTTCATCCAAGACAAAGGATAGGAAAATGCAAATTAGGACCTCAGTAACTTCCTGTGGAGTTGTTTGGTCATAAGGGACTGAAACCAGCAGATGGTGACAGATAGATTGAATGATCTCAAGTGGTCTTATCTTTTATTTGGGAGCAGGACACTATCTCTATCTATATATATAAAAGAGTGATGGCATCAGGGCAGCGGACAAAACAACAAAACTACAGGCCCCCCAACCTAGAAATTTGAAAACACAACCCATCATTCATGGCTCTAGGTTGATACAACAAAAAGAAAAGAAAAATAAAGTCCTAATTACAGGGAGAGGAATAATAGCTTTTATCCAATTGCTGCCTGTTTGAAGGCTAAGCAATGCGCTCTACGTGGGGCTTCCCTTGAAGACGGCCCGGAAATTACAATTGGTCCAGCGTTTGGCGGCCAGACTAATAACTGGGGCGAGTTACAGGGAGAGATCCACTCCCTTGTTCAAGGAGCTCCATTGGCTGCCGTTTATTTTCTGGTCCCAATTCAAGGTGCAGACCATCACCTATAAAGCCCTAAACGGTTTGGGACCCATCTACCTTCGTGACCGTATCTCCTATCATAAACCTGCCCGATCCCTTCGATCGTCAGGGGAGGTTCTCCTGTTGCCACTGCCTATATCTCAGGCCCGCCTTGTGGGAACAAGGGAGAGGGCCTTCTCTGCTGTGGCCCCCCGATTGTGGAACTCACTGCCCAGTGAGATTAGGCAAGCCCCCACATTAGCAGCCTTTAAGAAAGACCTGAAAACATGGCTCTTCTGTTGTGCCTTTGGAGAGTAATCACTAGATAAATCCCTTTTGCTGCTCTCCTTCAATATTTGTCCTCCAGATTGCACCGCCACTTTATGACCCTGTCCTCTGTGGTTTTTACTCCTACTTCCTTTCTCACCCCGAGTTTTAACCTAGTGTTCATGTGGCCCACCCTTGGTTTTATTGTTCTTTTGATCTTGTTTAATGTAGTGTATATTTTCTTTTATTGTTGTTGTTTTATTGTTGTTTAATGTGCTATGATTTGTTGTTCTATTATATTTTGTTATATTGTATTGTTCTGGGCATGGCCACATGTAAGCCGCCCCGAGTCCCTGTTGGGGAGATGGTGGCGGGGTATAAATAAAGTTTATTATTTTATTATTATTATTAAGCTCTACCCACTTGGTCTCCTAGCAACCTTCTCAGCCCAGGGGACAGGCACAGTTAGGCCTCACTTAAGCCTCTTCCACAGATTATCAGATTTTAACTGGATTATATGGCAGTGTAGACTCAAGGCCCTTCCACACAGCTATATAACCCATTTAGAATCTTATATTATCTGCTTTGAACTGGATTATCTTGACTCCACACTGCCATATAATCCACTTCAGTGTGTATACTAAACATAAAGACAACCATACAACAGCTCACCACTACCTCAACAATTTCTCACCAACACCACCAGAAAACACCACAGCAACGAGTGGCCGGGCACAGCTAGTATATGTATATTCTGCCTCCATAGGGGTGAGAAGAGCGGGATATAAATGTAGTAAATAATAAATAAATAAATACATAAATAGACTTATGGTATCAGCTTAGAGCAGTGGTTCTCAACCTGTGGGTCCCTAGATATTTTGGCCTTCAACTCCCAGAAATCCTAACAGCTGATAAACTGGCTGGGATTTCTGTAGGCCAAAACACCTGGGGACCCACAGGTTGAGAAGCACTGGCTTAGAGAACAATGTCATTATCCATTAAAGAATGTTGGAAACAAAGAGTTCTAAACTGCCACATTGGGTGCATTTCTGTTTCATCTTTAGCAGTTGAAAATGGTGGGAGCTGAAACGTTGGGCCATTTTGTCTTTCTAACAAGTTCTGTTTATTAGCTACTTTCATAAATGTAGATATTTGGTACTGTTCCATTATCTGGGTGGAGGCCACTAGGGGGTGCTGGAGAGAGAAGGATGCTTCATTTTATGGAGTTGGATGGTGGGTTGAAGGAGGAAAACCATTTCCCCCTGTTTGCCTGTTATTCCCCTCACCCATGTCCTCATTGTGGAACCAACCTTCCTTTATGATATGGGAAGGAGCAAAGGGGCATAACCAGTGAAAATGGAGAAAATGGTTTTCCTCCTTCAACTCCCCCACCCTCATAAAATGAAGTATCCTTCTCTCTCTAGCAGCCCCTAGTGGCTTCCACCCAGGTAATGGACCAGTACCAGATATTTTTAGTGTTTAACCTCATCCTCTGGGATCTAGAAAAACCTTGAAGTGTTGTTGGTTTGGTTTTTAATCTCTCGGATATTTAAGGGGATGCTGGGTTGTGTCCACAGAGTTGCCCAGGTGTCACGACCCAGGCGGCAGAGGCACCAATAACCATACACAGAGGCCAGAATCTAACTAATATCTTTATTGAAGGAATATATAAAGTTAATAAAAACAAGTATAGAAAATAGTCCAGAATTAGACCCTTCAGGAAAGGTCAGAATTAGTCCAAAAAAGCAATGTCCAATAAGAAATATTAAGGTCCAAAGTTGTAATCCAATAACCGAAACACTCACTTTGCCAAGCAAAGTGAGGGGAGATGACAAGGTCCTTTAGTCCATAAAACTTGAGCGTGGCTAGGAAATAACTTGATACTTGAAACAAGGCTTGAACGTGGAACAAGGTAACTAAGAACAAGAACAAGGTCCGTGGAATAACTTGGTAAAATCCGTGAAACAAGGCAAGGATTAGTCCTGGGAAACAAGGCAAAGTCCGTAGGTAAACAAGGCTGGGAAGCAAGGCGAAGGCTGGATAGCAAGGCAAGGCTTGAGCTGAAGCGAGGCTTGAATCGGAGCGCGCTGTCCAGACACAACTCGCTCCGCAGGCTGACGAATTGACTCCGCGAAGTTGCTACGCGGGCAAAACACCTATATAGAGTCCAACTTTCTCACCAAAGCGGTTCTCTGGGAATCAGAAACGAAAGCTAAACTCTGAGACCAGATGTTAAACTCCTTAAAGATTCTCACGAGAACCAATGTTAATTGGCAACATTCTTAGCTGCTATCCTCGCACTCCTGCGCGAAGCTGAATCCAAACTTCTCTGTTGTTTACAAAACTCCCGGCGCAAGAACACGGGAGAAGTAGGCTCTGGGGTTGTTTGACATACTTCTGGGGCACAACTTTCTTGCAGGTGCAAGGTTTCCAGATCTGCCTGGGAAGGAACTGGCTGAGAGGAATCCAGTTCAGACTGGGAAGGTAAAAAACCCAAGTTTTCATCTTCATCAGGGATTACAATGTCCTGAGCAGGACTACAAGGCCCATGGTTCATCACACTATCCCCCTCCTCAGGGCCCCTCCCAAACTGGGGTCCTCTCCCCGAGGCGCGAGGTCGCGGTTTGGTGGGATAGGTCAGATGGAAGCGACGGGTTAGATCAGGAGCATGGACTGTGGAGGCGTCTTCCCAAGAGCGTTCCTCAGGCCCAAAACCCACCCAGTCAATGAGATATTGTAGGCGGCGGCGATGAAAGCGAGAATCCAAAATGTCCTCAACCTCGAACTCCTCCTCCCCATTCATCAAAACAGGAGGGGGGGCCGGTTGGTCTGTATCAGGTCGCACACCATCCGCCGGAAGGAGCAGGGAACGGTGAAACACTGGGTGAATGCGCATTGAACGCGGAAGTTGGAGTTTAAAAGTCACGGGGTTTAATTGCGCCACCACTGGATAGGGGCCAATGAAGCGGGCATCTAACTTCCGGCATGGGCGGTGGGAGGGCAGAAAGCGAGTGGACAGAAAAACCCGATCTCCTACCTTGATTTCGGGGCCCGGCTGGCGGTGTTTGTCAGCGTGGCGTTTATAGTCCTCCTTGGCTTGGTCCAGTTGCTGGAGCAAAAGTTGTTGCACCGCTGTGAGTTCCTGCAGCCAATCCTCTGCTGCGGGGACTTCTGAAGTTTCAATGACAGGGGGAAAGAAACGTGGATGGAAACCGTAGTTTGCAAAGAACGGCGTTTCTTTTGTAGAAGCTTGAACTCCATTATTGTAGGCAAACTCAGACAGTGGTAACAGAGAAGCCCAATTGTCCTGTTGGTAGTTTACATAACAGCGAAGATACTGCTCCAGAGTGGCATTGGTGCGCTCCGTTTGCCCATCTGTTTGGGGATGATGAGCTGAAGATAAGCGAGAGTCTATGCCCAGTAGTTTTTGTAGTGCCTTCCAAAAACGAGAGGTGAATTGAGATCCACGGTCTGTGACTAAACTCTTGGGCAATCCATGTAGTCTGAAAACATGCTGAAGAAATAGATCCGCAGTTTCTTTGGCCGTGGGGAGGCCTTCGCAGGGAATGAAATGGGCTAACTTGGTGAATAGGTCCACCACCACTAAGATCGTGGTGAATCCACAGGAAGGTGGTAGGTCAGTGATGAAATCCGCGGAAATTATTTCCCATGGGCGAGATGGGGTAGGAAGGGGGTGTAAAAGCCCTGAGGGTTTCTCCCTTCGTATCTTGGAGCGCTGGCATACTGGGCAGGTGTTGACATATTTTTCCACATCCTTGCGGATCTTGGGCCACCAAAAATCTCTTAGGATCAAATGCATGGTTTTAAATAGTCCGAAGTGTCCTGCTGGTTTGCAGTCATGACACAGACGAAGCGCTTTTTCCCTGCCCGGTCCGGGTGGAATATAAACATGATTTCTATAGCAGAGCAGCCCATCTTTAAGCGAAAAGGGAAAATGCAGACCTTGGCGAAGTTGGTCCTGCGCCCAGGCATCTGCTTGCTGACTAGCCCTGATTTCTTGAGCACAGATGGGTCCTGGAGTAGGGGAAGTTGAACCAATGGGACTGGATTGGGTGTTCCCCACTGTGAGCGTGGCAAAGTTCTCAGGTTGTAGCAGTTGGGATTCAAAGGTCTCCTTGCGTCCTGCAGCGTATTCCGGTTTACGTGACAGGGCGTCTGCTTGCTTGGTTTGAGCTGGGGTCACATAATGGATCTGGAAGTTGAAACGTTCAAAGAATAAAGCCCAACGTTGCTGCCTCTGATTTAGTTTGCGGGCAGTTCTTAGATGTTCTAGATTACGATGATCAGTGTGGACTTCAATGGGGAATTTGGCCCCTTCTAGCCAATGTCTCCAAGTTTCAAAGGCTGCCTTTATGGCCAGTAGTTCTTTTTCCCAAATGGTGTAATTCCTCTCTGGTGTGGTTAGTTGACGAGAATAAAAGGCACAGGGATGGAGGTGATCTCCCACCGGTTGTAAGAGTACAGCCCCAATTGCCACATCAGAGGCGTCCGCTTGCACCACAAAAGGGGTTCCAGGATTTGGGTGCTGTAGAATTGGCTGGGAGGTGAATAGTTTCTTCAGTTGCTGGAACCCTTTCTCTGCTTGATCAGTCCAGCGGAAAGGCTGCTTTCCACGGATGCAGCTAGTGATGGGGTCGGACCAGCGGGCAAAATCTGGAATGAACTTGCGGTAGTAGTTCGCGAACCCCAAGAAACGCTGCACCTCTTTCTTGTTAGTTGGCGCCCGCCATTCCAATACTGCTGAAACTTTGGCTGGATCCATGGAAAGCCCTAGAGGCGAGATGCGGTAGCCAAGGAAATCTACCTCTTGTAGATCAAAAGCGCATTTTTCTAGCTTGGCATAAAGTCCATGATCCCGCAATCGTTGCAACACCATTTTGACGTGGTTCTCATGTTCTGATTGTGATCTGGAAAACACCAAAAAATCGTCCAGGTAGATTATCAAGAATCTGTCTAGATAGTCCTGAAAAATATCGTTGACAAAATGCTGGAACGTTGCGGGAGCTCCGCATAAACCGAAATTCATAACTCGGGACTCGAATAATCCGAATTTAGTCTGGAAGGCGGTCTTCCACTCGTCCCCTTCTCTGATGCGAACTAGATTATAAGCCCCCCGAAGATCCAGCTTGGTGTAGACCTTGGCTCCTCGAAGTCGGTCCAGTAGATCCGAGATTAAGGGCAGGGGATAGCTGTTCCGCTTGGTGATATTGTTCAATGCTCTGTAGTCCACCACCAAGCGTAATTCCCCTGACTTCTTCTTCACAAACATCACTGGGGAGGCGGCTGGGGATTGAGAGGGTCTGATGAACCCCTTGCGAAGGTTTGTCTCTAAGAATTCCCTGAGAGCTTCTTGCTCTGGTTCAGTCAGGGAGTAGAGATGCCCTCGCGGGATCGGGGCCCCCTCCACCAAGTCAATGGCACAGTCATAAGGTCTATGTGGGGGTAATTTTTCGGCTTCTTTCTCATTGAATACATCCCAATACTCGGAGTACTTCTTTGGCAAGGTGATGATGGGCTCGGAGTCTGTGGCATGGCATACCTTGGCTACGAGGCAATGGTTTTGGCAGTACGGTGAAGCAAACTGCAGTTCTCTGTTGGACCAGGAGATGTTAGGGTCGTGGAGTGTCAGCCATGGAATTCCCAAAATCACAGGGAAATGGGGAACCTCGGTAACAAAGAAGGAAATCTCTTCCATATGTTCCCTTATCCACATCCTGGTGGGTTCTGACCACTGGCTTACGGGGCCCGTCTTGAGGGGACGGCCGTCTATGGCTTGCACCACACGGGCATTCTTGAAATCATGATATTGTAATCCCAGAGAGTCGGCATACTCTCTATCGATGAAATTATTGGTAGCTCCAGAGTCTATCATGGCGTGGATCATGACGGGTCCCCTTTTTGCTGACCATAATGTGACCACGAGAAGGAACAGGACCCCGGTTGGCGGCTCTTGGATGGATTTTTTGACCGGGTTGGCGAGCCTCTCTACACCCGGTCGTTGGCTTCCCCCGCCGGCTGTGTGCCAGTCGGCTCAGACGCCTTCGACTCCGTGGAGGACGCCGCCGCAAGACGGGCGGCAGGCTTCCCTTTGGCTGGGCACTCTCTGGCGAAGTGGCCCCCGTTCCCGCAGTACCAGCAGAGGTTCAAGCGTTGACGACGGGCCTTCTCGGCGGCATCTAGTCTGGGACGCACATTGCCCAACTGCATCGGCACCTCCTCGCCTCCTCTGGGGTATGGGGTTGGCGGCGGGGGTCTCCACACCGGACGTGGCTGAACACTGGCGGGAGCGGGGGGTTTTGCCCCGGCTCTACCGCCCTGGCCTCGAACCCATTGCTTCCTGTTGGCAATCATGACTTCAGCCCGTAAACATTGATCAATGAGTGCCTCGAGGGTCTGGGGAGGATCCACCTTGGAGATTTCTTCCAGCATTTCAATGTTGAGACCCTCCCGAAATTGTCCTCTGAGGGCTACATCGTTCCAGCCGGTGTTGTGGGCCAGCACGCGGAACTCGGCTATGTACTGAGACATGGGTCTGTCTCCTTGAAGGAGGCGCCGGAGTTTGTGACCGGCTGCCTCCAAATTGTCCTCGATTCCCCAGGTCTCCTTAAGGTGATCCAAGAAGCGTTGTGCTGAATTTAGGTGGGGGGAGGCTTGATCAAACAGGGCCGTCGCCCAGCTAGCCGCTGGTCCATCCAGAAGACTGTAGACCCACGCCACCTTGATGTCTTCTTGGGGAAACTCGGCATCACGGGCCTCTAGATAAGCTTGACATTGGCGGCGGAAAACATGAACCTTAGCAGCTTCTCCAGAAAACTTGGTAGGCAACGCCATGGCCGGGAGGCGAACTCCGCGCTCCCTCAACCCTTTTATTTCTCCATCCTGCGCGTTGAGTCTGTCACGGATGCGGTCCACTTCGTCCTTGCTGATGGTGTAGCTGAGCGGCTGTCCAGCCGGCGCGGCTCCGGTAGACATCCTGGCCTCGGTTAGTTGGTGCTTATGGGTGGCGGAGTCAAACTGTCACGACCCAGGCGGCAGAGGCACCAATAACCATACACAGAGGCCAGAATCTAACTAATATCTTTATTGAAGGAATATATAAAGTTAATAAAAACAAGTATAGAAAATAGTCCAGAATTAGACCCTTCAGGAAAGGTCAGAATTAGTCCAAAAAAGCAATGTCCAATAAGAAATATTAAGGTCCAAAGTTGTAATCCAATAACCGAAACACTCACTTTGCCAAGCAAAGTGAGGGGAGATGACAAGGTCCTTTAGTCCATAAAACTTGAGCGTGGCTAGGAAATAACTTGATACTTGAAACAAGGCTTGAACGTGGAACAAGGTAACTAAGAACAAGAACAAGGTCCGTGGAATAACTTGGTAAAATCCGTGAAACAAGGCAAGGATTAGTCCTGGGAAACAAGGCAAAGTCCGTAGGTAAACAAGGCTGGGAAGCAAGGCGAAGGCTGGATAGCAAGGCAAGGCTTGAGCTGAAGCGAGGCTTGAATCGGAGCGCGCTGTCCAGACACAACTCGCTCCGCAGGCTGACGAATTGACTCCGCGAAGTTGCTACGCGGGCAAAACACCTATATAGAGTCCAACTTTCTCACCAAAGCGGTTCTCTGGGAATCAGAAACGAAAGCTAAACTCTGAGACCAGATGTTAAACTCCTTAAAGATTCTCACGAGAACCAATGTTAATTGGCAACATTCTTAGCTGCTATCCTCGCACTCCTGCGCGAAGCTGAATCCAAACTTCTCTGTTGTTTACAAAACTCCCGGCGCAAGAACACGGGAGAAGTAGGCTCTGGGGTTGTTTGACATACTTCTGGGGCACAACTTTCTTGCAGGTGCAAGGTTTCCAGATCTGCCTGGGAAGGAACTGGCTGAGAGGAATCCAGTTCAGACTGGGAAGGTAAAAAACCCAAGTTTTCATCTTCATCAGGGATTACAATGTCCTGAGCAGGACTACAAGGCCCATGGTTCATCACACCAGGAGATTCAGGAAACTGAAGTCCAATAAAGTTCTGCACAAAATAAACTGCACAGCTTCTTGTTACAACCGGATTCTTCTCATCAGGGTTTCCTTTGGCCCATGACAAAAATTTAGACAAGGTTTCAAATATTTTCCAGAACATACCTGGACAATATGTTGGTGGAGCTGTACAATGTGTTGTACGGTAATTGTACCTCTTAATACAGATAAGAGAAAGGAAAGGACAAAGGAGTCTGAAGACGAATAGAATATATGTGTTTATTAGAAAAAGGATGTCTAGACTATGTATTGTTTACATAGGATTGAGACAGTCTTGAGAAGATAAGATAGTGACCTTTAGAATCTGGGTCTCTGAAATACAAACCTCTCTGAATACAGATGGCTAAGAGAAAATGAAATCAAACAATGAGCTCCATCTGCCCATAGCAACAACCTGTGAAGT
Source organism: Anolis carolinensis (assembly GCF_035594765.1). Classification (NCBI taxonomy): domain Eukaryota; kingdom Metazoa; phylum Chordata; class Lepidosauria; order Squamata; family Anolidae; genus Anolis; species Anolis carolinensis. The sequence continues at coordinate 13,608,884 of NW_026943821.1, forward strand.
CCCCTCACAGTCTGATATAAATTAACCACATAATAGCTGGAATTTTGTTGGTCTCCTAAGCCAATGGATATACTTTCTCCAGAGCCTTGCAGGGCCAGAAAAGTTGGGCAAAATCTAGTGGTTCTAGCAATCTAGTTCCTCAAAGTCTTTTGATCCTTCACAACCTTGGTGCCCATGGTCTCTTCCCCCTTTCCCTGGGAAAACAACACTATTATAGGGCAAATAGGGCAGCAACAGAACTCTGTCTTGGTGAGCAGGATAGTGACAGAGGGTAGGAACCAATGGACTGAGAAAACCCTAGTCTGAGAGGATTTGCCTAAGAAGAATAGAATCACAGAATTATAAAATTGGAAGAGACAACAAGGGTCATCTAGTCCAACCCCGTCATATAGGAAAATAAAATTAAGGCAGCCTGAGAGATGGCAATCCAATGGCTGTTTAGAAACCTCTAGAGAAGGAGACTCTACCATGCTCCCAAGCAGCCTATTACATGATTGAACAACTTTTATAATCAATAGGTTTTTCCTAATGTTTAGGACGAATCTCTTTTCTTAAAGTTTGATCTTATAGTTGTGTTTGTCTGTGGAGCACCAAAAAAACCACCCAAGCTCCTCAATATGACATTTTTTCAAATATTTTAATTTGTTTATATTTTCCCTTCCTAACATTATCTTCTCCAGATTCAATATAGCCAGCTTCCTATGCCATTCATCATAGGGCATAGCTTCCAGAACTTTAACCTTTGGACAGTCCTTCTCTGGACATGTTCCCATCTTGTCAATATCCTTGAATGGTGGTCAGAGCCGGCCCAACATAGAGGCCAATGTAAGTGCCCACTTGTGGTGCATTGTCCCCGGGGGCACCATTGAGGCGTCCCTGTGGCGGTGGCGGGGACCATCGGCTCCCTCCTCGCCAAACGCGGAAGGCCTCAACTGAGACCTAGCTCTTCTCGTGAGGACTCGCGAGCCTTTGCAAGAAGAGCTAGGCCTCAGTTGAGGCCTTCCGCTTTCGGCGAGGAGGGAGCCGATGGTCCCCGCCACCGCCACCGCTGTCACCAAAGGTATGTGCGGGGCCTTGGGAGGCGCAATTTCGGGGGGGGGGGGGGGCACGGCCACTAGGTTTGCCTACAAGGCGAAATTACCTCTGATGGTGGTGCCCAGAATAGGACACTGTATTCCAGGTGAGGTCTGACCATAGTAGAATAAAGTAATATTATTACCACCCCTGATCGAATGTAGCTTGACACAACAGCCATGACACAATGCTGGTATCTGTGGTTTTACAAGATCTTTATCTTCCTTTCCCAAAGTGTGTTGTTGCCTCAGAAAACTACAAATTTCAAGATTCCATTGCATTGAGCCATGGCAGTTAAAGTGCTACCAAACTGCCTCATTACTGCAATGTCGATGCACCCCAAGAAAGCTTAGTCTGAAGTAAAGACCTACAGTATTGAGGCCTTAATTGCAACTCATGATTAAGTATACATTTTGATTTTTAAAAGGGATGATTCTCAATCTACCAAATAAGTGGTAGCTGTGGTTCTTTCCCAGAACTATATCTCTCTTACTGCAAACCTATAGCAGTTTGGTTTAATCTACCAAGCAATAATATACATATTTATTGACCCTTCTGGAATTTCAGATTTCAAGGCATATTGAAGACCCATAACACAGTCCTATTGCCAAAGGATTTGAATACTGAAATGTAAACTTTCTACTTTGTCAAAATCTGATTCCCTTAAAAGTAATCCCAAAACATTAATTATTTTCTATGCAGAATTAAGATGGAGATTCTGTAGACTAATACAAAAACTAATAATAAAAGCTTTGCTTGGACTGCATTATTCTAGACGGCAAGTAACATCTTGGTTGGATTTTCTCCAAGGGAAAAACAATCTCAATTAAAAAAAACTTGCTTTCAGTCTTCATAAACAATTTGTGTTCATCTTGTCTTTTTCTTGCCTTATTGCTTGATGTATCTGTGTTGGGAACTGTGATGGATTAGGGATGAACTGATCAACTATTTAAACCATCTTCTTATTACTCAATACTTGTTACTGTATTTCTTGATGCACTCTCAGTTCAGTATAAACATCAGGGAAAAAAATCAGGGCTTTGTTGGAGGTACTGAAATTAGTATGCATAGAACCGATCGTGTCTTAGAATTGAAGGAATATATTTATTTCCAAACTGTCAGAAAATAGCCTTGAAGTAACTGCTGTGGAAAAGGGAAGTCATCTCTTTGGGTGGGTGGGTGGGATCAAGTGGTAGCTGCTACCATGGTTCATAAGAAATCTTGAACAGAATTTCATAATATATTTTATTAGTTAGGAGATCTAGAACCTCATCACATGCAACCTTACCAGTGTTGTGATTCACCAGCTTCCATGGAAAATCATGGCGGCAATCAGGCAATCTGGCATTCCAGCCTGGAGCCGACTCTTCCCCATCCACATGGGAAAGCATTAAAAAAAGGTGAAGGTTTCCCCTGATGTTAAGTCCAGTCGTGACCGACTCTGGGGGTTGGTGCTCATCTCCATTTCTAAGCCGAAGAGCCGGCGTTGTCCGTAGACACCTCCAAGGTCATGTGGCCAGCATGACTGCATGGAGCGCCGTTACCTTCCCGCCAGAGCGGTATCTATTCATCTACTCACATTGGCATGTTTTCGAACTGCTAGGTTGGCAGGAGCTGGGGCTAACAGTGGGCGCTCATTCTGCTCCTGGGATTTGAACCTGGCACCTTTTGGTCTGCAAGTTCAGCAGCTCAGTGCTTTAATGCACTGTGCCACCAGGGGCCCTGGGAAAGCATTACTGTGTAACTAATGCCCAGAGCAACCCTGTTGTTCCTTATGGGACATGGGGATGTTTTTGTGTTGGCGGTGGGAGCCTCCCACCACGCTGCCTCCTCAGTTTACCAATGGAGCCCCAACAGAAGTCACCCTATTTCGTATGATGGGCAGCGTTGGGATCCATGGGTGAATTGGGGCAAAGGTGTCCTAATATACTTAGTTTGCCCCATGTGATAAGGCTGTAAATGTCAGTCTCAGAAGGGGGTTGGACAAATGAACAACTGCCAAAGCCCACATATGAGCAGGCAGAGCACTGTTAGTATCCAGAATCCTTTCACCCCACTGCCATTGAAGCATCTGAGAAGGTCCAATGTCTTTCTCTGGCTTCCTTCTCACCCAACCCTGTATCTCTGGACATGTTTCAAGAGAAGGAGTGGCCAATGGTTGGATGCCAAAGGAAGCACATGGAAGTTACTTTGATTAATAGTATCCTAAAATTTGGTGTAACCACACTGAACATGAACAGTGTCATAGGTCCATAATCCAAGTCAGATATTCTGAGGACCACCGGTTTTCTTTCTTTTCTGAATATGTAGAGTATAGAGATGGTCCCTGTAAAATTGCAGCACTCAAGTCCAACTTTCCTTTGGTTCTGAAGTCTTTTGATTAAGACTCCTTGATGCTTCAGCTGCAACAGAACCTTCATCCTCTTCAGTTAATGCCTTCCGGAAAAGACCCAAGAAAGAGGTCTGGCGGCGACGACCCCTGAGCCGGATATAACCCACAAAACAATACAGCACTGGGTTGACACAGCTGTGGAGGTAGGCCAGAGCATTTGTCAACTTGAGTCCAATTCCCCATTCCTCCTTTGTGAACAATAGTGTACTGATAAGTACAAAGATGTGGTGGGGTAGCCAACAGATGAAAAAGAATACAACAATGATGGCTACTAGAGCAAAGGTTCGGTGGGACCCTTCCCAGCGTCGCCCACGGAGCTTGAAAACTAGAACCAAGTAGGCTGAAGAAATGATGATAAAAGGCACAAGAAATCCCCCAAAGAACCTGCTCAGTCTCAAGGGCAGATCCGTGGATTTCTTGAGAACTTTCTGATAGACACAGTAGGTGCCTCCATTGATTTCTACAGTATGACGGACTACCAGATAGGGAATGCTGAAGGCCAAAGCTAAGATCCATGCTCCAATGCACATCAGGGCTTGACAGTGGGGGCCCCGATGGTTTCGGGCCCAGACAGGTCGTGCTATCAATAAGCAGCGGTAGACACTTATGACAGTGAGTATGAAGACACTGGAAAAGACAGTGAGGTAGCGGGCAAAAGCATGTAGCTTGCATAAGGCAAGGCCAAAGGGCCAGCAGGAGTACATGATTTCTTGGACCAGGGCAGGGATACGGCCAAGAGAGAAGAGGAAGTCCGCGACAGCCAGGTTGAAATAACAGATGGATGTGAAGGTTTTCCGCTTCTCCCGCATGGCGATGACCCACATCACTAGCCCATTGCCAGAGACACCCAGAACCAGGATGATCACATTAGTTACTATGCCAATGTGACGCATGTCATCATCCACGGCAGTGGTATTGAAGGCTGTACACGAGGCATTCATGGTATCTGCAAAGAGAAACCCAGACAAATTTAGTACCCATTTTTTTTCAATCCTTGCATATCTCTTAATGTCATTCTTAAAACATACAATTCTGGGGGTTTTCGGATTTAGGGCCTCATCACATTGAGGTCTTGCAGACAAGTAACAGTGGGAAAATCCATAGGGCAGCAGAGGAAACCATCGCTCCATGCCTCGCATTGCTCACATCACCCCCTTCCCCATCACATGTTGGGCACCATTGCTTCCCAGCTTCCCCCCACACTGTCCCTGGCTTACTCAGTCAGAATGCTGGGAGTCACCCATCTTCTGTATTCTTCTTCCCAGCATGCTGTCAACACAGTCCCACCAGAAGTTGCCCTATGTCATGCTCTGAGTCCATACTGGCTCTGTGGTGAAAGCACCCTACAATGGGGCAAAAGCCCCATGTGATGGGGTGGTAAGTCTTTCAGCACTAAAACTACAAAATTTTGTAGAGATAAAGCTTCAGTGGAGACACTTTCCCTCTTGATAACCCTTTCAGGAGTGAACTTCCCTTCCGAAGGATAGATTCCTCTCCCTGTTGTCTCAGACCTGTTCTTAACCAGGAGTCATTTGTAACTCAGGGATTACCTGTAGTCTGAAGAACAACATCATCACACAAATGTGAACAGTCCTAAGGGATGAAGTTATGAAGTAGCAACAAAAATCATGTTATGTTTGGGGGTCACCACAACATGAGGAACTGTATTAAAGGGTCGTGGCATTAGGAAGGTTGAGAACCACTGCTCTAACCACTTCAGGAGTCTACCGTATACCATGCAGCTGTGGACAGTTCTACATAGGGACCACCAAACGCAGCAATGCCCAGACATGAATCGAAAGAACATGAAAGGTACTGCAGACTAATTCAACCAGAGAAGTATGTAGCATAGCACTTGATGAACCAACCTGGACACAGAATATTATTTGAGAACACAGAAATTCTAGACCACACTGACAACCATTATGTCACACTACACAGAGAAGCCACTGAAATCCACAAGCATGTGGACAACTTCAACAGAATGGAGAAAACCATGAAAATGAACAAAATCTGGTATTAAAAACACCAGAATCTATAGAGTAAATAAGGAACACCACTCAAAAACAGGAGAACTCCAGACAGTAAACAATCAAATTGCCAATTAACACCTCCCAAACAGAGGATGCCTTCAGGCAACAACAGCCAGGCTACCTCTATAAAGATACCCTCACTGATTGACTTGGCAGCTTCATGGCTACTCAATGCTATCCAAGAACATTCATGCTTGCTTTACACAGACAAGGGTTCTTTCTCCCACCTGGGATATTCTATTGATATTTACTCCACTTCTCACCTTCAACAGACCTCTAAAGATGAAGGTGAAGGCCACAGATGAAGGTGAAATGTCAGGAGAGAATGCTACTGGAACATGGCCATACAGCTCGAAAAACTCACAGCAGCCCAGTGCTCTAGCCATTTGCTAGGTCCTCCAACATTATGGTAATCTCCCCATAGAGTTGAGCTGAAGGACCTTACAAACGCTCAGAGATTATACTTCTTCAGGAATCTCTTGAATCTCCAGCACAATGCATCCGCCACAGATATTGCTGGGAGGGCTATCTTGTTGAATAACTACTAATAGCTGATGTAAAAGACACCACTAGATATCTTGAAATGCTTTCCATGTCACAGTTCATGCTCAGAATGTGCTCATCAATATTTCTCTGAAGGCATCTTTTGACTGCACCCTTTCCCCCCATGCTCCTCCATAGCTATACCTGATGTCTTAAAGCTGATGCCCTCCATGCCTATTGCAGCTGATGTCCTAAAGAAGTGATTGAGAAACTATCAGCAACCCTGAATTCAGAAGAAACCACAACTTCCTGTTGTGGCAGAAAGGGCAGCTTCTGTTCCACAAACACAGAGTATCTGGTTGAAATGGCCTCCTAAGTGGCCATTCTTGTGTGTTTTGATGCACAAAAGCAGAAGAGGATTGGACTAAATGGCCCAAAGGGTCTCTTCCAACCCTCTATATTTTGGAAGCAGTTAAAATATGGCTGTTCTGTCGTGCATTTGAATAGACAAGTCCATTATATCCTGGCCCTTACCCACATCAGAATTTGCCCTGTCATGTTATCGTTTCATTTCCATCCCAGATTTATCTTCCCTATCTGCTTTGTCTATGTGATGTATGTTCTATTTTGATATAGACACGCTTTTTATCAGTTTGATTGTTTGCCCATTTATATCCACATTGCAGCTCTTAATACTGTGGATGATAGTTTATATTTCTTGTTCTTAATTATGTTCATTTTAAACTATGATCTGTTTAATTTGTTTTTAAATGTGATGCTTGTTGTTTTAACTGTTGATTTTATGATGTTATGTGATTTGTATTGGGCTTGTCCTCGTGTGAGCCGCTCTGGGTCCCCGTTGGGGAGATGGAGGCAGCATACAAAAATAAACTTCTTCTTCTTCTTCTTCTTCTTCTTCTTATTATTATTATTATTATTATTATTATTATTTGAAACACAACAAGTTGAGTCCACAGCAGACACTCTGCTGGCTGTTGTACTGGATCACACATTTCCCAAGTGTCTAGGACTATGTGATATATCAGCGATTATTATTATTATTATTATTATTATTATTATTATTATTATTATTATTATTTTATTATATGACACAGCAAACAAGATAGACATACTGGATTTTGTATCACAAAATCACAAGTCGAACACTTCCAAAGAGTTTAGGACTGTCTGATATATTTTCGGATAATGCGCGCAGATCCAAGAAGGGTGACCATTTGCAGTTGGCAGATCGTAATTTTGTCAATGCCTATTGTTTCCAAATGCCATCTGAGATCTTTTGGCACGGTACCCACTGTGCCCATCACCACCGGGACCACCTGCCAGAGTCTTTGAAGTTCAATCTTGAGGTCCTGATAGCGGCTGTGTTTTTCCTGTTGTTTTTCGTCAATGCGACTGTCACCTGGGATGGCGACATCAATGATCCAAACCTTTTTCTTTTCCACAACTGTGATGTCTGGTGTGTTGTGTTCCAGAACTTTGTCAGTCGGGATTCGGAAGTCCCACAGTATCTTTGCATGCTCATTTCCCATTATCTTTGCAGGTTTGTGATCCCATCAGTTCTTTACTGCAGGGAGGTGGTACTTGAGGCATAAGTTCCAATGGATCATTTGGGCCACATAGTTGTGCCTCTGTTTGTAGAGACCCCTTGGGCCATTTAGTCCCACCCCTTTTTGCCTTTGTGCATCAAAAGCCCTAGCAAAGCATCCCTTAATAATTAATTATTAATTAAATAATTTCTTTTTCGTGTCAGGAGCAACCGGAATTGCTTCTGGAGTCAGAGAATTGGCTGTCTGCAAGGACGTTGCCCAGGGGACGCCCGGATGTTTTGATGTTTTTACCATCCTTGTGGGAGGCTTTTCTCATGTCCCCGCATGGAGCTGGAGCTGATAGAGGGAGCTCCTCCGCGCTCTCCCCGGGTGGGATTCGAACCTGGCAGCCTTCAGGCTCTCTTTGAATTTTTATTTTTAGTATTGATTGTATGGCTTCATTTATGACTTTCCAAAACTGTTGCACTTGGGGGAACGTCCACCAGGTATGAAAAAAAGTTCCTGTCTGTTGTTCGCATTTCCAACATTTGTTGGAAGCATTCTTATAACATTTAGAAATTTTGTATGGTGTAATATACCATCTGTACTGCATCTTGAGACAATTTTCTTTCAAGTCATATGAGTAAGTGTATTTGAGCCTTTGATTCCAGGCTTTATCCCAATGTTTTAAATCAATTTGATGACCAACATTCTGGGCCCATTTCACCATACAGTCTTTTATTTATTATTTCTCTGTTACATTTTAGCAATCAATTTTCTCTCAGTTTTCATTATACTATCCCAGAAGCCATTTTGGCTGCAAAACCCAGATCTCTATCTTTCTTAAAAAGTTCGAACACATGCCTATAGTGGAACCAAGAACAGTTTGGAAACTTAAGTTTGATGTCTTTTTCATCTTTTAATTCCACTTTTTCTTTTATTAATATAAAAGTTCAATAAAAAATATAAAAAAGGAAATAAAAAACCCATGGAGAGCCATATCCCAACAAACTTCCATGAGCTTCTTAGAGGGTTTCCACAGCCAATCAGAGAATTGAACACACATCTCCAAAGTCATTGTCCAACACTGAAACCATGCTAGGTGTCAACATTAAAGTATATAATACTGCATTATATTATAAAGTAAGGTGGGCACAGTCAGGACTTTGGGCCATAAGTGCCCCCAAATTTCATATTTATAGCACTTAAGGTCTCTTGACGGTCCCCAAACTCCAGTCCTCTCCTTCCAACTTCCAGACCAACTTTTAGCTGAACAGACCAACTAGACATGACACAATGTCCTATCTGGCACACCACAATGTACTGTGGTGAGGGTGCATGCTGCAGCACAAATTGGTCCCTGCCCTTCTCTCGTAGCCTGCTCTTATATAGAAACCAAGAGTACAGAGAAAGAAGCTTCTATGACAGTGGTTCTCAACCTGTGGGTTCCAGATGTTTTGGCCTTCAACTCCCAGAAATCCCAGGCCAAAACACCTGGGGACCCACAGGTTGAGAACCACTGTTCTATGAGATACAAACAAATCCAAAATGTCTCAGCTTTCTGTGGCATCACTGGTACATAATGTTTGCTCACCACACACTGCTTCAGAATGCGTTCTGTACCACAATGTAGGCTGATTCCGAGTTAAGGGTGACTTGAAGAGCTGCCGTCCCAATGAGTTGTAAAAATGTGTGCAAGAGGAAGGCAAAGGAAACCCATATAATCCCTGCCCCATCCTCACTTTGCAAAATCACAATGCTGCAACAGCTGGAGTGAGGAAACTTGAGGTTACAACATCTTGATCCCTCACTTCCCTCTCACAGAGGAAAGGCACAGCTGTGTTTAGATCAAAGACCACCAGCCTTTGCTGGCTTCCAAGCACTGGAAGGAAAGTTGGTTATGATGGGAGCAGAGATTTTAATAATGCAGGGTGGAGGTGGCGGATGAAGGGATTCGCCTCTTGAATAAAAATCCATTCTCCCTATGATAATTTCCTTAAATCTTCCAATTTTAATACACTGTTGTCATTTAAGACTTCAGTTGAGCATTTAGAAACACTGTTTGGACATCCAAAGAAAAGGATAGTTTTGAATTCTGCACAACACTAAAACTTCACAAACTTACCAACTTAGTCTATGCACAAGAAAGGCTTTCCATGAACATACACTTCATAGGCTGCAGAACTCACTTTCCATGCACAAACAACTCTGTTAGAAAATTCATTCTCAATTTTGATGACACCACACAGGCATTCAATACTTGAACAGAGAAAGCCATTGCATTAATCTTTTGACAGTAGCTTATTTGAAGGCATATCTCTGCAAATTTGCAGCAAAATCATGGTTCTTTAGATTTTCTTAAGAGTTCAGAGCATTATGACTTTCACAATATTCATTTACTTCCTAGTCACAATCATTGTCATTTAGTATTACACAACTGTTTTTATGCATGGAGCATACTGCATTTTAAATGGATTTGCCTTTTTTTGGAAGCTTCAAAAATACTTTCTAATTAAAATGCATTACTTTGTTAGCAAACTAGCAGAGTAATCCATTTAATTTAATACCATATACCAGTGGCCCTGACCCCAGTGCCTTCAGAGCTGCATTTCTTCTGCTTCTTCTCTTGTGGTTGGTGTGATGTTATTCTTTCTTTATAAAATGTACTTTATAAATCACAAATAATGTATAAATGCACATTCACATGGAACCATAAAAAAGAAAGATCAGCTTTAAAATGGTAGAAGCACAAAGTGGTGGCAAGGAAGCGCAAAGCACAAAGTGAAAGAGGAGGTGTAATTTTATTCATACCGTACTTATTCCAGCCTTCCTCTCTCTTTTGCTCCCTCTCCCTCTCTCTCTTCATGCAGCCAAACATACCAGGAATCAAAACCACTCAAAATCAACTAGCCCAAAATTCCTCAGAGCACACAAGACCAAAGCAGACAGCAATCTCTCAAAGTGGACAAAAGCACGAGGCACGGAGGCTGCTCCCTTGAAGCCTTAAAGTCCTGAACATTGGTGCTATCTCTCCCTCTGATGCTAGCTCTTAACTCAAAACATTCTTAAGTTGGGACAGTTAAATAGAGGTTCTGCTGTACTATAAAAATGGCCAAGTAGAGACCCAAATTTTCTAAGGCTCCATCTAAACTGCATTATATGCCAGAGCAGATCCAGCCATATGTTAGCAGTCCACACTCTCATGGTACACTTTCTTGTGGCTGTTTCAGGAGGAAATTCTGAGACAGACAAGTAGAGGGCAGTCAAACCCAGTTTTTCCAATCAACAGGAGTCAGCAACAAAATAGCTGAAATGAGGCTAATGGCTCTCAATATTTTCTATAGTAGTGGCTCGCAACCTGTGGGTCCCCAGATGTTTTGGCTTTCAACTCCCAGAAATCCTAACAGCTGGTAAACTGGCTGGGATTTCTGGGAGTTGTAGGCCAAAACACCTGGGGACCCACAGGTTGAGAACCACTGTTCTATAGAGTAGTGTTTCTTAAACTGTTCTCCTCCAGGTATTTTGGACTTCAGCTCCCAGAAATCCCAGCCAGCTTACCAGGTGTTAGGAATTGTGGAAGTTGAAGTCCAAAACATCTGGAGGAGCACAGTTTCAGAAACTCTGCTATAGAGTACATGGACAGCTTACATACTAAGCCCTGCTCAAAGTGTTGTGGGGAGGCAAAAACTACCCATTAATATGCATCTCTTCTATGGAATCTATCTAGGAACTACTGCTAGTTTCACTTTCTGTTCTGTCCTGTCAAACTGAGATTCAGATCAATGTTTTCTGCAAACAATTCTTGGTGCAAAGAAGAAATGTGACAGAGATTTTGCTTCTGGCTGTCACACTGGAGATTGCTGGCTCCCATTGATGATAAAAATATTGGTCTTTTGCAACACAACCAACAGGAGAACAGACTTCAGTTGCTTGCAGTAGCTGCTGCTTAGTCAGAAGGGCAGAGTTTGGCCAAGGAGTGCTACTTTAAACATTTGGAATCTTCTCAGTTATGTTTCCCCCCCAATGAATTCCTCCAGGCCAAAGTAAAATATATCACACCAGATTCCTGTCCAAATCCCCAACATGGACCATGTTGCATCTGTTTGCCACATTAACATTATGGGAGAGCGGGAGGAAAAAGAGAGGGAGAAACCTCATTCAGCTCTAGCATGAACTTCAATTTCAGCATTTTAAGGATTGAGAAGTCATTGTGCTTTGCCTGGAAGGACCACTTTAATATGTGTCTATCTCATAATAATTTTTGGTCAAAGTTCTGAAGAATGGGTGAATTTTGGAAAGTTCTTATTTATTTTTAGAACAGAACAAACAAAATATAACAACAACAACAACAACAACAACAACAACAACAACAACAACAACAACAACAAAACATTATTCTGCTTTATCTCCCCAAAGGGACTCAGGGCGGATTCCAACATACAACAACAAATATTCAATGCTTCATAAAAACAGACAAATACCAACATAAAATCCCAGGAAAACCCCACGTATGAAAACAGTAATTAAAACCTAGCATAAAATTAAACTAAATTAAACTTAAACTAAACTAAAATATCTTCCTTTTCATGTAAGAATGAACATAAAATTTTCCATGCAGCTAGGAAATTTGCAACATCTACTCCTTACATCTGCCCTAACCATTTTGATGGAAACCTAAGAGGTACTTTGAGGAGGAATTTGGAATTCTCCAGTCTACTTCCAATTGAATGGTAAAACTATCTTGCAAAGAATTCTAAGCATCACAAGAAAAAATAATCCTAGCATTTCATAGGATGGTGACATCCTATGGTGGTTCCAAAGTGCTATCATTTTGTATTAGTCAGTCAGATCTGTTTTAGAAGAGACAGCTTCTCAAACCAGAAAATATTTGATAAAAGCAAATTGCAAGCAGAGGTTAAGAATGTCAAAGCACTCAGGGTGATTCTAAAATAATAAGAGAAACTGAGGAAAAAACAGTGCAGTTTGGGGAAATGCCAATAAATCTAAAAAAGATACCAATGTGGTAAATGAACAAGGAAGTAATAAACAGCATAAAGACTTCCTTTAAGTCCAAAAATGGCACAGACTCTGACAAAGAACATGTGTTTAGAAAACAAGTAATTAAGGAGAACCTGAGGAGTGCACTGTTTTAGACAAACAGTAATATGGGTTGCTGTGAGTTTTCAGGGCTGCCTGGCCATGTTCCAGAAGCATTCTCTCCTGACGTTTCGGCCACATCTATGGCGGGCATCCTCAGAGGTTGTGAGGTTTGTTGGAAACTAGTCAAGTACAGAATAACTCCCAAAATGTAAGTAGTCTTCAGAAACTGAAGCTTTTGAAGTTTTTTTCTGCACTGCAAAGAAAATGGCTAAAATTGCTTATTGTGTCCTTTGATAACTTCATTGTTGAAGAATTACAGTCCTAGACCTCTCAAAGAAATAAAGCCATTTTACAAAATTGTCACTTGGAGAGTTGTCAATAGTTTCTGAATTACAGCACTTGCTATCTCTACTTTTTTGTAATGGATTAAATCAATTTGTAACAAAAAACATCTTAAGACACCTATCACTATGCAAGTTTTTTTTAAAAAAAATCTACAGAGTATTTCTTGCTTTGTCAACCTCAGAAAGTTATACTTTTTTGGCAAAAGGGGGGGATGGTTGTCCAAACAACTATTTTATCACACGTGAACACATTTTTCCAATTCTAGGTGTATGAGTATGGAATGTTATTGATTTATTCCAGCCTTCCTTTCTAGTCCATTAGAAATCTCATTGGAAATCTAGGAATACTCCAAAATAAGGCACTCAATTGAAAAATATACTTGGATGAGGCCAATTTTGCCATTCTATGAGCATCTTCAGAGGCTAATGTTCCAACACAGAGGCCACTATAAACTTCTAGACCTTCCAAGCTCTGTACTTCTTTTCTTTGCTTCTGCTTGCTTGCATGTGTTTTCCAAATGACCAATAGCTAGAAAAGCAAGTGGAAATATCAGAAAGTTCCAGTCATTGCACATCTTCTTTTTATATCCTGAATGTTGGACACATGACCATATAGATGGGATTCAGCTCCCAAGACAGTTCACCTTTCATCATGCTATTATGATAAGGATTGCAGTCCTATTATGGCTGCAGTGTCACATATTCACTTATATCTCTTTTTTTAATCAACTGAATGTGTTATATGAGGTAAAATTAATATTTTGTTGTATGTATGCAATTGTGAAATGTCACAATTTACGTACATCTAACCAATAAAAATCCCTATCTCTTCTTTAATCAATGGCACATACTGGGTTCGGAGAAAGAAGGCAAGTGTCCTGGAAGTGGCAATAATAGGTAAGTGGACTGAGGCTTAGTTGGAAACACTTTTGTGTCCAAGATTCCTCTCAAACTTGGATCTGGCATCACCTCTCACAAGCTGCATATTGCAGTAGATGGCACTGTTCTCATCCATGGTCTGGTGGACTCTCATGTTGAATGAAGACTTTTTCTCCTTTTCTTGCTTCTCTTCCTCCTCCTTCTGCTTCTTCTGAAGCCTATAAATAAATTTTATCAGAAGGGGCTTGTCAGAACAGATAGTGATTATAAGAAAGTGTTAGATGGTTCATAGGTGAACACAGTTGAGGTGAGGAAGGACTGACCTGGATAAGCAGAGGCCAAGCAAGAAAACGCTTGCTGTAATCAAAGAACCACAGACGGCAGAAACAAGGATTGTCACATAGGCACCTGCAATGGGGAAAAATGAAATCACAGAGAATTGGGCCAAGAATTTCAATTCCTATCCTCAGGTGAGTCCCCACAAAGCTTCTCTTCTATAAAAGCACACACTGCGGCGATTGCTTTGGACAGCAGGATTTTATCACACGTGAACATCTTTGGAGTACATATCTTCAGGGTTTTGACTGTGCATGCTATTAAAATATTTGCCAATACATTCAACATCATTCTCTGATTTTAATATCACTGTGGACCTTTGTAAGTGGAAATAGTTGGAATTAGATTTAGCAATCTACAGGAGTTAAACAGCTTCAGCTTGTGCAGAATCAGAATTTGCAATATATTAAGTAATTGGAGGATGAGCTCTTTGAACCAAATTTATCAAAATTCATGGAATGCTTACAGGAAGTCAATCTTAATAATTAGCTGATCCCTACTAGGAATGGGAGGCCGTGATGGCGCAGCGTGTTAAACTTCTGAGCTGCTGAACATGCTGACCAGAAGGTTGGCAGTTTGAATCCTTGGGACAGGGTGAGCTCCTGCTGTTAGCCCCAGCTTCTGCCAACCTCGCAGTTCAAAAACATGCAAATGGGAGTAGATCACTAGGTACCACTTTGGCGGGAAGCTAACGGCACTCCATGCAGTCATGCCGGCCACATGACCTAGAGGTGTCTATGGACAATGCCAGCTCTTCAGCACAGAAATGGAGATGAGCACCATCTTGACTAGACTTAACGTCAAGAGGAAACCTTTACCTTTACTAGGAATGTATGAGACTTTTATTTTAATTTTCATTTTGTCAGGTTTCACTAACATTTGCAAATTTCAGTCTGATAGGTTTACCCATAGCTAGTAAACATTATCTAGACTGCCCCCAAAATTTCAAGCAAGCATAATTTTTAAAGTGCAGATTTGCCTGAGCCCTTTCTAGGATTCTAAACATAGAACTCAGACAAATCATATCAGTGTTGTAATAATAATAATAATAATAATAATAATAATAATAATAATAATAACAACAACAACAACAACAACAACTTTATTTGTATTCTGCCCTCTCTCCCCGACTATAGTCTTGGCCTGAGGCTTGAGACAGTAAAGCCTCCCCCCCCCCCCCCCCCAACTTGCTGGCTCCAGTAAGTTTGGATTAATACAGATCAGATACGAAGCAGGATGTATATGGGCAGACAGTAATTCAAATCCAGACATTTGCTGGATTTTGCACAGAACCCAGTGAGAGGCTGCTCTAGATAGCAACAAAGGTCTAGGAAGAACTCTGAAGGAACTTTACCTTTTGTTGGGGAGCTGAGCCAGAAGTGCACAGCATAGGTTCCAAAAGGATTGGATCCAAGACAGATGAGGGGTTGTCCCCTTTCCAAGCTTCCACTATAATTCAAGGAGCTGACAATCTCATTTGTATGGACCCAAGACATGATCTGCAGGGCTCCTTTGGTGCTATTGCCACTGAGGGTCTCTCCTTCCATTTGCCATTGGATCTGGGCTGGTACCTGGGACTGAAAGGAGCAGATGCAGAACAGGACATTGTCTTCATGCATGCAATTGGCTGGGTGGGTGCTGCTAGGCTGGAGGGGATCTGGAATGGACCATAAAGAAAAGCAATAAAGAGCAAAGCAAAACAGCATTTGATACCACAATAACTACAATTTTTTTTCTTTTGGAACCCTGAAATAGCAGCAGCAGAAACAACAACAACAACAACAACAACACAACAACAACAACAACAACAACAACAACAACAACAACAACACAGGCTAAGCATCCTTTATCCTGGAATTTCAAAATCTGAAATTGTCCACCTGGATGGCTAAGCTAATGACACCCTTGCATTCTGATGGTTCAATGCACACATTATTTGTGCACACAATTATTTAAAATTATTTAAAATTGCCATTGTTATACTGCATTTTATTGTCCATTTCAACTGTGAAATTACCTTTCCCCATTTTGGCACATTCTGCACTTTGCCCAGGATTTATGATAGTCTCCAGTTTTTAACATTGTATGCTTCTTGCTGATTTTAATGACTGTTTTTACTGATGTTGATGTTTTTATTGGGTTAATTGTGCTTTTGCTTTGTTATTGATATTTGTTTGTTGTATCGGGCAAGGCCCCATGTAAGCCGCCCCGAGTCCCTTCGGGGAGATGGGGCGGGGTATAAAAATAAAGTTGTTGTTGTTATTATTATTATTATTATTATTATTATTATTATTATTAAATATTGTATAACATTAGATCCAGAAATGCAGCACATCATCTTTTCCTTTTGACATTATGCTTATGCGAAAAAACAGGAAGTGTGAGAACATATGTTTCCTGCTCTTTCACATCATCTCTATTACAGGTAGAGCAGCTCTCATTCCATAGTCAAGGAATCAATAAAGAAGATGCTTGCCTGTCATGAAAACTTGAAGTGTTTTGTGATAAAAACTGTATTTTAAGATATTTCCTTGTTCGACTCTAAAGTAGTATGATCCTTCATCCTCTAACTGGGCATCATTGATCCAAAAGGAGCAGTTGCCTTGCTCTAGATCCCCATCTAAATGGATCCGGTTCTTAGTGGATTCCTTAATGGTTTGTCCTTCCTTGTTGGTGGTCATGAGAAGATCTGGTTTGCTTTGGCTGGGGACTGAAGCGCATTGGAATGGCTCTTCCTTACTCTTAAACCAGTAACCATAGAATGTTGAAAAGTTATTTACATGTTGTTTGTTATAAGTGAACTGGCAAAGGATGTGAACATCGAGACCTCGCTGCACAGAGACAAAGGCAGATGCTGTCAGTGTATAACCTGCATGCTGGCTTAGCACACCTGTCAGGAGAAAGAATGAACATGTTAATATCTTGGTGGACATGTTGATATATAAAATCCAGTTTGGCACATTAGTCCTTCACTAGTGCTATCAAGGTATTAAAAGGGCCATTGGACACAATGACAATGAGCACAGTAACCACAGAGTGTTAACAAATAGAATCATAAATTGCTTTCGGGATGCTTCTGAAACTCGTTTTGCAAATCTTGATTATCCTTATCCACATTGTATTTTTGACTCTTTGTAGTTCTCAATTATTTCAGTATTCACCTATATTCTATTTTAATCCTAACTACAGTAAAGCTATTGAATCCACTGATTTTACTTACCATATTTATTCTAATATACTGTGTGTTTGAATGTAAGGCACATCTCAATTTTGAAGCTGTGCATAACAATTCCAAAAAAGGATTTGCTGTTGAATGTAATGTAATGTGAGGTGGTGGTAGCCACAAATAGGCTGGTGGAAAGCCATGCCCCTCTGTCTGGTCTTCCCACCAATCTTTTCATAGTCACCGCTTCTCCTCTGTCATAAGTTGGGATCTCTTGACCAATAGGAAAGATGGCTTTAGGTGCACAATTCCAATGCTCTGATGTTACTTGGCCATATACCTTCCAGTTTTCATTTGTGAAATATTAAAGGTATCCTACATTTCATCCAGATGTCTTCCATGAGATTAAACTCACATTTTGGGGTACCCTTGTGGTGCATCGCACATACCTTTGGACAAAAAGATCCACACTGCTATAAAACAGATCTGATTTTTCATTTTCCAGGAAGATTCCACTAAGATCAAAGTCATCTTTCCCCCAGAAATCCAGCTGGAATTGGACTTTTCATCTTCTGCGGAATGAATTCTGTTGCAAATAGAAAGCATCACAAACCACAAAGAGTATAATTTTATCAACCCTGCTTGTAAATGAGTAAAACAACAAAGGAGGTTGTTACTGTTGTTTCATTAGGTGATAGGCGTTCCTAACAATTTTATGAAATTGAGATGATCATTTATAGCTATTTGTAGGAGTTCCATGACGTGGAATAAATCTCCTTTTCCCAAAACAGAATGAAATTTCATCCAATTCCTGAACAAAAAGTGCCATTATGTTTTCATGTCACTAAGATAGTCAGTAGTTGTGTGCAGTCTTCAATATCCACAAAAGTCTAATGCACATAAATGTTTGTGATTATTACATGAATAAATCAATTTAGCTTTTAGTGATGAAAACATAGAAAACAATTATTTCTGCAATACTTTGTAGTAAAAAATGTTAGTGTTAGAGAGATTTTCTGAATTAGCAAGATCAGCATTTAATGGTATCCTTTCCGATCCATTGCCATTATACTGTTATTGCCCCTATTCTTTTTCTTCCTATCTGTGATGTGAAGGAGAAGGAAGAGGACAGTGTTGCACTAGAGCTCTGAAACACCTTTTCACCACAAACCACACTCTGTCCAGGTAATCCAGTAAGTAAAAGTTGATTAAGAGAAGAGTATATAAAATAAGAAAATCTAAAAAGGAGAATCAAAGTTCAAAAAGTTGTTTCCAAGATAGCCAAGATTCCATAATCCTTTGTACCAGCAGAAAACCACTTAAAAGGCCTCAAATCCTCCCATGACATCATTCCTCACACACCTGCTTTTCCTCTCCTTATCTCTAAGCCACTGGGAAAATCGAGTCTGTCTCTGTTGTACACTCTGCCTCTGAAGTGCCAAGCACCTTATCTGGACAGACATTAATCTCCCACATTTCTTTCAGCCTGCACTTCTCGCAGACTCTCATGAGAACTGATATAGCTTTCTCTAGTCTCCAAAAGATTCGAAAACAACACTCTCCAGGCCATTTAATCCCATTCAATTTGGATTTTATACAGCTGTGTGGAACGGGCCTAAGGCTCCCTGTCTAGCCGTTCTTACCCAAGAACGGAAACATTCAGTGTTTCCAGATCCTGCTAGCAACTTCTAGATCTGATCAGACCTAAAATATAGATACAGAAACAGCGAAAAAAGCAAAACAAGAGTGGCATAAGGCAATGTCTGTCAAGTGTATGCATATCTGTAACAATGTTGAGTTCCAAACAGGTCAATAAAGCTTGCATTAATCCTGTCCAGTGATTTAAAAGTATCACTTCATTTTGGGGTCAGCCCAAAAAACTGTATAGATAGAAATATCCTATTTTCAGCTTGCAGAGAAAAAGATCTGTCCAAGTTTCAGAAAACATAGGTTGCCAAGGAAGCAATGGAGGATGTGGTCAGTTAGTCTGAAATAACTTCAATCACACTGATAACAAGCCATAATCTTTAGGATCACTGAACCATGTGACAAAGTGATTTTTTCAGCACACAAGCTACCAATGTTTCCTTTGGGTTGTAAGGGGGGAGAAATGCTCAAAAATGAATATACAGGCAGTCTCCGAGCTAGACATACCAGATTTACAAATTATTTACAGTTAAGAATGGGGGGTGAGACAACAGGAAGTCAGAGAAATCTATCCCTAGAAAGGAAAATTCACTCCTGAAAGAGTTACCATGGGGAAAAGGTGTCTCCACTGAAGCTTTATCTGCAGTACATGTTTCCATAACAAGTAATTTTTAAATGCAACCATCCAGACTGAAAAAAATGACAGACCTTATTTTGTTCCTAGCTGCCTACACTTTGAAACATGTTTCATCTTGTAACCTCTCTATACAGATCGAATATGTCCTGGTCATGGGTTGAGACCTGACCAAAGCTGTTGATTGTCATTGTTCTTGAAAGACACTCATACAAATACCAAAAATCAAAACTGATTTCAAGGGAAATAACACATAACAACATCTCCTTTGTGATCTACCTTTTTAGGCATCCCTGCAATACAGTTATTTCCAAACTTTGGGTCTTCAGGTGTTTTCGAACTTCAGCTCCCAGAATTACTGCTGGTTGGCCAAACTGCCTGAGACTTTTGGAAGCTGAAGTCTAAAACAACTTTAAGAACAGAAAATCCTTTAGTAGGTCAATCTATAGAGTACAACCACTTTTTAAGGATCTACATTTTGGATACTAAAACTTGGATATTTCAAAAGCAGCAGAAGAAATAGGGACTCTCCCTGGAAAAAAAACAAGGGTAGAGAGTTAATATTTTTGAAAGCATTGTATTTGTGTAAATAAAGCAAATGGAGCATCTACCTCAGTCAACAGATATGGGGCTTCACAAAAGGCAAATAAGTGGTTTTTCTTTAAAACAATGTAAAAAAAATTTGAGAGGGCTTGTGGGACTTTCTACCTTATACAACATTGCCATGGCTTTGGGTATTACACAGCTTGACATGGATAAGTGGAACCTCAGAGCCAGCAAAATTGTTGGGTTACAATATTTCTCATTGTAAATCTTCATCAAGGTTCATGTCACATAACGATGACGACGACGACGACAACAACAACAACAACAACAACAACAAAAACAACATATTTGCTATCTGTTTCTTTTCATGGCTCAAGGCAGGGTAGAACACAGCCAAAATATGTATACCAAATTGTAAAGTACAAAGGTTTAAACATGATACCAGTAGAATATAAATTCAAAATTCACAAGGGACACAAGCTTTACAAGTTCTCAGAAAGTACATATTATGCAACCATTCTCTGAACGACTGTTTTTAGGAAATGAGTTTAAGAAACTTATGTTCTTAGATATTAGATAAGCAGTTCAGAAGAATAATTGCTGTGAGACAGACACTATTTGTTCATTTCTTGCTAAAATACCCTGTGCTCTCGGGTCTTAGTCACTTCAGCCCTGGAAGTTCTGATGGCAACCATTTAAAGACCAGCAGATCCAAATTGTCAAGTAAGTTGATCTATTATGGGATAACAGAAGAAGGGATTTGCCAGGAAAGCCATTTATTTCTTTTAGTTACTAGTCCTTGCTCTAGAATGTAAGAATTTCAGATAGGAAAAGATGGGATTTTGGCATCAGAATTATAATATGGAATATGACATATTACACATAATAACGTTAAAGATGATGAGACTATAGATACATAGAATAGTTAACAAAAACAGAGAAACAGCAGTTGATGTTTATCCTTCTAATGTATTTGTGGACATCCAAACTGATTGTAAAACATAAACGTTACTTGTTGAAAGAGTTAACCCCTTGCCCAAATTAAATATATAGAGAAAATATACAAGTACACTTTTCAACAACAAAAAATCAGTTTACAAAAAATAATTTGCAGGGGATTGGAAGGATAATCCCCTATGGCTTAATAATTCACATACTCAATCAGTTTCATAACTGTAATTGTAATACGATATAATACTAATAATACAATATAATACTTATATATTATATTTTACATGTAATATTACTAATAATATTACAATATATTGATACAGTACAATATAGTAGTTTATTACCAGTATTGTATTATGCTAATATAATATTGTATGTAAATTTAATTTGTAAGCCGCTCTGAGTCCCCTTCAGGGCGAGAAGGGTGGCATATAAATGTAGCTAATAAATAAATAAATAAATAAATAAATATGAATTTTAAACTGCCATTTTATTGGTACAGATTATGGAATTTGTTTACAAAAGGTACCAAATATATCTGAACAAATTTTATAGGAATTGGGGGGGTGGGGGAAAACATTCTGAGGATATGCGTTTCTTGGTTACAAAATGTGATTTTCCAAGCCAAAGTGATTTAATATATTTTGGTAGTTTTGATCTGTACTACTCATAGATCATTTTTTTTTAAATTGATACCTTTTGGGAAAAAATTCACAGTTGTTTAAATACTTTTTAAATCTTACTTCTAAGTCTATCTATCATCTATCTACACATACATACACTTTATGTATTTCAACTATGTCATACCCCTCCTCGAGCCTTGAGGAGAGGTGGATGAAAAGTAAAACATAACTGCCAACTCAAAATATTCATCTAATAAAATTACATCTTGATCATGAAAGTGTGTGTCACATTTAGAGAAACCATGGTGCTTTAGATGCAGTTGGACTACAATACCCATCAGTCCATATCAACCTTGATTTATCTATTTTTCGTGTCAGGAGCAACCTGAGTTGCTTCTGGTGTGAGAGAATTGGCTGTCTGCAAAGACGTTGCCCAGGGGATGCCCAGATGTTTTGATGTTTTTACCATCCTTGTGGGAGGCTTCTCTCATGTCCCCGCATGGAGCTGGAGCTGATAGAGGGAGCTCATCCGCACTCTCCCCGGGTGGGATTCGAACCTGGCAGCCTTCAGGTCAGCAACCCAACCTTCAAGTCACAAGGCTTTAATCCACTAGGCTACGGGGGCTCCTATCAACCTTGATGAGCATGACACAGAATAAGAAGGATGATATTTTATAACTTCCATAATTTTGCTTACTTGTTTTCAAAGATTTTATATGGCATGGTCTACTTCTGTTCCAGGAATGCTTTGCTTCCCAGCAGATTCCAGTAGAGTCAAATGTTATTTCCCCTTGGTCATAACTACTCAACAATTGTCAATTTATTTGTTCTGTACCTGCTTCTTGTCTCCTCTTACTTCCACATCCTTCTTTTCACCAGATCTCCATCCTCTTCCAGGACCTTGCGGACAAATGGACAAGACAAAACCCATGAAATATATTTCAGTCAAGGAAATGAACACCAGCAACAACTCAGAAGATGAAGTTTCCATTAACATAGCCCTTGGCTCCTTTATCTTAGTGTCTTTTCTGGTGGGGATGGCTATAAATGGGACCATTCTCTGGTTGCTGTGGATGAAGATGACGAGAACCGTGAACACACTCTGGTTCCTCCATCTGACTCTCTCCTATTTGATTTCCTGTTGTACTCTCCCATTCTTTGGCATCTCCAATGTCCTCAATCTCCGCTGGATCTTTAAGGATGCCATGTGCAAGCTTTCTGTCTTCTTCATTACTCTGGGGATGGTCTCCACAGTCTTCCTACTTGCCACCATCAGCCTGGACCGCTACCTCCTTATCTGCCATCCTGTCTGGTCCCAACACAATCGAACAATACCTCGGGCATGGAGACTGATCATAGGGGCCTGGCTTCTTTCTGTGTGCATAAGTGCTCCTTACTTGGCTTTCTCTAAGACTCGAGAGGTGGAAAACTATGGAAGCATATGCACAGTTAATTATACGGTCTATGAAAAGTGGGATGGAGATAAAATAGAACTGGCTTTCATTGTGGTTCGGTTCTTACTGAACTTCTTGCTTCCCTTCTTCACCATCATGTTCTGCTATTGTTCAATGGGTTGGAAAATGAAGAAGAAAAGGTTGGTGAGGACAGGGAAGCCCTTCAAGGTGCTCGGGGTTGCTGTGGCATCCTTCTTCATCTTCAGGCTTCCCTTTTACCTCTATATGTGTTTCCTTCTGATCCACAAGGAGACATCACTACGAGAGACTCAAGAACATCTGCGGATAATCTTTCACATTGGAGTCTGCCTGAATATTTGTTTTACTCCTTTTATCTACCTCTTTGTTGGAGAGAAATTCCAACAGGTCTTCAAGACATCCATTGTAGTTCTGCTTAAGAAAAGTTTCACAGAAAGCCCCAGCATGCTTTTGGAAACTGCAAGTCTTAGAACAGAAGACATGCGGACTAGCAACAACAGCAGCAGCAACAACTTGGAAATGGTGACTATTCATGGGAAAGATCGCCCACTTTTGTGAAGAAGTTATATTGCTTTATGTGTGTGTGCCTTCAAGTCGCCAGTTGACTTATGTCAATGAGAGTTGAGTGTGGATCCCATTTCCGTCAGTACTTCTGTTTCCTTCAGTACCTTTGGCAGCACGTAACGGGAAAGGCCCTCCCAGTATGAAAACCCGCCCAACACAAAAGCAAGTGGGAGCCGATCTCGACTCCTTTGTTTTTTGGCATCACAGTTTAATCTTTTTTATTAATAATTTGGTTCATTTTTAATTCATTTTTTTCCACTTTCATGTGGGTCCTGTGCCCCAAAAATCTGCAAAAGTGAAGGATCTGCCATATCACATATCATTTTCTGGCCACTCCAAATCAATGTCCCAGTTTCTCTCTCTTCCTCCCCCTTTTTCCTGTCATCCTCAGCTTACTTCAGTTGCTACAAACAACCGGTAAGTTCAAAAGACAAAAAAAGCTTGCACTTAGCATCAGGGAAAAGGAGAACAGAGGGTGGGATCTTGTACTTCCCTATAAACTCAGACAAAAGTAAACTGCTGAAGTTTCTCCAAACATGTGAGTTCTTTGTCATTATCAACATTGGCCATCTTGACAACACTCAGTTGTTGCTTGGCCTTATACATCCCAATTTTCTTTTTTCTCCATTTTAAATTCATTTTAAAGATAAAAAAACACAAATAGAGAAAACAATATACCTATACACTTATACATACGGTATATACATACACAAAAACATACTTAAACAACACCTGCATTGCTAACTTATCCTACACATGTACATCCCTACTCTAATTGCATATACAGTAGAGTCTCACTTATCCAACACTCACTTATCCAACGTTCTGGATTATCCAATGCATTTTTGTAGTCAATGTTTTCAATATATCATGATGTTTTGGTGCTAAATTCGTAAATACAGTAATTACTACAAAGCATTACTGTGTATTGAACTACTTTTTCTGTCAAATTTGTTGTATAACATGATGTTTTGGTGCTTAATTTGTAAAATCATAACCTAATTTGACGTTTAATAGGCTTTTCATTAATCTCTCCTTATTATCCAACATATTCGCTTATCCAACATTCTGCCGGCCCGTTTACGTTGGATAAGTGAGACTCTACAGTAATTCTGAAATAGAAACATAGTAAATCAGTTTACAAGAGGATTTTCTGCTTCTCTATTTTCAGTTTCTCTATAATTTAACATTTTGTTTCCCTCCTTATATCGAACACAAAGGGCTAGAAAATAGACCTTCACTCTGCTGGCTCTTCTGCCTATTTTCCCCACCATTTCCTTACCTAAAGAAACAGATGCAAACCATGCAGCCGAGAAATGGAGAACTGTTTTGATTCTAATGGTAACAGCTGTAGTTAGTTACACTCAGCCACAAAAGTCCTGTTTTCTCACCAGCGGGGGTCACATCTGTGGAGTGAGAGGATTAGCTGAGCAATTTAGGAACCTTTTAACTGACACATTCGGACCACATTTGTGACTTCTGGGTGTAGGTTGAGAAATAGTTCTATGCTGTGCTTGTCACCTTTTGCTGGAGTGCTGCCAATTATAATGTTCACATTTTGGAACACCCTTCCTACTGCAAGCAAATATGAAAGATTTTTCTGTTTGAAGCTGCCTTCAGTTAAAATGGCAATTGCCCCATATTGTCAAAGAAACTTTGTAAGATATTCTGTTTTCCTGGCACCGTGGTCGCTATTTCATGACTGTGTTTTGATAGGTATACTGTTTTGCTGGTGTGTCCAGATTACATGGCTAATGGTGAGGAATGGGAGTTGAAATACCTTAGAGCAGAGTTTCTCACACTGGGCTCCTCCAGATGTTTTGGGCTTCAGCTCCCACAATTCCTAACTGCTGGTAAGATAGCTGGGAGTTCTGGGAGCTGAAGTCCAAAACACCTAGAGTTTGAGAAACTCTGCCTTAGAGAATGTGGAGATGGGGAATGAAGACTAGATATGTGTGCGCGTGTGTGTGTTTAGGTTGGGGAGGATGATTTTGATCCCACCATAGAATCATAAAATCATAGAATCATAGAATAGTAGAGTTGGAAGAGACCTCATGGGCCATCCAGTCCAACCCCCTGCCAAGAAGCAGGAAATCGCATTCAAAGCACCCCAACAGATGGCCATCCAGCCTCTGCTTAAAAGCCTCCAAAGAAGGAGCCTCCACCACAGTCTGGGGGAGAGAGTTCCATCATCTGAAGCATGTCTAGTGTAGATCCAAGAATGTGCTTTCTTGGCGGTCTATTCTAGGTAAGGCTCTCCTTTTTAGACTTCATCAGAAAAAGATGACAAACTAGCCAAAGGCTTTCAGTTCTTTGGATCTCATCCCATTAGGAGCATATAGTGGAGGGAATTGTCTTCTTACAGTATTGTTTTGCGCCTTTCCATTTTTTTTTTTTAGAAAAATAGATAATTCATTTGCTGCCAGCACACATGATGTACTCTGCTTCTACAGAAATCCTCTACTTTCTGAACCATCACACACGTAAATGGAACAATGGCTTCAAACTACAGGGAAGAAGATTCTACCTGAACATTAGGAAGGACTTCCTAACTTTGAGAGCTGTTCAGCAGTGGAACTCTCTGCCCCAGAGTGTGGTGGAAGTTCCTTCTTTGAATGCTTTTAAAGAGAGTCTGGATGGCCATCTGTCAGAGGTGCTTTAAATGCAATTTTCCTGCTTCTTGGCAGGGGGTTGGACTGGATGGCCCACAAGATCTCTTCCAGCTCTATGATTCTATGTTTCTAATATCACCTTTATAATTAACAAAAAAGGGAAACCTCAGAGTTGCAGAATTCTGAAAACTAGGTCTAAAAAGAAGGGGAAACTATAGGAACAGCAAACTAGTAATATATTGAAACTGTGCAATTCCTGAAAAAGAAATTATTTTACTAGAAATGCAAATATGTATCTGCAATATTATGTAATCAGGTTTGTCATGAATACATACAGTGCCAGACCTTGAGAAACATCATCATCAACAAGATGTCCTGAAAACATTCTGTTCTGGCCATATAAACCTTAGACAAAGCATTATGCATTAGATACTGCTCATGTGTGCTTTTGCCTTTGTATGTGAAACTCTGAGGTTCTATAAAATACTGATGCTTGGCCAGTACTGTGAATAGGTTGGACTGAAATCACTCTTCCAAGCTTTTTTGCCCACATAAATCTCTGAGCTTCTAATTTCCTCTGGCAGTTTGGGAGAACTGTTTTTTCCTCTTTCTTTCTCAAATGAAGACACGATGGGTCTTCTAGACTCACCCTCTTTTTATCAAACAGAAATGTAAAATTACATCTTTATCAATCCTTGGCCAAAGTTATTATCTGTTGTCTGTTTGCCTTTCTGCTCAGGTTCAGGGCACATACTACCTTGTATTCCACCTGGAAGGACACTGTAGGGTTTATATTTCAGTCCTACACAACAGCATCAGATATGAGAAAGAAACAGAACAGTGCCCTCTCATGTTTATCAATGGCACTTAATTCCTTTTGGTAGTATTAAGCACAACACTCCTACCATGGGAGCCCCTGGCAGCACTGACCGAAAGGTCGGTGATTCAAATCTGGGAAGTGGGGTGAGCTTTTGCTATTAGCTCCAGCTTCTGCCAACCTAGCAGTTTGAAAACATGCAAATGCAAGTAGATCAATAGGTATCGCTCCAGCAGGAAGGTAATGGTGCTCCATGCAGACATGCCAGCTACATAACCTGGGAAGTATTTACGGACAACGTCGGCCCTTCGATTTAGAAATGGAGAAGAGCACCAACCTCCAGAGTCGGACATGACTAGACTTAATGTCAGGGGTAAACCTTTACTTTTACCTTCACTACTCCTATAATGTCTAGTGGTTGGCTGCAATCTGCATGGCTTGATTTTCTACATGGCTGAACCAGTTTTACGATATTGGGGTTGGAGAGAGCCATGACCAGCATTGGGCTCTGGCAGCCACCCAAGAAAAACCAGTACAGAAAACATCAGTCTGAGTCCTAAAACTCCACTTATTCCATTGCACTCAGAGGAACTGAACTCTGATGGATGTGTTTGATAAGGCTGCACAAATGTTACATAAACAATAGGCACAATAAATAATGGAATGTTCACTCTGCAGAAAAGAGAAGTCATTTTTATTGTTTTGTTTTGTTGCATTTTCACTTCTGAAAGCCACTTTAGTTCAACATTACTCGGTGTTTAATATACATGACCTTCAGGGCTGGTTGATATGTTCATTCTGTTGCCAAAGACCAAGACACTTCAACTGCCCTGGTTTGAGAAGGACAATTCCAATTAAATGTTTGTCATCCCACTTGTTTTAGCTGCTTTTAAAGGTCCCAGTTTTTCTCTTCTCTTCCACCCTTCCTTTATTTTCAGCATTTTTCATTTGCTGCAAACAGAGTTCAAAATACAAAAGTATTTGTCCTCAACTTTAACTCACCGGGAGAGAGAGGACAGGAGGGGGGCTTGCATATTGCCCTTTCCAGAAGCATTAGTCAAAAGCAAATTGCTGCAGCTTTTCAAACCTATGTCTCAGTTTTCATCTGGAGGTTATGGTGGTGTGAAAGGTACAGATCAAAACATCTGGAAGACCAAATATTCCTCATGCTTGCCTTTAAAAATTCAGAATTTTCCTTGAACACAAAGGTATTCATGTTGCCATACCATTTACAACCCACATTTATGAGTTTCAAAACCAAGCTTAACAGTTGCTCTCCTCTTAGCTGGAATTGATGGGATCATATATGCATGTGCCTTTGGGTTCCTCTGCCACTTGACAAGAGTTCATTGGATCAAAAAGATCCAAAAACTGTGCAAAGATTGGGCAGAAGAGATGTTACAGATTCTGTTGGTCTCACTCTTGTGATTTGTTCACACCCACTTGGATTAAGTTGAGTCTTCCTCCAGCTTGAAAACCAGAAGACAACAAAAAATATGAAGGAACAAAGAAAAACCCTAAAAGAAAATGGCAAGAGTACATAACCATTAGTCAGGAGGTGGGATCACATAAGAACAAGAGGATTGTGAAGGATCCAGGTAATTATTACTTGGATCCCTCACATTCCTCATTTGCCTTCAAGTTGTTTCTAATACAAAGCGTGTCTATCACAGGTTATTCTGGGGCTAAGAGTGTGACCCAGCCAAAGTCACTCAGTGAATTTCCACGTTTGAGTGGAAAATCAAAGTAATAGTCCAATTCTCAAACAACTGCACCATTCTGGCTCCCATATAAATCATTTATTCCTAAAAATCTTCCCTTTTATTTCTCCCTTTCCACTGGATGGGCATCAAAGGCAAGGGATCACTTACTTGATGAGGAGTAGACCTATCAGGAAGGAAACTACTGCAGTCAAAGATCCAAATGTTGTAGACAAGAAGTCCTTATGGGATGCTGTAATGATAAGATCAGAAAAAAGACAACAGGAATAGTTTGCTAGCTTGTGAAAGTTCTTGTCTTAACACATAGGACCTTATCACACGCACCCTCCCACCATGCCGTTTCACCAGCAAGCTTTGTGAAACAGCAGGTGCACAGGGAGACTCCATCACCCATGTGCCACTCCAGGGCAGTGACTCTTCCCCCATCAAATGGAGGAAGCATCACCCAACCAGGGCAGAAGTGTGCTGGTGCCATTGGAGCCAGTACAACACGGGAGCCTTCCCATGTTGATGAGGAAACGTCCTAGGATGCTTCCACATCAACTGGAGGTGGGGCCTCTTCTGGAAATTGAGGGATGTAGTGTGATGGGCTGCATGGCCATCCATCACTCAGCTGGCTACAAGCATCCTAGGACACTTAAATTGGTAAGTATGATGAGATCCTAAGTCATCTATATATATAAAAAAGTGATGGAATCCCGGCGACGAACAAAACAACAAAACTATATACCCCACAACCTCAAAATTTAGCAGCACAACCCCTCCTCCATGCCTCTAGGTTCATACAACAAAAATAGACAACAGGAACCACCACGGGGCCTAATAAATCCAAAAAACAAGAACGCTCCATGTGCGCCTATGCCAAAACGAGCCCCAGGCGTGGACAGAACAACCCCCACCCCTCCCCTCAATGGGAGCTCCCGCACGCTCCCATTTTCCTGCCCTGAGGCACCGCCCACCAAAAAAAACTCACCCACCAGCCCTCAACGTGGCACCAGGGAGGAGGGAACAACAAGGCCTGCACAGAACCCCCCTCCGCCACCCTCCGGAAAGGCCTGGCCGGAACCGGGGCCAGGGGACGCGATGAGGAGAGGGCCCAGAAGGCAGACCTCCTCCCTGGCCACCCTCCTCCGGGGCCTCCTTCTCCTCATTGTCATGAGGGAAACAAAGCCAGGAGGGAGGGAGGGAGGGGCCTGGCCCACGTCGCCCTGTCGAAAAGACACACCAACGCCATGGAGGTATGGAGAGGCGGGGGCCAGAAGGAGGAGGAGGGGGACGTAGGAAGAGTTCTCCCTCAGTTACTTTCAGTTTCTCCTCATCTACGCCTCAATTATAATAAAAACAATCACAACCACAAAAATAATAATCAACATCTTCACAGGCAAGAAGCACCCAGGCACTGAAGCTGCAAGGCCATTCAATGCTAATCAAACTTGCCAATGACAACATTCACACTTCCAAACACACAATATAATACACTTAGCCAAGCTTCACCTATCCAAGGCAGTCTACCATTTAGTACTCAATGTTTTTGAACTTAATGTTGCAATGTTTGGGTGCTACATTCGTAAAAACAGTAATTAATACATAACATTACTGTATATCGTATGTAATAATTACTGTGGTCTAATAAGAAAACAAAACAATAGCATCTCTAAAATCAGGACACAAAATACAAAACAACATTCAGAAGACAGGGAAATTCCAGAAAGGGAAATTCCAGACAGGAAACAATCAGGCCCAGCTAACACAT
Organism: Anolis carolinensis; assembly: GCF_035594765.1. Lineage (NCBI taxonomy): Eukaryota > Metazoa > Chordata > Lepidosauria > Squamata > Anolidae > Anolis > Anolis carolinensis. The sequence continues at coordinate 13,639,536 of NW_026943821.1, forward strand.
CCCAACAAAGGATTCCCTCAACCAGGAAACAGCCAGGCCTCAAACCTCCAAGGCCATTCAATATAAATCAAGGTAACTAACTGCAACATTCATACTTCCTGCACTCAGACTATTCATTCCTATTCGACCTGGCCAACCAACAATTCCACAAGGTAGAAAGCAGCCAGGCTTCAAACCACCAAGACTACTAACTCCTCTTCAACCTGTCAAACCAATATTTCACTTCATTTCACTTCACTTCACTTTATTTCTTAATTAGTCGCTCTCCACCAGAGTGCTCCGAGTGACTTACAATTTAAAATATCATTCCACAATATAAAAACATTCAACATAAAAACATTCAACAGTGACTATTTGGCAAACTAGATCTGATCTACTCAAATGCACAACCAAACAGCCAAGTCTATTTCCCCTACATAAAAAACCCCTCACGTTTGGAAGCTATCAGGCCACTCCGTTCCATTCAACCAGCCCAAACAAGGAGGTCCCTATATAGAAAGCGCCCAGGCTTAGAAGCAGCGACGCTATTCAGTGCAATTCCAATTGGCCACAGCAACGCGTGGCAAGGCACAGCTAGTGAATTTATAAAGTGCAGTTACAAACAAGTTTGAGCTTCAACTGAACCAGTGGGAAACTCACAGTTCCCACCTCCTTCAAAATGCATCCTTCAAAATGTTTGTCAAAGTCTCTTTGCAGATAAGCTTTTGCAAGAAGTCCATACTGAAAATGGCTTCCTCTGCTCCACATACCTCAAGCATCCAAAATAGCTTCCCCCATGTTGCTGATGAACTGTGCTCAGGTGGAATAAGAAGGTGAGGAAAGAGAAGGAAGAGGGAAAGCTACCTTTGTCCATCTAGTTTGGCCCAAGGAGAGGTAATGGGGTGGGAGTTTTCCACACCTCTGCTTTTTCTAGATGCCTTTGCAATGAGTCCTATTTTAGCATTGATGGGTGCATACATTGATCCACCCTGTCCCCCAAATAGATTCTCTACTCATATGACTCCTATAAAGTTCAGGATAAATGACAGAATACTCCAGCATGGGAGCCAGCATGGTGGAGTATTTTGAGCCCCCGGTGGCGCAGTGTGTTAAAGCGCTGAGCTGCTGAACTTGCAGACCGAAAGGTCGCAGGTTCAAATCCGGTGAGTGGAGTGAGCGCCCACTGTTAGCTCCAGCTTCTGCCAACCTAGCAGTTCAAAAACATGCATCCAAGGACCATTATATCTTAGGGACCGCCTCATTCCTTTTTTCCATCAGTGGTCACCTCGATCCTCCTAGGAAAATCTCCTATACGTACCGGGCCCTAGGGAGGAACGCCTGGAAGATACAAGGCGTAGAGCCTTTTCGGCCTATGCTCCAATTCTGTGGAACTCATTGCCTCCATATCTTAGAGCAATATGGGAGCTGCGACCTTTTGGAAAAGCACTCAAGACTTGGCTATTTGGTTGTGCATTTACTAATCAGATCTAATTTGCCAAATAGTCACTGTTGAATGTTTTTAGGTTGAATGTTTTTATGATGAATGTTTTTATATTGTGGAATGATATTTTAAATTGTAAATCGCTCGGAGCACTCTGCTGGAGAGCGACTAATTAAGAAATAAAGTGAAGTGAAGTGAAGTGAAGTGAAGTGAATGTGAGATCAATAGGTACCGCTCTGGCAGGAAGGTAACGGCGCTCCATGCAGTCATGCCGGCCACATGACCTTGGCTCTTCAGCTTAGAAATGGAGATGAGCACCAACCCCCAGTCGGACATGACTGGACTTAACATCAGGGAAAACCTTTACCTTTACTAAAAGACAGAACAACTTGATCTGAAATGTAACATGAGAGCTATTAGCGGACAATGTTCAGTAACACTCTGAACAATACCTTCCTTTAAAGGAAATCGGATGGCAACTATAATCTGCCTAATAGGCTTGAGCGATCCATGAAAAAATTGATTCTAAACTCGTTTCAAAAGTAGGGGGCGCTAGCGTTTTGTTTCTGATGTCATTTTCGAATTTTGCCCTCAAAAATTTTCGAAATTTAACAAAAATTCGTTAGTTTCAAAAGTAATTCGTTAATGGCGGACGCGTATGCGCAGAAGCAAAAAAAAAACAGCACGAGGGGAGACTTTACAGGACTCTCCCGCCCTCATTTTTTGAGCTATCTTCTTCAAACTTGGTATAGTGGTAGAACGCATTTAACACTGATAGCTCACCAAAATTCAGAACGTTTCCCTTATCCTCTGATTTTTGGCGAATTTTAATAGCTTTTATAATAAACCATTTTTTAATAATTGCAGAAATCTGTTCCTGGTTTGAAAGTCTTATTTCCTGTTTCATTGGGTTGTCTTTACTGTGAAAATCATTGTTCTACTTCAGAAACTTTGTTTTTGTGGCTGAAACTTTGTTAAATTGGTGGACCAAACCATAATATGTTCCATCCATGTCGCTTGCACAAAGTTCAGGCAGTGTCATAGATTTTGCCATGTTTCTATGACAGAACCAATTAGGAAATGACATTTATCACCCAGGAACAGAAATCATAGTACACCATCAAATCATTCCTGACAGATGGCCATCAGCCTCTGAATAAGGAAATAGTTCCTGGTTTGAAAGTGCTATTTCCTGTTTCATTGGCTTTTCTGGGCTGAGAGTGTGTGACTTGCCCAAGTGGGTGGCTGAGTGGGGAATCAAGCCACAATTGGAGTCCAAAATTCAAACCTCTCCCTCCCTCCTTCTCTCTAAACTTCTCATACCTTCCAAGAATTCACATACTGTATGAAAGTTTGGTCAAGATGGTCAGAGGAGGGCAACTAAAATGATCTAGGGTCTGGAGAACAAGCCCTATGAGGAGCGGCTTGAAGAACTGGGCATGTTTAGCCTGCAGAAAAGAAGGCTGAGAGGAGACATGATGTATAAATATGTGAGGGGAAGTCATAGAGAGGAGGGAGCAAGCTTGTTTTCTGCTGCCCTGCAGACTAGGATGCGGAACAATGGCTTCAAACTACAGGAAAGGAGATTCCACCTGAACATCAGGAAGAACTTCCTCACTGTGAGCTGTTCAGCTGTGGAACTCTCTCCCCCGGGCTGTGGTGGAGGCTCCTTCTTTGGAGGCTTTTAAGCAGAGGCTGGATGGCCATCTGTTGGGAGGGATTGGATGGTGTCTTCCTGCCTGGCAGAAGGGGTTGGGCTGGATGGCCCACGAGGTCTCTTCCAACTCTACCGTTCAATGACTCTATGATTCTAAGTGAGGACAAAAGGGGGTGGGGAATGTTAAGAGGAGAGAGGGCCTGGAACACCTGGGAATTGTAGTTTTAAAGTGGGCAGGGCATAGTACTATTGGAGAAACGTTTGCTTCAGCCCAATGCTTTTATAAATGGTCACAATTCAGAGGCTTCGTTCTCCTGCATTTTGAAAGCTATTATGATGAAATTTGCCAGAATGGAAGCAAAAATTAAGTACTCTTTGCCTATCAAGTTTCATAATGTTTGACCCATCCACTGAATTTTGGGGATTTCTGAAGCAACATTTTTTAAAAATGTTAGCAGATCGATGACCACGCCTCCCTGTCCTCCTTCCTTCCACTTTGATTGGCTTGCTAAGGCTTCTGGGAAATGGAGTTTTTCTCTCCTAATGGCGACTTGCTTCATTTCCACTTAAAAGAATGGTCAAAATTCAGAGGCTTCGTTCTCCTGCATTTTGAAAGCTATTATGATGAAATTTGCCAGAATGGAAGCAAAAATTAAGTACTCTTTGCCTATCAAGTTTCATAATGTTTGACCCATCCACTGATTTTTTGGGGATTTTTGAAGCAACATTTTTTTAAAATGCTAGCAGATTGATGGCCATGCCTCTCCCTCCCTCTCTCTTCCGCTCTGATTGGCTGAGAGGCATGCCAACATGGCTTCTCCTCTCAGAGGGGCTACAGCTACATCCGAAGACATCAGAAACAAATGAAAAAAGGTACTTTTTTATTCAAATTCGTAATATTTGTAAGGCAGTGAGCAGATGTTTCAAATATCATTTCAAAAGTACTTCCGAAACGAATTTTTAACGAATTTAACGAACTAACGAAAAATTTGCTCAAGCCTACTGCCTAAGCCATAAAGTGATAAGAGTGATCAGATCATTTTGGGAGGACTTTAGTAGATAGCTCAGAGGTACGTACCTGTCACTGTCACAGTTGTTTGAAAGTCATGATAATTTATTCTTATTCTTCCTTTCTCCATTCTGAAGAAATAAGTCTTTTGGTCAACATCTTGAACATTGCTGATGATGAAAGAGCAAACCCCTTTCTTTAGACCTTCCAGTAGATAAAAGCGCTTGCGAGCGTACTGCGCGATCGTTTTTCGGTCATCGTTGGTGGCCACAGGAGGATCAAAGGCAATATTGCTACCTTCCTCATACCAGTATCCATACAGTTCGGCCATTTTATTGCTGGTTAATGCTGGGTACGTGAAATTGCAGGGGATGACGACAGACTGGCCCTCCTCAACTGACACAGCATGAGGGACATTCAGTGTGTAATCATACGTTGTAGACAACACACCTGCAAAGAAAACATAAGAAATTCATATCCCTTCAATAGAGAACACTTGATCAAGGAAAAGATTCTGTAGAATAATCCAGGATGGATTCCTTATGGTCTCTGAGCTCTGTTCTCTCAATCTCTTACTTACCGTCCCAATATAGTGAGAAGAAAACCAATCCAAGCATCAAGATCTCAAAGACAGAGCTCATCCTACTTTTTGTTTTCCTCCGTGGAACTTCGGCCACTTCACAGCTCTTCTATTTGCTGTAGAATTTCACAACCCATCTGTAGTTGATGGTAGAAATAATATCTATTTCTCCAGCAAGTGCGGAATCTGATTGGTTACCCAACAGTTGATGTTTCAAGATATAAGGCTAGTTTGTTAAGAGAGCAAATGCTTATTATAGCAGGGAGAGACTTCTGTGATTCAGAAGACAGAAGGCAAAAGTTGAGGAGAAGTCAGCCCTCTATAAAAAGGGAACTCCAATACATGGCAACGAAGTGAAGCCACTATGTTTTGAATTCTTGGCTGCTTACCAATGACCTTCTGATGTTTACTCAGTGGACAGCAAAGTTTAGAAATGGGAAGGGCCATTTCTTTTTCTCTTATTTTTTTTTGAAGGCTTAGCTATTTTCAGATGATTTAACTGCGTTCAGGAGAAGTAACAAATGGAAAAATACGAGACCACACTCAGAATGTTGGGTTGAAAGATAGGTCATTTTATTTAAAGTATAGCCTATTTAAAGTTCAAACTTTAGGATTACTCAAAAGGGAGGTGCAACCCAGTGTGGGAGTGGCAGAGGCAGTTGGTCTGTGACAAACCTTCTCCCCAGCTTTCCTTTGGCAAAACATCTAAGCTGCAGGGAGAACCCAAAAGTTGCTTTGCTCCATGCCTAGCCATTTACTGGAGGATCCAAACTCCAAGTCACATTAACTGTAGCGAGGGCTAAACTCCCAAGCCAGCCAAAAAACAGCCTTCTTCTCTACTCCTGTATCTCATGACATGTCTAGGTGGCTCCAGAGAACTATACATCACCAAATGGATGTCATAGAAGTTGACTGAACACCCAATTTCTTCCCCTCTCCCTCAAATGCTGCCTCGGTTTCTGCTTATTTCTCTTATTCTTGTGTCTTCTTAATACCATAGCTGTTGGAACTCTCCTTCTCACTTGAGCTTTCCATTGAGTGGAAAAAGAAATGATGGTGAAAAAGAAGAGGAAACTGATTTTCAGTGACCTCAAATTTCCCTTTGGGTATTGAATTATTTAAAATTAAGCATCTCAAGATACTATACATTGGTGGTTGTTCCAACAGATGACTGTTTTAACTGCACGCATTTGCTTCTCGATCTCTGTGTCTTTCATTTAGCTTGAAGCTTTCATGTGGCTTTCCATGTGGCGACTGTTAGTTTCGAGATTAGTCTTTCTAAAGCAGCTTGCACATATTAAAGTATAGAAAACATTTCATGATATTACAACACACCTTCCAATTCTCCTAATTTGGCAGGAACAGTTTTGATTAATCCTCCACCTCTCATTTTTTCAGCTGCTTTTTAAACAATTTAGTGTTTCTCTTCCTCTCTTCCTTCCTGTTTACCCTTTGTGCTCAGTTCCCAGAAAGTGAATTCAAAATTTTAAAAACCCAATTTGCAGTAAAAGACAAGTTCATTTTATTACAAAACTTTAATTAGATCAATAATATATATAAACAAAGAATAGTGAAAGTAAATGTTTTCCCCTGACATTAAGTCTAGTCGTATCCGACTCTGGGGGTTGGTGCTCATCTCCATTTCTAAGCCGAAGAGCCGGCACTGTCCGTAGACACCTCCAAGGTCATGTGGCCGGCATGACTGTATGGAGTGCCTTTACCTTCCTGCCAGAGTGGTACCTATTGATCTACTCACATTTGCATGTTTTCGAACTGCTAGTTTGGCAGACGCTGGAGCTAACAGCGGGAACTCACCCCACTCCCCAGATTTGAACTGTCAACCTTTCAGTCAGCAAGTTCAGCAGCTCAGTGGTTTAATCCGCTGTGCCACCGGGGGCTCCAAACAAAGGATAGGAGAAAACTAAGTTTGCTTTGGATGGGTGGGATTTGGATTCCCATTCTGCCCAAGATAAGCTTCCTCTTTTAAACATTAGCGCAACAGATATGTGTCATAGCAAAAGACAACTGTGGACTTTATCAATGCCATAAACACCTCAGATTCTTGAAAAAAGCATTACAGGTTGAGTTTCCTTTATTCAAACTTTTTAAAACCAGAAATGTTTTGGATTTCAGATATAAAGGTCTGTTTATTGGATTTTGGAATACTTTTACCTATACATGTTGAATGAGGTGGGACCTAAATCTAAACATGACATTCTTTGTATAGCATCATACTATGAAGCATTCTAGCTGAGACAAGTTGGAAAACAAGAAATCAATAAAGCTGATAATGAATCAGCTTTATTTATTTCTCTGCTGCCCAAAGAAAATCCAGCAGGACACGAGAATGCCAAAGCTACAAACTCCAACATAATAAAATTCCTGGAAATGAAAGTTGAGGGCTGACTGTACATCTATTTTTATTTGTTTTGCTAAGGAACCTGGATAGTCTGAACATTTTCTTTCATCTTGTTGGAGAGGAGGGAGCAAAGTCTTGCTATCCAAGTTGGCTCACACAACAGCAACTGCTGCACCCTCTTTTAATTATATACTGTATGTTGTTTTGCCATCTTGATTCATTAAAGTTCCATCTTCACAGTCACTAAGTCATAGTTGTGATACAGTAGAGTCTCACTTATCCAACATAAACGGGCCGGCAGAAGCTTGGATAAGCAAATATCTTGGATAATAAGGAGGGATTAAGGAAGAGCCTATTAAACATCAAATTAGGTTATGATTTTACAAATTAAGCACCAAAACATCATGTTTTACAACAAATTTGACAGAAAAAGCAGTTTAATACGCAGTAATGTTATGTTGTAATTATTGTATTTACAAATTTAGCACCAAAATATCACGATATATTGAAAACATTGACTACAAAAATGGCTTGGATAATCCAGAAACTTGGATAAGTGAGGCTTGGATAAGTGAGACTCTACTGTACCTTTTCTATGATTGTAAACCATATCCATAATCACCATTCTGACCCTGACTCCCAACAGCCTAGTATTTATGAGGTATCAGCTTCATAAATGATACCATTCTGCTAGCAATGAAAGCATGAATGAATTATATTTCTGGCAGGTTGTGGGAGTGTTTAGGCCAGGATAAGTTATTTTACTAAGTGTACTTAACTAAGTAGTCAATGTAGAATACTGGTCATTATTATTAATTGGGTACTGCTATTACAAACCATTGTTAATTGATTACTCTGGCCAACATACATTTTGGTGCCTCTGTTTAGCCCTGTTTCTTGGCATAATAGAGTCTCTGAATCCAAAAATGGCACCAATTCCCCCCTATCAGCTTTTGTTTTTGAGATACAGAACATATGCCATCTACTGAATGGGCCGGGCTTTAGCACAACAGGTTAAACCAACAGCTGTACAAATCTTGTCAATCAAAAGTTGACAATTCGAAGCCCGAGTCAGGGTGAGCTCCTGGCCTTTAGCCCAGCTTCTGCCTACCTAGCAGACCAAAAGCAAAATGCAAGTAGATAAATAGGGACCTCTAAAAAAAGCAGAGAGGTATTTAGGCACCCATAAGGAAATGCCAGAAAAATGCCAGTGATTTGATCAAGGAAGGAAGTTTATGAACAAGAAGCTCTTTAGCAGAGAGATGGAGTAACAGCACCCCCACATTCCCCGTGGCCAGAATCGAGCACAAGCCTTCAAGATGCCAAAGATGAGAAACACCTACCTATATCTATGTTACAATTATCTGTCATGTCAATGTATAAACGGCATTGAATGTTCTGTGATCAGCCCAAATCCCCTTCGGCGTGACAAGGGAGGAATATAAATACTGTAAATAAAGAAATAATTACCAGTTGCCAGCTGCTTTCCCATTAAAAAACCATGATAACCATAAAAAAACATGATAAGAGATCATGTGGTCTATCCAATGCAATTTTCTGAATCAGAGCCCCAAAGAACCATAGAAACATGCCTAAAAACCAAGACAACAAGATTATCACCATGGCTCCCAAATCAACATCCTAAAAATCAGCTAAAATATTTTTTCCAAACAAATTTAAAATTATTTTAAAGCCAGTCATAAAACCATAAGAACATATGAAATGATCAGAGGTGCATTTAGGATGGAGCCAACCTGACTTCACTTGGCAGGGAATTTCCTTAGCAAGTGCATGCAAGAGCAAACCTATCTCCTGTACACATCAACCAAGCCTCTTGAGCTTGGGCTTTTTGCTGAGAATCTCAAAGGTTGTTTGGTGAAATGCAAAAATAGAACATAACTGTGAATGAGGAAGTGGTTTGCATAGATAAGTGATATGAATCATGACTTAACTTTTCATTGTCCACTAAACTTTCTCATAATCTATTTTCCTTTCTCGCAGGCTGAATTGCAAAGTAGAAAGGAATGAGAGCGAACATTTCCAGATCACTCGATCAAGGCAACTATGTGAGTGGGGATTGTCTGAAGAGGGATGGTGGTGTATCATTCCTGTTGTTTACATTTTATTATTTATTGTATTTATAGATATTCATAGATATGCAGCATATGATATTGAGGTGGGAAAAAGGCAGGAGTCCAGATCAGTGCTTAAATATTTTGAGGTCTATTGGCAAGAGAGTTCATCAGTCTTGGTTTCCATCCCTCAAAGGAAAAGTGACTCTGTTTACTCTATTTTTTTCTGAGTTTTCCTAGCTCCCTTCCCTTCCCATCATTGCTTCTGCCTCGAATTTCTTTTCCACATCCATCAATCATTGGGATGTAATAACCATCATTACATGGGAAGAGACCATTATCCAGAAAGTGAAGGTGGGAAGGGAAATGATTTGGAGCTGGTAGACGTGGAAGTAAAATTCTATATATTTCTTTTGCAAATGTTAAGTCAAGGAGCCCCTGGTGGCACAGCAGATTAAACTGCTGAGCTGATGAACTTGCTGAACAAAAGATCAGCGCTTCAAATCGGGAGAGCGGTGTGAGCTCTTGCTGTTAGCTCCAGCTTCTGCCAACCTAGATGTTCGAAAACATGCAAATGTGAATAGATCAATAGATACCTCCAAGATAAAAATGCCTCTAAACGGCGCTCCATGCAGTCATGCCAGTCACATGACCTTGGAGGTGTCTACGGACAATGCCGGCTCTTCGGCTTAGAAATGAAGATGAGCACCAACTCCCAGAGTCGGACATGACTAAACTTAATGTCGGGGGAAACCTTTACCTAACCCATGTTAAGTCAAACTTGGAGGCATCTTTCCAAATTTGATGCAGTCAGTGATTTCTGAATTTTCCACTTACTATGGAACTGTCTACTAGCCTCTATTATGTTGTGCTTGTATGTGTGCATATCATATGTTTCTACCAGGGCTAATGCTGCAGGGTATTTGATTTTTAATAATGCCTTTCTTCAGAGTCCCCCAGATCATCCAAGTGTTATGAAAGCTATCCAGGTACTGAAGCTTGCTCCAAATATACTGGCAGTTGTCAAGTCTAGGAGACTGGCTGGAGTCTACATATTGTTGTCAATCAGACATTAATTCTACATTGATTGGGGCTAAGCAATTATCTTTAGACCTCTCTCCGCAAAGTTCAGGGATCACGCAGAATGCCACTTTTTTCCTATTCCCATACTTACATTTTCCCTTCTCAGACAATAACTGTAACTGCTGTGCGACTAATGGAAAAATGTTTAAAAATTCATTACAAAATTAGGGGGTGCCAGTGATTCAATTCTAAAGTCTTTCTAAAGTATCATAAGTGAAAATTTCATTACTGTAACGAGAATAACGAAATTTCATTACCTTTTCATTATAGTAATTGCTCAAGTGGGGAAATTTCAAGGGCTCCTTTCTCCCTCATTTTTACAACTATTGGGGTGAGGCTTGCTACAATGGTAGAACACATTTACCACTGTTAGCCCATCAAGTTTCAGAATGTTTCACTTATCTGTGGACTTTTGGGGAGTTTTCAAAGTTTTTATAAACAACATTTTTTAAAAACGACAAGAGCTATCTCCTTGAATTTTCTGTACAATGACACAAGATAACAGGGGATCATCCCCCCTAACTTTTAGAAATATTCATACATATACTGATTTTAGGGAATTTTTAAAAAGTTTTGAAAAAGTCACAACAGCTATATCATTGAATGTCTCTCATATTAACCAATAGAACTTCCATTTAGGGATTTCTTTTTTTTTTTAAGCATTTTATTTATAATTTTCGTGATACAATAAAAGTGGAAGGAAACGTTTATATAAAAAAGGTCAGAAAGAAAAAAAAAAACCCAGACGAGTAGAGAGACCAACAAACCAAAACCGAATCCCCCCCACCTTCCTTCCTTCCTGAATGACCTTCCAGATCCTCTGCCCTGTGTATTGTGACTTACTTTTTTTTTTCTCACTTTCCCGACCCAATTTTCTTAGATCCCCAGAATGTCTTCACATAAACACCTTTTTCCCTATATTTCCAAGTTCCATTTTTCTTTTAAATATCTACTTAAATTATTCCAGTTCGTTTTTGTCGTTGTATGATATTTTTGTGAGATTATCTGCGTTAAATTGTCCATATTTTGTATGTCCATTAGTTTCAATGTCCATAGCTCTAGCGATGGAATTTCCGTCGTTTTCCAACTTTTCGCTATCACAATTCTGGCTGCACTTATCATATATATGAACAGTTTTTCATTGTTTGAGTCCATGTAAAAGTCGGTTAACCCTAGTAGCAGATATTCCGGTTTTAATGTGAATTTTATTTGTAGTATAATCTCCATCTCTTTCTTAATTTTTCTCCAGAACCTTTTGATCTTCTTACATCCCCACCACATGTGAAATAGATCTCCCTTTTCTTTCCTACATTTCCAGCACTCTTCCCCCCTCTTTCCCTTGTTAAATTTTGCAAGTTTTACTGGCGTAATATACCACCTAAAAAATTTTTTATACCAACTTTCCTTTATAGCTGTTGAGTATGTGTATTTTAGTCTCTTTTGCCAACATTTTTCCCAGTCTTCGAAATTTATAGTGTGTCCGAATTCCCTCGCCCATGCAATCATATTGTCCTTAACATAAACCTCTTCTGTTTCCCAGATCAAAAGCTGTTGATATAACACTTTAATCACTTTCTTTTCAAGCTTTAGAACTTTATCCCAGGTTGTATCATTTTTCTCAAATCCTATTTGATTATCAATTTTAAAGCATTCATTGATCTGCCAGTAATTTAGCCAGGTTATAGATGGTTCTAATTGTTTAACCTCCTCATATGGTTTTATACTTATTCCGTGATTGTCTCCTCGTACTAAATGTTTGTATGTTAGCCATCTTTCCCTAGGGATCTCCCTCATATGTTCTGATTCTAACGGAGAAAGCCATAATGGAGTCTTCCTGTAAAATTTATGCTTGTATCTCTCCCAAGTTGTTAATAATGCTTTTCTAATATAGTGGTTGTTGAAGTTTTTTTCTTTGAAACCTTTTCTTTTCCATAGATAAGCGTGCCATCCCTTATTCAGGTCCTGGCCTTCTAATGCTAAAATCCTGGTCTTCCGCAGGATAGCCCATTCCTTAACCCATTCTAGTACCGCTGCATCATAGTATATCTGGAGGTCAGGAACTCCCATTCCCCCTCTCCTGATGTCATCCTTCATGTACTGAAATTTTATCCTTGCACGTTTTCTGCCCCAAATAAATTTGTTGATCTCTTTCTGCCAGTCACTAAGCGTTTTTTTATTTCTCAGAATGGGTAAATTTTGAAATAGGAATAGCGCTTCGGCTAAAACCTTCATTTTTATGGCAGCTATTTTTCCTAATAGCGAGAGGTTTAATGCATCCCATCTTTCCATTTTCTTTTTCACTTCTCTCCATTTTTTATCGTAGTTATTTTTCTGCAGTTGGGTATTGCTAGCTGTTAGTTCAATCCCTAGATATTTAACCTTTTTAACTACCTCTATCCCCGTTTTCTTTTGTAATTCTTCCCTCTGTGCTTGTGATATATTCTTAGTCAGTATTTTGGTCTTCTCTCTGTTTATCTTTATCCCGGCTATTTCCCCAAATTTTTCAATTGTCTCCAGCCATAACTTAATCTGATTTGTTGGTTCTTCAATCAAACATACAATGTCATCTGCATAGGCACGTGTTTTGAAAATGATGTTTTTGGTTCTCAGCCCTTTCAGGTCTTTGTTTTTCCTGATTGCATCCAGCAGAATTTCTGATGTTAAGATGAATAGTAATGGGGAGAGAGGGCACCCCTGTCTTGTTCCTTTCTTTATTTCTAGCGTGTCTGATAATTCCCCGTTTATTATAATCCTGGCACTCTGTTTTGAGTAGATCTTTTTTATTGCGTTTTTAAAGTAAAATCCTATATCCATCTCAGAAAGAGTCTCTAATATACAAAACCAATTAACGCTGTCGAATGCCTTCTCGGCGTCTAAAAATAAAAATGCCACTTCTCTTTGTCTGTTTTTTTCGTAATACTCAATTGCATTCATTATTATTCTTATGTTGTCTCTTTGGTGTCTTCCGGGCAGGAAACCACATTGGTCTTCATGAATTCTTTCTGCTAAGACATTTTTTAATCTTTCCGCCAGTATACTCGTGAATATTTTATAGTCTACATTTAACAGGGAGATCGGTCTGAAATTCGCAACTCTAACATTATCTGTATTTTTTTTTGGTATTAGAACTATATTGGCATTTTCCCAGGATTGTGGAATCTTTTCCCCTTCCAGAATATTGTTCATTACCTTTTGTAGCGGTTTGCTTAGAATGTCCTGAAATACTTTATAATAAATAGTTGTTAGACCATCCGGCCCGGGGGCTTTATTATTGGGTAATCTTTGAATTGCTCTCACTATTTCTTCTATATCTATTTTCTTATTTAATCGTTCTCGTTGATTTTCTGTAATTTTCTTAATATTTTGCGTTCCTAAGTATTGTGTGACCTTCTCTTTAGGGATTTTATCCTCTGTGTATAGGTTCCTGTAATATTTGATAAATTGTTTTTCTATTTCTTTCCGTTCGAAATATATGTTGTTGCATTTAGGGATTTCTTTTTAGCCCAGCACAGAGATGTACTTACTAGAAGTATTAGTCACTCCTCCTCTTTGCAAATTCAACAATTTATTGGAACTCTGGATGGCTGTTGCTATGAAGGAACAAATCTCTCCCCTTTCCTGATTGGGATTTTCTGATGCTGAGCAGAATTCTGGGAAATGTAGTTTAGTGCAGGGTCTTTTGAATTCTCTGGCATTGGGCTCCTCACCTTCCCAAATTACATTTCCCAGAATTCTGTGCTTTCCCAGTCTCTTTCCCAACGATCTTTCCCAAAGATCTCTGCTTTCTCCCTGCTGTTTCCCTCTCCCAATGGTAAGAAGCCATTAATTTAAAGACAAATGGCAGACTTTTTGGCTTTGCTTTGCTTGCTTGCATTGAATAATGAAACTGATTTTGGGAGGCTTCTTAGGTTTACAAAATTCAAATGAAAAAGTGTTGGATATGTTTCGATTGGTGTGGACTGATCCATGAGGTCACGAAGAGTCAGAAATTACTGAATGAATAAACAACAACAACACATGTTTCAATTGTTATGTTTGTGGTGTCAGCTATGCCCACATGTCAGATATCATGTTGTAAGTATGAATTTAGCAAATTTGACCCAACTTATGAGGACAAACAATAATTTTGCATAGTCCTAGTAATTGCTTCTGCTTTTTCTCTTGTCATTTCACCTATTAACATTTAGTTCCTCTCCATTTTCTTCCAGGGCAGTGAGAACATGAATGTCTTTGTGGCGAACATTTCAGAGATGGGAATGAACACCACTTACTCTCCAATTGCTATAAGCCCCACCAATGTTATCATTGCTGTCTGTTTGTTGATATCGTTTCTAGTTGGCACAACCATAAATGGGCTCTTTCTCTGGGTGCTGGTGGTGAGGATGAAGAACACAGTGAATGTTCTCTGGTTTCGTCACCTACTTCTCATCTTCTTAATAGTCAGTTCCATCATACCTTTTTTTGCTGTGCACCGCCTCCTTGGATTTCACTGGATCTTTGGTAATGTTCTGTGCAAGGTTCTCAATGCGCTCGGTTCGCTAGGAATGTTTTTTGAGGTATTTATCCTCACCAACATCAGCCTGGATCGCTTCTTCGCAGTATGCCATCCCATTTGGTCCCAACACAACCGCACAATTCCCAGGGCCCAACGAATCATTGCAGGAACGTGGCTTGTTTCCTTACTCTTCAGTGTCCCATACCTGATTTTTCGGGAGACTCATGAGGCAACAAATAGAAGGATTATATGTGCCAATAATTACACATTTTTTCTTGATGCAGAAAAAACCGAAAGAGATGTGCTGGCATATCACATTCAGTTGGCTCTCTTTGTCATACGATTCCTATTGACCTTTTTGCTTCCCTTTGTAATTATAGCAGGATGTTACTATAAGATTGGAAAAGAAATTAAGAAAAGAAGATTAGTGGAACAAAATGGGAAAACGTTTAAAATCCTCATCACATCAGTGGCATCGTTTTTCATTTGTTGGCTTCCATACCATCTCTACTATGCTTCTCAGCTGTTGGGCAAACTTTCTGATGGAATACATATTTTTCTTAGTTCAGTTATGAGCGCTGGCATGTGTTTCAATTTCTGTTTCACCTCCAGTCTTTATCTCTTTGTTGGACAGAAATTCCAACAGGTCTTCAAGACATCCATTGTCACTCTGCTTCAGAGAGATTTTGCAGATGCTCCTTTCGTATTTGTTGACAATATAAACATGGAAGATGGAAACGACCAATAGCTACATCACTTTGGAGCTCAAGGGAACTCAAAGGACAGCTTGGCCAAGAAGTAACCTTGGAAGTTCACACCATTTTCTATCTGCTTTGGGGAGTTTATTGCACTAAGAACAGTTGGGTTTTCATTTTCTTCTTAGTATAATTGTGTTTTATGTAGTAATGTAAAATATTTTCAAAGCTTACTTGAGCAAAAATAATTTTTTAAAAAGATAAACAGAAGTACACCACTGTGTAACAACTAGGGTTGTGCAATTCATCAAAAACCTGTTCCATTTTCGGTCCTGTTTTTCAGAGGAAGGGGGATATTCCATTTTTTTTGGGAAATTCCCAAAATTGGGAGGGGAAAATACCATTTCCTGGATCCATCAGACAGAAGTTCTGTTTTTGCTCCATGAAGATCCGGCCCATTGTTGGCAATAAGGGAACTTCTGAGGCTCCACTTTCCATCATTTTTAGGACCATTGGGATGAAAATGGCCACACTTTTCTCTCACATTTCCTATATTTACAAGAATTGTCTCTATAGATGATGATAATAATAATAATAATAATAATAATAATAATAATAATAATAATAATAATAATAAAAAAAATTAGTTAATTACGGTTATTTATTTACTTTATTTATATCCCATCTTTCTCCCCATGGGGACTCAAGGTGTCTAACATCCACACTCTTTGGTTTCCATTTAAAACAAAGCAAATACAAAAATAAAAATCCTAACTAAATAGTACTGTGTGGGTTAGATTAAAATGTAATTAAAATATAATAAATACAGTTAGAATGCCTTTAACCCCCCCCCCCAAAAAAAAAAAAACAAATTCTGCTTTCTACTTCTTAGAAGTAGACATCAGATCCCAGCATCTATACATCATCTTATACAAATCAGTGGAAATTTCAGACACTGTTCAAATACTGTTTAGTAGAGGCATAAACACAGATGATGGCTTCGTGGAGCACTATATATATTTAAAATGTTACATACGTAACAGCTGCATCTGAAGAAGTGAATTTATTAATTCACAAATGCTAAAATAAAAACCAGTTGGTCTCAAAGGTGTTCAAATTGTATCATGATAAGACTGTTGAGCTGGGAAATATCATTTTAACCCCTAGTGAAATATCACTGGATGGCTTTGAAGTCAAATATCTCTGCGTGAACCCCCCAGTTGGGCTTTTCTGTGGGTGAAACATGGTTCCTTGATTTCATTGAAGACAATTGAGGTTATAAATGTAATTAATGGATACAAAACCAGTTTTTCTAACATTGGTCAGAGGACTCTGGGAGTATCTACACTGTAGAATGAAAGACATTTGGCACCACTTTAACTGCTATTTTACAATCTAATAGAATAACAAAAGTTCTAGTTTTGCAAGGTTTTTAGGCTTTTATGTTAAGGGTGTTGGTGCCAAACTAAATTACAGGATACCAGGATTCCATAACGGTGAGCCATTGCCGTCAAAGTGGCATCCAACTGCATTATTTCTCTAATTCTCCAAGAAATAGAGATGGCATAGACACTCATTAGAGAAGTGTTCCCTCAAATAAAAGGAAAAAATGTGTTTTATTATTTTTATTCATGATTTCCCCAAATCCAGTAAAAGAACACCATTGACTGTATGCCGCTTTCTGCATTTTGTTTACTTTTAAAATAAACTTCATTTGTTATGCAACTGTTTTTAATGCATAAAGATCCACACACATTTCACCATTAATTTCCATTCCTGAACTTTTTTCTGTGATAAATCTAATTCTACCAAATGCTTTTATTTAAAATACAAACTGAGAGAATTATATGTAATATTTGTCATAGCCAAATGAAGTCCATCTGTTGGCCAGTAATAGGGCAGTTTGGGGACTGGGTAACAGAAATTCCTCAAATTCTGGTTTGTTTGTTTATTAATTTATTTGCAGTATTTATATTCTGCCTTTCTCATCCTAAAGGGCGGATCACAGAACACACATTCAATGCAATTTATATACAGTAGAGTCTCACTTATCCAACATAAACGGGCCGACAGAACGTTGGATAAGCGAATATGTTGGATAATAAGGAGAGATTAAGAAAAAGCCTATTAAACATCAAATTAGGTTATGATTTTACAAATTAAGCACCAGAACATCATGTTATAAAACAAATTTGACAAAAAAAGTAGTTCAATACGCAGTAATGCTATGTAGTAATTACTGTATTTACGAATTTAGCACCAAAATATCATGATATATTGAAAACATTGACTACAAAAATGGCTTGGATAATCCAGAACGTTGGATAAGCAAGTGTTGGATAAGTGAGACTCTACTGTATTGACAAAACATACAATTGTACATAGAATAGAGGTATATATAGGTTTTTTCCATCTTTGACATCTTGGAGGCTTGTGCTCGGTTTCAGCAATGGAGGAGTGCTGTCGCTCCATCTCCCTGCCGAAGAGCTTTGCTCATAAACTTCCTCCTTGATTGAATCGTCAGCATTTTTCTGGCATTTCCTTATGGATGCCTTAATACCTCCCCATTTTAAAGGGGTACCTATTTATCTACTCACATTTTGCCTTCCAACTGCTAGGTAGGCAGAAGCTAAACTAAAAGCCAGGAGCTCACCCTGACTCAAGCTTTGAACTATCAACCTTTTGATTGACAAGATTTACTGCAGCTTGTGGTTTAACCTGCTGTACTAAAGCCTGGCAGATTGTACTGTCATTGTTGCTCTTTGTTTCTTCTTTTTCAGGAGGCACAGCAGCTTGCATCTTCTTAATGTCTGTGGTTAATCTTTTCATTACTTGAGCTTTCCGTTGAGTGAAAAGCGAAATGATGGAGATAAAGAAGAAGAAACACAGCAGCGCTCTGGAAAGAGATGGTCACTTTTTAAAACAAAAACAATGAACCAAGTGGCAGGGAGGAAGGACCCAATGTTGCTCATTTCTCCAATATTTTTCCTGGTTTTTAGCCAGGCTGCCTTAGAGGGCAGATAGTGAAACTAAAGCCAACACTTACTTGATTAGGCAGAGGACTAGCAATAATGGAACAATAGAGCCGAAATATCCTGGTGCTGTAGGTTCACCTTGGACCTCTGAAATGATTTAACCAAAATAATGTTGAGTCTTAAAATTAATTTTATGCCATAATATCCTTAAAAACAATACCAAAAGTGTGTTTGTGGAGGATCTGAACTTATAAAGTTGGGATTCAAAGAGAGCTATGTTGTCTTCTTCAGAAGAACTGGACATGGTCCCATCTTTTGACATCCCTCATTCATGGTTTACATAGAGGAATCAGAGACCCAGTTTAATCTGAGTCCAGATTACCTGATACAAAGGGCACAATTTATGGATAGAAATAGAAAACAGCACACAGTGAGTAAAGAAGAGCTCTATGCAGATGGGGAATGTGTGTAGAACGTTAGAGGACAACTGAGATTGACCTATCAGCAGAAATGGGATCCAAATAAATTAAGGGATGTGACATCCTACTGAAGTTGGGAGGATCTAAACGTTTAGGTGGAAAATTGGGTGGTGGTGTTTTATTAATTAATTTATCTTATTCCCCTTCTTTTGTGTTTTAGAATTTAAAAGAAACAAAGGAACACTTGTGGTTTAATGTTGGACCAAAGACATGGAAACCCACTGTGTGACCTTGAATAAACCTCAGCCTCCAAGGAACTTAGACAAGGGGACATTATTCTTCGACATTGGTTCTCAACTTGTAGGTCCCCAGATATTTTGGCCTTCAACTCTCATAAATCCTAACAACTGGTAAACTGGTTGAGATTTCTGGGAGTTGTAGGTCAAAATACCTGGGGATGGGCAGGTTGAGAACCACTGTTCTAGGACAACTGCCAATGCACCTTTTTCCCTAAATGGTGCTACTCCTCCCTCTCCCCATGCACACACAACTCAATGCTATTTTAATTACGGTCAAGATTTATTTGATCTAAGAAAATGCCACTGTGCCTTCCTTACCTGTTACAGCAAACCAGAAGGTTTTCTCAGTAACGCCTTCGCTGTTTTCTGCGCGACACTTGTATGTGTCTGTATGTTGTATCTGTACACGAGGAAACTTCCATTCACTGCCTCTTATGAGATGAAATTTTCCCAAGGATTGTGTTTCCTCCACCCAAGTGACATTGGGTGAAGGGTTCCCCTTTGCCTTGCAGTGCAGTGCCACAATCTGAGTGCTATCAGTGACATCTGTGAAGCTTGTCAAATCTGCAAGATTTCAAATGGATAGAGATGTAGAGAGGAAACTAGGATTACAATTTTCCCAAACAATATGCTCTCTTTTCTGGATTCTGTCACCAAGAATAGCTCAAGATATTTGGCTTCTTATAGCGATCTGATTTTCTATAGCTCCAAAGAACTAGATAAGACTTTCCATTCCAAAGATGTATCATCAAATACCAATCAAAATAGCAATCTCTTTATATTTTGGATTTCCGTGTGTGTGTGTGTATGTGTGTGTGTGTTAAAGCCTGTCAGCAAAGAAGCTGACAGGAAGGAAATTATGTCATTTCAAATACAATATTGGAAGAGAGATCTACAAATAACACGGGCCACTAAAAGGATAAATGAATGTGCCCTAGAGCAAATCAGGCTTTAGAGTCCACGATGATTCATGAGAGACTACCGTAATTTGTATACATCAAGATGACCCCAATCCTGAATCCGCAAGACATGAACAGGATAATTGATGGATAGGGATCTTGATGATCTCACATTCATAGGTTTACTCAGAATGAAAGACTTCCAAGATCACTGGTCATCTGCTCTCATGCTCTCAAGAATTCAAAGTTTTAAAACCCATCTTTCTTTTAACAGTTTGCTAGGATGCTCAGATCTACAAAAGCAAAGGAAACTTACCTTTCTTTGATTCCATAATTTCACTGGTGATGCCTACGATTTGTGGTGGGTCTGTAAGACAAGAATAATCTCCATGTGAGGACCTGGCGGAGATTGGAAGGACTTCTCTCCATTTCTCCCTCTCTCCCTCCTTTCTCTCTCTCTCACACACACACTCACACTCACATATGATTATCATGGTCACATACAGAGGAGATTTCAGTGAAAAAAATGGTTTTGGAGATTGAGTCCAAATTTTAAAGGAGCTCTCCAAGGTGCTGAAATATTTGGTGGCTAGAGTTTAGTCTTTCAGATAGCCAGTTTAAGTATTGTATTGAGTAAAATCCTGAGTAGTTTATCTATAAAATGTTGGAAGGCCCTATACCAGTAGTTTTCAACCTGTGGTTCCCAGATGTTTTGGCCTTCAACTCCCAGAAATTCTAACAGCTGGTAAACTGGCTGCGATTTCTGGGAGTTGTAGGCCAAAACACCTGGGGACCCATAGGTTGAGAACCACTGCCTGACACAGATATTGTTACAGGTTTGGACACAGACCTCTGTCCGGAACTGCTAAATGGAGGATGCCTTTTTTTGATGTGATATATTGTATCAATATTCTGGATTAGAATGTGGGCTTTGTCTAATTTTCTCTTTCCTCCAGCAATCGGCTCTAGATAGCCAAGAAAGGCATGAAGGAAGGATGTTTAAACATGATTCCTCCAAATGTTTATGCAGCAGCTGATGAGAATATCAGGACTAACTGCATTTTTCAGCAACAGTACTGCTCTATGGAAAATATTTTATATTAGCACTACTTATTAATATTAAGTTGGTTTTGTAGCACTCTCATTATGGAGAGACACAATGCTTTGAAGCAACAGTCTGTTGCTGTTTCCCCATCTTGAAGACATGGACAGAGGTGGGCTCGAACAACAAACATGGCTCATATTTGAATTTATGGCCACCAAAGTTTTGCCCAGGGTTTAGTAACACTAAAGCACTCCTGATTAAGAACATGAACATTCACAGGTTTGCCTTTTTATTCCCCAACAAAACAGAAGTGCTTTGCAAAGGGTTCTTCTTGGGTTTCCTGTCTTGGGCAACACAGTGTAAGTAATATTTAACATGCAAGCATACACAGGATATAGTGTGAGTAATATTACCCACAACGATTTCATATACACAAATGTGCATACACACACACAGTGATCCAAAGGCCATCAATTGCATGAAAGAAAATTCTTTACAAAATCGTATAATGTAGATTACTTACAACCACAAAATATCAAACCTGTTTTAAACAAAATATTTTAGACATACAAACACACACATATGTTAATCAATATCTGCTCAATTTACATACAGTTAATAGAAGCATGGAACAAAACTTTACCTTGCTTAACTCATCCCCACCCAACAATGTGCTGAGTTGTTTGGCAGTCTATTGTATTTTACACAGTCTATTATATTTTCACTAGCTGTGCCCGGCCACGCGTTGCTGTGGCGAAGTATGGTGGTATGGGAAATAAAGTATTGAGGAATTGGTGGTAGTTAAGGTAAAGGGTAAAGTCCATTATAAATAGGTTATATAGCTGTGTGGAAGGGCCTTGAGTCTACACTGCCATATAATCCAGTTAAATAAGATAATCTGTATTTTATAGGCAGTGTGGAAGAGGCCTAAGTGAGGCCTAACTCTGCCTGTCCCCTGGGCTGAGTGGGTTGCTAGGAGACCAAGTGGGCGGAGCTTAGCCTTCTAGCTGGCAGCAATTGGATAAAAACAATTATTCCTTATCCCTCTAATTAGGAATTTATTTTTCTTTTCTTTTTGTTGTATGAAGAGGATGAGGGGTTGTGCTGGCAAGTTTAGTGTTTCTGGGTTGTGTAGTTTGTTGTTATGTCCTAGGCCGAAATTTCATTACCCTTTTATATATATCGATTGAAATGAGAACTCATTTCAGCTAACCAGATCAGATGTGAACAACAATGCTCTTTCTACAATATATTATGAATATAGTAGCCACTCACATCGGACGTTCAGATTGATAGTTCTTTCTCTGTAGAATTGGCTGGTTCCTGTTCCATAGCGGACAGCACAGGTGATTTTCTGCCCATCGTCTGATGCTGAGGGAATAAAGTCAAGCACAGAGGTGTAAACCTGGGGTCGCCTTTCAGAGGTCCTTGGTGTGAAATGTCTAAACATCATCTTCCATGAGATATGTGGAGGCTTCAAGACACAACTTCCCGGGACTGTACAAGTGATGTTTACAGGATGGTTTGCCCGAAGATTCCCAGAAACCTCTATTGCTGGATCTTGCAGTTCTAAGGAAGGAGAAGAAGGGATTTTTATCAGTATTCCCAACAGGCCTGTATCTTCTCACTAGTTGTGGTTCATCTCAGAAGGAACAGAACATTGTTGTCATTATTTCTGTTCCAGAAGAATATACCGTAATACATTTAGTTTTTTAATCTTTGATGTTCCAGGAGATAAGGAATCAGAAAAGGTAAAGGAGAAAGCCACTGGATTGCAACCTGGAAACTATTCTATATACAAAAAAGTCAAATAGTAGTTGGCCTCACTTTAGAAGAATCAGGAAGTGGTTTAACTCAAGATTCCTTTGCAATATTTGTTATGACACAAACATGACCTGCACTGTACATTCACAGACCTAATGGGCATCATTGTGGAAAAGTGTCGCATTTTTAGCAAAAAGCAAGGCAAGAAAAATGAACACAGATGAGAGGTGAGAGACAAAAGTAGCAGGAGGAATATTTTAATAGCTCCATGGACACATGAAGAGGCTCTGTAGGTTGCCTTTTTCTTAAGCGTGGGGGGGGGGGTATGCACAAAGGAGGGTATAGGGGTTTGATTTAGGACTAGCCATCTGTGCTTTGAATGCGATTTCCTGCTTCTTGGCAGGGGGTTGGACTGGATGGCCCATGAGGTCTCTTCCAACTCTACTATTCTATGATTCTATGATTCTATGACTACTTACAATGGCGCAGCGGGTTAAACCGCTGAGCTGCTGAGCTTGCTGACTGAAAGGTTGGTGAGCTCCCACTATTAGCCCTAGCTTCTGCCAATCAAGTAGTTTGAAAACATGCAAATGTGAGTAGATCAATAGGTATCACTTCTGCGGGAAGGTAACAACGCTCCATGCAGTCATGCCAGCTACATGACCTAGGAGGTGTCTATGGACAAAGCCGGCTCTTCGGCATAGAAATGGAGATGAGCATCAACCCCCAGAGTCAGACATGACTAAACTTAATGTCAGGGAAAACCTTTACCTTTACCTTACAGTTATGAAAACAGCGTCAGTTGGAGTTAGAAAGAAACATAAACCCCAACATGACCACTAAAGATTTTTATTCTATTTGCAATACTCTTGGGATTCTGGATATTTGGATGCCCATGGGAAGCTGGGAGTCTGGGCCTCTTTGTCCAGCTTGCGGTCAAGATTCTCTAAGGACTGTGCACAGGTGGGACCTCCTCTCCCATTCCAAGAGTCTTATAGTCTTTTAGTCTGTCTCTCTTTAGTGGAAAGATTATACTCATAAGCTTCATTGTCCAGATAATGGAGGACTCCATTATTACAGTGGGAGCCCATTTTTTCAGGCCTACATTTAGTGAGTATTCAAAAAGATGTCTGCAAATGTTCAGTATTGCCTCTCTAGAGGACCCTAGAGCATCTCAACCAATCAGAAACTACATTTATTTGGCAGTCCTCTGTAAATTATTGTACATATCTATAAATAAAATGAAATCATTGCCACAGATAAAAAAGGAGATGTTGATTTGAGGATGACACAAGAGTCTCCACACTCCTCTGATTCCTTTGCAAATTGAATTCCCGAAAGGTGCACAGGGTCGAAAGCCAAATCATCCTTTCTGCTCTGGAATCGACAGGTGCTTTCCCCCATTAAACATCTCTTGTTGATCCCAGTGCTCCCTGTTTCACCTTCCTACACTTCTATATTTGTTTGTGTCACAATTATTGTGCACTGCATTTCATGGAATGGTTTATTCAGAAGATCATGTTGGCCAAGAGATGGATCTAAGAAGCTGTGAGATGAACATTAGGAGTCATAGCAGCTGCGCTACAACTAGCAGTGAATGTATTTGTGTATTTCACTAGAAGCTTTTATGGGAGCCAGATGTTTTTATCACCACTCACCTTTTACATTCACTTGCAGTTCGCTCCGGAAATTAAACTTTGCTTTAGGATCTTTCTCTATTCTAAAGCAGTAGTTCCCTCCATCATTATTTTGGGCATCATTGATGACAAGAGAACAGTTGCCTTCTTCCACTTCCTCTGAAAGAAAAAAGCGATTTCGAGCATTTTCTGCTATAGTTTTGTTTGGGTCATTGGTGGCCACTAAAGAAAGCGACTCAAAACAACTTCCCTTGAACCAGTATCCATACATTTTGGAAGTGCTTCGGGCATCATTTGGGTCATAAGTGAAGTTGCAGGGGATGAAGACACAGAGTCCCTCTTGGACTGTCACAGGTTGGACATAAAGCGTATATAGTTTTATGTCACACTGTCCACCTGGAAAGAGAGGACAAGAAGCTCAACGATACAGGCAAAGAACACCAGACTTACACCTTCCCCTTACTGGAAATGATGGGATGATCATTTCCATCTCTGGGCCCAAACTAAGGCCCGGAGGCCGGATCAAAGCTATCTATCCGGCCCCCACGGCACAAGGGCAGAAGAGGGTTGGGCTAAATGACCCAAGGGGCCTCTTCTTCTTTTACAACCCTTATTATTATTATTATTATTATTATTATTATTATTATTATTATTATTATTATTAACATTGAGGCTGGGTGGCCATCTGTCAGGGGTGCTTTGCTTGTGCTTTTGGTGCACAAAGGCAGAAGGGGGTTGGACTAAATGGCCAAAGGGGTCTCTTCCAACCCTCTTTATTATTATTATTATTATTATTATTATTATTATTATTATTATTATTATTATTAACATTGAGGCTGGGTGGCCATCTGTCAGGGGTGCTTTGCTTGTGCTTTCGGTGCACAAAGGCAGAAGGGGAATGGACTCAATGGCCCAAAGGGTCTCTTTCAACTCTTTTATTATTGTTGTTATTATTATTATTATTGCTCGGTGGCCAACTATAGTCCGGCCCTCTAACGGTCCGAAGGATCGTGAACTGGCCCCCTGTTTAAAACGTTTGGGGACTGCTGATCCAGAGAATGGACTTCTCTCCCTCTTTTCAGTCTCCTCCCAGTTCTTACCCTCCCAAAAGAGACCAATTGAAAGAAGCCTGAGAACCAAGATTTCAAGGAGGTAATGCATCTCTATTTTCTTTTCTTCTTTTATGTTCTCTTCTGGATAGAACTTCAATCTCTTATATCTCTACTGCTTGCTTAAGGACCCTATGACATGGAAAGAATGAGAAAGAAAAAGAAAGCATTGAAGCAGAAAGAATAATTTATTTATTTATTTATTTATTATTTACAATATTTATATTCCGCCCTTCTCACCCCAAAGGGGACTCAGGGCGCATCACATAATGTACATATAGGGCAAACATTCAATGCCCATAAACACATCGAACTGAGAGGCTTAAAGAACTGGGCATGTTTAGCCTGCAGAAGAGAAGGCTGAGAGGAGACATGATAGCCGTGTACAAATATGTGAGGGGAAGTCATAGGGAGGAGGGAACAAGCTTGTTTTCTGCTGCCCTGCAGACTAGGATGCAATGGAACAATGGCTTCAAACTACAGGAAAGGAGATTCCACCTGAACATCAGGAAGAACTTCCTCACTGTGAGGGCTGTTCGGCAGTGGAACTCTCTGCCACAGAGTATGGTGGAGGCTCCTTCTTTGGAGGCTTTTAAGCAGAGGCTGGATAGCCATCTGTCGGGGGTGCTTTGAATGTGATTTCCTGCTTCATGGACTGGATGGCCCATGAGGTCTCTTCCAACTCTACTATTCTATGATTCAATGATTCTATGATTCTATGAGACAGAGACAACAGACAGACAGACGCAGAGGCAATTTAACCTTCTCCTGAGGGGATGTTCGATTCTGGCCACAGGGGGGAGCAGCTGCTTCATCATCCACTCTGATGGCACTTCCTCATTCCAAGTCATAAATTAGTTAAACTTCTATAAGTGGTACCTTATTTCCTACTTGATAGATGCAACTATCTTTCAGGTTGCTAGGTCAGCAACGAGCAGGGGCTATATTTTATTTTTAATTGACGGGTGCTCACCCCGCCACGGGCTGGCCTCGAACTCATGACCTCATGGTCAGAGTGATTTATTGCAGCAGCTGTTTACCAGCCTGCGCCACAGCCCGGCCCCAGATATAATGTCTCTTTTCAGGGAATGCTGAAACCAGGAAAATCCCGTATGCCTTACATTAAAAGCACATCTTTTCCTGATGGTTTCTTTCTGTCAATCCAAAATGGCATACCAGTTTTCCCATGGTTTGAAGATGGGAAAGGATCACCGTCACAACTGCATACTCTGGACAGAGATTTGGCGAGGACACTTTGGGGCTTCACTTATATTATTTGAATGTTTGTCTCCAAATAAAAAATGGAAGAGAGATCAAGCCCTGGAAGAAATAGAGAGAAGGAGCTCCTCAAAATATTAGCAGAGGAAGCAAACTAATATATCAAAAAGGCAATTGACTGAACAATTTTAGGGAACCTGATATCTTGCTGAAGATAACTTACTGTGATTTCAGTGCTTTCTTATTTGAGACTGTGTAGTTGATTTTGATTTTTGGATGGTTAGCTATTATATCCACCAATTCAATTCTTAGAACCATGTTTTTTTTTCTCTATTTTTTTTCATCATTTTTAAATGCATTTGTTATGCAATGCTTTTGACACGAAATAAATAAACCCATGTTGATTCTTGCTATGACCATGGAAGAGAATTTATAACCCTTTCCTGTCCAGTTGCATATAACTCTCCTCTCCCCACATGTGCTTCTCAAGGAAAGCCCACTGATCTGCTCATAACCTATGATAAAGTCTTGAACAAATTGGTAGCATGTTGCTCTTTCTAACTAAGCAAATACATTTTCTCTTTGGTCTCTTATCCATTGCAGGAAAATATCTTAAGCTTTTCATGCTAATGTGATGGATCACACTCTAACCACTTTAATTTCTTGCTGGCACATTGTTGTATGCTTGAATAAAAACTAATTTAATGTAAAGACAGAAACATGCAAGGGCAGCCTTAGGACTGGTTTGAGGGCCTCACTCTAAAAGATGGAGTGAATCTATTCTGTCCAGATGACGAGTGTCTAATGCTTTGAGATAGAAAAATCCAGAATTTCGAGTTCTAATAGTTTGCAGTGTGTCTAAATAATTTTCTGCATCAGCTCCCATGTTTCTGTCTCAATGCACCTCCTATAATTGAGAACAAAACCAAAGTGGGTTGGCTTTCAAATACTCCTGCTCATCCCCATCCGGATCCCTCAAAATGAACCCCACTCACTTGATGGCGTTGTCCTGCTTGTCTTGAAACAGTTGTCCTCAGCACATCTTACTCTCCAGATCAGTATTTAGGACTGGAAGAAGGCTCTACAACTACAGCACATTTTAATCAAAAAGGAGAAACTCACGTTATGCAACCTGGGCAAAACCACTTCCTAATCTCCATTAGGGATGGCTAATACACCAGAAGACAGGAACAGAATTCAAAACTTACTCTTGACACTTTAGAGAGATGATTAGGCAAAACTAACAAAATGAAGCTCAACAGGGACAAATGCAAGATACTCCACTTAGGCAGAAAAAATGAAATGCAAAGGTACAGAATGGGGGACACCTGGCTTGACAGCAATATGTGTGAAAATGATCTTGGAGTCCTTGTGGGGAACAAGTTAAACATGAGCCAACAATGTGATGCGGTAGTTAAAAAAGCTAATGGGATTTAGGCCTTAATAAATAGGAGTCTAGTGTCTAGATCAGGGGTCCTCAAACTTTTGAAGCAGAGGCCTGGTCCACAAGCCTTCGGACTGTTGAGGGGCCGAATTATCATTTGAAAAAAAATACGAACAAATTTCTATGCACACTGCACATGTCTTATTTTGATTGTTGTTCAAAACAGCAACAACAGTAATGAAAGAACAATACAATATTTTAAAAGGAAAACAATTTTAACCAACATAAACCTATCAGAATTTCAATTGAAAGTGTGGGCCTGCTTCTAGCCAATAAGATAGTCAAGTTAATTAGGATTGTTGTTGTTGTGTGCCTTCAAATCATTTCAGACTTTGGCCAAGCTCAAGTCTAAAATTAATTATTTATTTACTGCATTTATTTACTACATTTATATCCCACCCTTCTCACCCCGAAGGGGACTCAGAGCAGCTGTATGTACATACGATATATTATATTATTAGCATAGCACAATATTAGCATTATATATTACTATATTGAACTATACCACTATAATGTAATAGTATATGTACTATATAAAATATAATTAATTAATACAATAACATAATATTATTATCAATATTATATGTATATACAATATATTATATTATTAAAACTGATATAAACATATTATATTATAAAACTGAGGGCGGGGGCCAAGTAAATGACCTTGGAGGGCTGCATCTGGCCCCCGGGCCTTAGTTTGGGGACCTCTGGTCTAGATCCAGGGAAGTTGTGCTACCCTTCTATTCTGTCTTGGTCAGACCATACCTGCAATATTGTGTCAAATTCTGGGCACCGCAGTTGAAGAGAGATATTGACTAGCTGGAATGTGTCCAGAGGAGGGCGACTAAAATGATCAAGGGTCTGAAGAACAAGCCCTATGAGGAGCGGCTGAAAGAGCTGGGCATGTTTAGCCTGCAGAAGAGAAAGCTGAGAGGAGATGTGATGAGGCCCATGTATCAAGATGTGAGGGGAAGTCATAGGGAGGAGGGAGCAAGCTTGTTTTCTGCTGCCCTGGGGACTAGGACATGGAACAATGGCTTCAAACTACAGAAAAGATTCCACCTGAACATTAGGAAGAACGTCCTCACTGTGAGAGCTGTTCAGCAGTGGAACTCTCTGCCCCGGAGTGTGGTGAAGACTCCTTCTTTGGAGGTTTTTAAACAGAGGCTGGATGGCCATCTGTTGGGGGTGCTTTGAATGCGATTTTCCTGCTTCTTGTCAGGGAGTTGGACTGGATGGCCCACAAGGTCACTTCCAACTCTGTGATTCCATGACTTTACTTGGGAGAGAATTTTTTGAGCAACGTCATTCAAAGAGCAAAACTGTCTCATGCACATATCAACTAAGTCTCTTGAGGTGTTATAACAGCATTTTAGCTGACCATCTCAAAGATCTGGTCATGAACACCAAAAAACAGAACTTCAGTTTCATGTAACTATAAATCAGGAAGTGGTTTGTATAAATAACTCATTTGCATCATGACCATACTTCGCATTTTTTCAGCTAGACTGTTTCACTATCTTGCAAATGTTGCCTTTCCATCCTGTATGGTAGAAAGGACTAAGAGTCACTATTTTGAGATAATTTGATCAAGGCCACTCATTATATTGTCGCACAAAGATGATATTCTACACTAGTCACATGATTGTGGGTAATGGCAACATGCTGGGATGACTGCCCTTGCCATTGCACCTCTTGGCATTTGCACACCTGCACCAATTCACTGACTTGTGGTCCCACAGCCATACTTCTGCTTTAGTCTCCTAGCAGATTTTCTGTCTGCTTTAGGGGATCATCATCATCATCACCATCACCATCTGTGGCTGGATCTGAAGATGCCAGCTACAGATGCAGGTGAAACATCAGGAGAAAATGCTGCTAGAAAGCAGTCATATAGTCCAGAAACCACAAACTGGGAGCACTGAATTTGGGGTGACTATGGGTTTTTTTCTTTGTGTATGGCTAGCCTGCCTTTAAATTTTTCCCCATTTGCTCTGTCACCTGTCGTGGTAGTGTATCTGGCCATAGTTACACTTTCATATGTGTCAGCACGTATAGAGTAATAGTCATCTCTCTCTTAATCTCTTTCTCCTCCATCAAGAAGGTGAGTGCAGGCTTTGGTGAGTTAGTCCTCTTTTTGGAAATTTTCTATAGTTTGCCACTGTGGTTAGATATGTTTGAATGTAGCTTTAAATTTAATTAGTACGGTTTTTAGGTATGCAGTTTGCTTAATACCTATTTGATTTACTTATCTAAAACTAGACTCAGTCTGCATCTACACTGTAAAATGAATGCAGTTTGACAGCATTTTAACTGTCATGGCTCAATACTATGGAACCATGGGTGTTTTAGTTTTACAAAGTCTACTCTGCCAAAGAGTGCTGATGCCTCACTAAACTACAAATCTCAAGAAAAACTGCACATCTAAATATCTGATAGCATTGGGTCATAGCCATTACAATAGTGTCAAATTGTATTAATTCTACGATGTAGATGCACCCTTAGAAAGACCCAACAATTCAGCACTTCCATTTGAAAGTGTATATGAGGCAGAGTCTTTATTGAGTCAGGCTTCATCTTTCTCAGGAAAAGAGCTAACATTTCAGGAAATCTGCTTCTAATACAACAAAAGCCTAGCGAGTTCAATTATTTTACTCTGAATGCTATATCCACTAAGCACAGAAAACCGAATTCAGTATCCTATTTTCTCATCTTCTAGTGTTCTCAGCCTATGTGTTCTTATGCTGGTTTAGTCAACCGTAACCCTTTCTCACCATCTACCTGCAATTCAGACTTCTTTTCTGTCTTCCTTCAAGGCCTCATAGACACAAGCAGGATGCCCTCTCTCTTGGAGAACACCTCAACTGTAAATATGAACAACAGCCATTTTCTAGAACCTTTCAAACCCACCAATGTGAGCATCACCATCCTTATCTTGGTGGCTTTTCTGATGGGGACAACTGTGAATGGGCTCTTCCTTTGGATGCTGGGGCTGAGGATGAAGAAGACAGTCAACACCTTTTGGTTCCACCACCTGATCCTCACCAACTTGATCTCCTGTCTCATTCTGCCCTTCTTTGCTGTCTACGTCCTTCATGATTTCCACTGGATTCTAGGGACCGTTGTGTGCAAGATTATAAAATCCTTATTTTCAATGGTCATGTTCACTACTGTTTTTCTTCTCACCACCATCAGCCTGGACCGGTACTTCTTCATCTGCTATCCTGTTTGGTCTCGGCAGTACCGTACAATTCCCAGAGCAAAGAGACTGGTCACTGGGTTATGGCTCAGCTCCATAACCCTGAGTATTCCCAGTTTGGTTCTTCTGGAGACTCAAGAGGTGCAGAACAAGATGCAGTGTGATTACACTTTTGTTTTCTCCAAAGATGCATCCTTTCACTTAGCTTTCTTCCTGGTTCAGTTCCTGCTAGCCTTCCTGCTTCCTTTCCTCACCATGCTAATATGCTACTGTTGGATCGGTTTTGAATTGAAGAGGAAGCACTTGGTGAAGACCGGGAAACCTTTCCGAATCCTGGTGACTGCAGTGGCATCGTTTTTCATCTCCTGGCTTCCCTACCACTTCTACAATGCTTTTCATTCTTTTCGGATAGCATCAGAAAGAACGAATCAGATTCTATGGGATATTGCCGCTGCTGGAGGCTGTTTCAATATTTGTTTCACCCCCATTGTTTATCTCTTTGTTGGGGAGAAGTTCCATCAGGTTTTCAAGATGCCTGTGATTTCCCTGTTTAGTAAATACTTTGAGGATTATCCTAGGATTCCTGGGGAGAATACCAACACTGGGCAGGAGCTTGACCATAGCCATGGAGAAACAACCAGAATGCAAAGCTGAATCAAGAAAGCAAGTTGTTATGACCACATGTAGGGGTCACATGTAGACAGAAGGCTAGTTTCTTCATTGTTGTTGTTACCTGATGTCACATTGACTTCCACTTATGGCGATCCCATGATTGAGAGACCTCCAAGATCTTCAGTCAACAATCCTCTGCTCAGGTCTTACAAACTCAGCTCCATAGGCATAAGTTGAACTTTTCTTTCACCTCTGAGCTTGTTTGCAGCTAAACATCCTTGCAGTTTCATAATTAAACTCACATACATTCCCAGTAGCTGGCTGAGTGCTTTTCTGACCAGGGAGTTTAATCTTCTGAAACTATATCTTGTTTCATTTTGGAATATTTCATCATAGGATTTTCAAGATACAAAGCTTCAGGAGTAGTTCATCATTTATGTCTTCTGTACAGTCTTAGCATCTTTAGAGCTAGAGATTCACATTCAGGATCATTGCCCAATAGCTGTTTAGAACCTATAGGACTCTATCCCACTGACCTGCTATTCCACTACAATCATACTAGCAGAAATAATGGAAACAGAGGAAGTAAATGTTGAACTACTCTCGAAGCCTTTTAAATAATGGAAACATTTCTACTACGAACCTACACAATCCCTGAGATCTGCGGGAGGCCCTCCTCTCACTCCCACCACCGTCTCCTACACAGTTGGTAGGGACGAGGGAGAGGGCCTTCTCGGTGGCAGCCCCCGGCTCTGGAACTCCCTCCTGAAGGAAATTAGATTAGCCCCCACCTTGGCCACATTCCGGAAAGAGCTGAATACCTGGCTATTTCAATGTGCGTTTGACTGATTCGGCACAAATTGACGGTGTCCTTTCACCTCCACCTATAACCAGCTATTTCACTTTATTCTGGCACAGCTCAGAGCAAGATACTGCACATAATTAATTTTACTGTCTTACCTCCAACCGTGATTATGTTCACTGTGCCTAGAAGGCTATTGGTTATTGTATGCTTTTATTGTATTTTATATGACTTTGATTTTATATGTTTATATGTTTAAAATGTACCTTGTTGTTGTATTTTGTGGTGTATTTTGGGCTTGGTCCCCATGTGAGCCACCCTGGGTCCTTTCAGGGAAATGGGGTGGGATACAATAATAAAGTTGTTTTTATTATTATTATTATTATTATTATTATTATTATTATTATTATTATTAATGTTATTATTAATGTTATTATTAATGTTATTATTATTATTATTAGAAACACAACAAGATGAGTCCACAGCAGACAATCTGCTGGCTGTTGAATTGGATCACACGTCAGACACTTCCCAAGTGTCTAGGACTGTGTGATGTATCGGAGAATAATGCGTGCAGATCCCAGTAAGGTGGCCTTCTGCAGCTGGCAGGTGGTGATTTTGTCAGCGCCAACTGTGTTTAAGTGCAGGCCAAGGCCTTTAGGCACTGCACCCATTGTGCCGATCACCACTGGGACCACCTTGACTGGCTTGTGCCAGAGTCTTTGCAGTTCAATCTTTAAATCCTCATATCATGTCAGCGTTTCCAGTTGTTTCTCCTCAATCCTGATGTCACCTGGGATTGCGACATCGACAATCCATACTTTGTAGGCTTGCTCAAATAATTCGATTTCCCCGTTACCCGTTATTAAGTCGTTACTTTCGTTTCTTTTGAAGCAATATACGGACTTGATTGTCCACACGTCTGGATATCGCGGTTTCGAACCGCGAGAGGCCGTTTTTGTTATGTCGTCGTTTTTTTCGTTAGGAAAAAAAGCTTTTGCAAATCACCCAAACTCCCACCATTCAGGCCCTTTCCTTTTGCCCCTCAGCAAAAGGGGCGTCACGGGCTCAGCCAATGGGAGGGGGCGAGGGGGAAGGAGGCCGAGGAGGAGGAGGAAGACGGAGGGGGGAAATGGCCGCCGCCGCCGCCTCGCCTCAGCTCAGGCCTGGTGTCTCTCTGTGAGGCGGGAAGGCGGCGGATGGAGCCGGGAATGGAGAGACCGAGAGAGACAGAGAGGGGCCCGGCGGTGAGGAGGAAGAGGCCCGGGATGCGAGGGGGTGTGGGCCAGGCCCGTCCTCGGCTGCTCCCGGGGAGGGAGGGAGGGAGGACTACGACTCCCAGGGGCCCAGATTCGCACCCTCCCTCCCCCCAATACAGGTCTCCATACCACGCTACATGAACTTGAATGGATAGTATACTGTGGTTGTGTTGTCGAAAGCTTTCATGGCCGGGATCACACTGTTGTGGTATGTATTCCGGGCTCTATGGCCATGTGCCAGAAGCATTCTCTCCTGACGTTTCACCCACATCTGTGGCAGACATACTCAGAGGTTTTGACGTCTGTGCGAAGCTAGGCAAGTGGGGTTTATATATCTGTGGAAGGTCCAGGGTGGGAGAAAGAACTCTTGTCTGTGGGAGGCAAGTGTGAATGTTGCAATTGGTCACCTTGATTAGCATTGAATAGCCTTGCAGCTTCAAAGCCTGGCTGCTTCCTACCTGGGGGAATCCTTTGTTGGGAGGTATTAGCTGGCCCTGATTGTTTCCTGTCTGGAATTCCCATTTTCTGGGTGTTGTTCTTTTACTGTCCTGATTTTAGCTTTTCTGTAGCTAAAAATGCATATAAAATTGATTCTATAGGGAGGATAAATGATTGGATTTCAACTCCTACAGCTTAGCTTTCTCTGCCAATAATGGTACCATACCAAACTAAACCTCCCAAGATTCTGTAGCAGTGAGCCATCTTGGATATTGTAAGGGATTTATTATTATTATTATTATTATTATTATTATTATTATTATTAGACCTTGCTCCCAGGAAGGTGCCTTCGCTGTGGCTCCCAACTTATCTATCTACCTTTCCATATATTCTCCACATTGTGTGTATGTGTATGTATATTATATATACATGAGCCCTGATGGCGAAGTGTGTTAAAGCACTGAGCTGCTGAACTTGCAGACCGAAAGGTCCCAGGTTCAAATCCCGGGAGCAGAGTGAGTGCCCGCTGTTAGCCCCAGCTTCTGCCAACCTAGCAGCTTGAAAACATGCCTATGTGAGTAGATCAATAGATCCCGCTCTGGCGGGAAGGTAATGGCACTCCATGTAGTCATGCCGGCCACATGACCTTGGAGGTGTCTATGGACAACACTGGCTCTTGGGCTTAGAAATGGAGATGAGCACCAACCCCCAGAGTCAGACATGACTGAACTTAACGTCAAGGGATACCTTTATCTTTACCTATATATACACACACACACACACACATATGCAGGGACTCTCTCTCTCTCTCTCTCTCTCTCTCTCTCTCTCTCTCTCTCTCTCTCTCTATATATATATATATATATATATATATATATACACAGTATATATCACACACACACCAATTTAACAAAGTTTCAGCCACAAAAACAAAGTTTCTGAAGTAGAACAATGACTTTCACAGTAAAGACAACCCAATTTAACAGGAAATAAGACTTTCAAACCAGGAACAGATTTCTGCAATTATTAAAAAATGGTTTATTATAAAAGCTATGAAAATTCGCCAAAAACCAGAGGATAAGGGAAACGTTCCAAATTTTGGTGAGCTATCAGTGTTAAATGTGTTCTACCACTGTACCAAGTTTGAAGAAGATCACTCAAAAAATGAGGGCGGGAGAGTCCTGTAAAATCTCCCCTCGTGCTGTTTTTTTTGGCCACTGCGCATGCGCGTCCGCCATTAACGAATTAATTTCGAAAATAACGAATTTTCGTTAATTTCGAATTTTTGGGGGGGCAAAATTCGGAAATGACATCAGAAACGAAACGCTGGCGCCCCCTACTTTTGAAACGAGTTTAGAATCAATTTTTTCATGGATCGCTCAAGCCTAATACTTTGTCTTTTAACATGATTGTGAGGTCAGGAGTATTGTGCTCCAAAACCCTGTCTGAATTCGGAATTCCCAGAGTAGCTTGACATGTTCATTCTCTGTAACTTTTTCCGGCTTGTGAGCCCACCAATTCTTTGTCGCAGGCAGACGGTCTATGTGGCACAAGTTCCAATGAATCATCTGAGCAATAGTGTTATGCCTCTGCTTGTAGTCTGTCTGTGCGATCTTTCTGCAGCAGCTGAGGATGTGATCTATTGTTTCATCTGCTTCCTTGCAGAGTCTACATGTGGGCTCTGTTGTCGACTTTTCAATTTTGGCTTTGACAGCATTTGTTCTAATGGCTTATTCTTGGGCTGTCAGAATCAGGCCCTCTGTCTCCTTTTTCAAAGTTCCATTTGTGAGCCACAGCCATGTTTTTTCTTTGTCAATTTGGCTCTCCATTTTTCCTAGGAACTGCCCATGGAGAGCCTTCTTTCGCCAGTTTTCTCTTCTGCTCTGGATTGTGTTTTTATGGTATTCACTCTTTGTCTTTTGAACTTGAAGCAAATTATTATTAAACATACAAGGTTGAACACCTTCAATATTGTACACGTCTTCATTAGTGCAATTGTGCAGATTTGCTATTTCATTATTCCATGATTAGACTTCTGCATAGCCTTCCTGCACTACTGTGGTTCCTTATTTATTATTTTTAATTTTTTGGCAAAATTGTGCAATCCTGGCATTTAAAAACAAAACAGGAAACTATAAAATAAAAGGAAAACAACCAGCTTGTGAATACCATGAGAGAGGGGGGAAATGGAGAGAGGAGAATCCCACCCTGATGTTATTTTACCACCAGCATTCCAGCACAGAAGTGGAAGGGACCCGTCACATCAAGCTAAGTGATGGGAATATTGTGGGATTGGGAGTTGCTGGGGATCCAGCAGTGGGATGCATGAAATGGCATGTGATAGATCAGTGGTTTTCAACCTCAGATCCCCAGATGTTTTTGACCTACAACTCCCAGAAATCCCAGCCAGTTTACCAGCTGTTAGGATTGCTGAGAGTTAAAGGCCAAAAACATCTGGGAACCTCAGGTTGAGAATCATTATGATAGATGATAGTTCAGCTGCAATGTTCCTCCATTAACTAGGGCTAATAAATAAATAAATTTAATATGTCAGAATCCACCACAATTATGGTACCTGCAGGATATCAGAAATTGCAAGTAACAAGTAGTAATATCACCTCTAACAAATTACTTTGTGGGTAATGAAGGATAAGAACATAAGATTTCAAAAAAAAAAGTCCACTATTTAAAAATAACATTTATTTATTGGTTCAATGAGTAATGATTTGTAGCTATGTTCAAAAGTTACTTCTAAGGGGTCTTTTCATGTGCATTAAAACAAAGGTAAAGGTAAAGG
Organism: Anolis carolinensis; assembly: GCF_035594765.1. NCBI lineage: Eukaryota > Metazoa > Chordata > Lepidosauria > Squamata > Anolidae > Anolis > Anolis carolinensis. Next base: position 13,676,825 of record NW_026943821.1, read on the forward strand.
TTTCCCCTGACGTTAAGTCCAGTCATGTCTGACTCTGGGGGTTGGTGCTCATCTCTATTTCTAAGCCGAAGAGCCGGCGTTGTCCATAGACACCTCCAAGGTCATGTGGCCGGCATGACTGCATGGAGCGCCGTTACCTTCCTGCCGGAGCGGTACCTATTGATCTACTCACATTGGCATGTTTTCGAACTGCTAGGTTGGCAGGAGCTGGAGCTAACAGTGGTCGTTCATGCTGCTCCCGGGGTTTGAACCTGGGAACTTTTGGTCTCCAGCTCAGTGTTTTAACGCACTTAAAAGAAAGAAGAGAATGTAATAAAAAGAGATCACTGCAACAAGAAATGCAACAATATTATAATACAGAGAAACAATAAATCTCCAAGCAGCAAAGTCACCAGTCAGACAAGATGTCCACATTGAGCAGTCGTTACTTTTATTGGATGTTGTGTAGCAGAGAAAGGAAAAGTTTATTTTCTGTGCCAGAATAAGTCATGAATTGCAAATAAGCTTTTAAAATTAAAGTTTTCAAAGGCATTCTTCCAGTGGGAAGAAGATTGCTAAAATTACTCAAGGCTTTCATTAAGAAGAAATTTCACGAACAATAGCAACTCTAATCCAGAATCAAGGTAGACAATTGTATGCATAGGTTTGGTCCAGGAATTGACTAGTTTCAAACTTGTTTTTTTTTTCTTATGCTGAAGAACTGGAGTTATCTAAAGCAACATCACTCATTACCCTTTTGAGACAATAGAGCCTTCCAAAAAGTGCACAAAAAGAAGAGAGAGAAAAATAAAGCCCTGAAAGAAAAAAAATGAGAGAACACAGCCATTACTCAAATAGTGGAATGAATGGACCATTTACCCTTGTTGGACTATTGCAAAGGTGATCAAAGGGAGGCCTATGGGCTGCATACAACACTTGAAACCCTCAAAGGGTCAAATGGCTCCAATTCCTTCTTGAGAGGCAATTTTTGTTACATTTTGGGCCCCCAGGCTTTTTTGGGACAGAACAAAGTTTTGTGCACTAGGCTTGTGCAAAAAAAATTGTGAAGCATTGGAGGTCGGATCAGTTTTGTATGATCCGTACTTATGATGCTATTTATGAAGCATGGAAATCATCCCCATACCAAAACTTAATAATTGAAACATACCCCATACTTTTTCATTTTAGTTTTGTAAATCTCTAAAGGCTCCCAAAGTCAGATTCATATTCAGTGCAAGGAAGCAAAGCCAAGCCAAAAAGGCTGTCTTTCCTCTGTAAATTAATGGCTTCTCGCCATTAGAAGAGGGAAAGGAGAGAGAAAGCAGAGTTTCCCGAGAAGAAGCACAGAATTTTGGGAAATGTAGTTTGGGAAAGCGAGGTGCTCTATGACAGAGAATTCAGAAGGCTCTGTCCTAAACTACATTTCCCAGAATGCAGTGCTCAGTATCAGAAAACCCCAACCAGAATAGAGAGAGAGATTGCCCCTCCGTAGTTAGGCAGAGTTTCAATAAACTGGTTAACTTTCTACATGATGATTTTTGTTCCTGGGTTATAAATGTTGTTTCCTAATTGGTTCTATTATAAAAACATGGGGAAAGTTTATTAAACTGCAAAAACTTTGTTCTTGCAGGAGGGACATTGTGTTATAGCACATTTTGCTCTAGTATCTTGTAGAGTCTCCACCAATTTAACATAGGTTTTGGCACAGAAGTTTCTGGAGTACAACAACTACTTGCAAAGTAAGGACCACACAATTAAACAGGAAATAACACTTTCAAACTAGGAACATATTATTATTATTATTATTATTATTATTATTATTATTATTATTATTATTATTATTCAGACGCAGGATGGCCATCTGTCAGGGGTGCTGGATGGCAAAAAGAAGGGGGTTAGACTGGATGGCTTTTGGGGTCCCTTCCAGCTCTATGATTCTATCATGTATGTATCATATAATATTACATAATAATATGAGTAACATTCAAAGAGATAGCTATTGTGGCTTTTTCAAAAAAAGGTTTTGTCAAAACGTTTTTTAAAATCCCTAAAATCAGTAGATTTGAATATTTCTGAAAGTTGGTGGGAATGATCCTGTTATCTTGTCTCATTGTATATAAAATTCAAGGTGATAGCTCTTGTAGTTTTTTGTGTTTTCTTTTTTTTGAAAAAATGTTGTTTATCCTGCTGCCTTAAGTGTTTTGAAGGCCACCATTATATCAGCAATGAAGAAGGAAAACTCAACTGCCAATTCAACTAGCTGGCTTTTGTCCATAGAATGGGAGTGGTGCTATATTCTAGTCACCAAGATCACCCTCCCTCTGCTTCTCCTGTTTGCTAAACAAAGTTAGCTCATAAGGCAGGTATCCAAGTCAAGGGGAGAGTCACTTACTTGATGAGGCCCAACAGGAGGAAAATGGTTGCGCTGAAATTACCAAATTCATTAGCAAGCATCTCATCTACAGTAAACATCTCACCAGGGACTCCTGTAGTGAGGAGGAAAAAAATAAGGCTGGAAGATTTAACAGTTCGTGTCTTTTACTATATAGAAGAAATTAATCTCTTTGTTTAGTCTTTCTTTAAAAAGAATGAAAAGAAATGCATATGCTCTAAGTTATTCCTTTGTTCCTGGTCTTTTAAAACATGGTAGACTAGCCACCTCATCACATTGAGAAATTTCCCAGTTGATGGGCACTTCAGCCTCTTTTCAAGCCCTAAGCTCATCACATAAGTCACTTCTGGCTGTCATCCATGGTTGAAAAGAGGCAGAAATGTCCTGAAAGGAGGGAACTCTGGCAATCAACCTCATCACATTGAGAAATGTCCCCCTCGTAGGACACTTAAACCTCTTTTCTAGCATGGAGAGGCATGGAGCTTATAAAGGAACGATGGCAAGGGGGAAATCTTTTATATAATAATATCCCACCGCTGCCACCAATATAACAGAGTATTGAGGCAGGGGGAAAATATTTTATATAATAATATCCCACTGCTGCCACCAATATAAAGGAAATGAGCAAAGCGGGGAGAGGCTAATTATAACAGATTTGCTTTTAAAACTGGTAGCTGCCACCAACCTAAAATATCTTTAGGATTTTTGTTGTTAAATGTGTCTGAGGCAAACTTCTCCCAGTCCCTGCCCACACTGTTTCTACCCCTGGCTCCCAAATGGATGTTCACTATGAGGCTTTTCTGTGATATTTTATTGTTGTATTGCTGGAACTTTTATTAAGTCTTCTCGATGGAAAATATACACTGTGGAGGCTCTTGAAAGTTGAAAATAGAATAACAATTTATTTTCTTAAAAACAGGTAAATAATAATAATAATAATAATAATAATAATAATAATAATAATTGATTACTTCAGGGAGGTTCATAAGCATAATCGGTTACAGACGTTCTTCAGCTTAACTTAGTTGTATGTTTCAGATTTACTTCACTTAGTTTCAAACAGTTCCAACCAACCAATCTATCTACTGGTCACAAAAACCCTCACTCTATTTGCTGAGAATAGACACGAGTTCCCCTGGGTTGTTAATTAACTCTAACCTAGAGTCCTTCTATTAACCAACCCAGTAGTGAGAGACAATCCCTTGAGTTATCTTTCCCCCCAAGAGATCCAAACTGCCTGACTTATCCTGTCAGTTTCCACAGCTTTCAGTTCTCTCTCTAACTCCAAACACACACTCTCCCAACTCCAAAACCAAACTGCTCTGTTCAAACCCTCAAACAGAACTCCCTGGAGCTCTTTTTTTCCTGCACTCTAAGACTTGGCTCCTCCCATCTGCTCTGGTTGGCCAGTCCTAAGAATCTCTCTCTAAGCTCCTCCCCCTTTCTAACCACACTCAAGATGGCTGCCTGGCATTCCTCAACAAAATGGAGGCTGCCTCACTCACTGTTACCAAGGCTTCATCCCAGGCCTAATAGGTAAGGTTCACTACAGAGCTCATCACATGTTCCAGACTGGAAAAGAGGCAGAAATGTCCTGAAAGGAGGGAACTCTGAACATGGGCCAGGAATAATTTTTAGAGCTTCCACCTGTTATTGCACTCTATTCGAATATTTAGAACAACAACAACAACAACAACAACAACAACAACAACAACAACAAACAACAAAACTTTATTTATATACCGCTCTATCTCCATGGGGACTCAGTGCGGTTTGCTCATGGTAAACATTCAATACCAACATACAGCATACAACTGTCTAATGATAAAACAACAGCTTAAGCATAATAAAAATTTAAAACAATGTGTTCTTTAGGTATAAGAACAGTTTCAGATTACTTACTCTATTGGGTGATTTAACAACCAATGGGCTTAATTTCCGAATAGAACAAGATAGCTGTAAGAGCTAGGGTAAGGGCCAAATAGTAAAAATAACTTAAAGCCAGGGGCGAAGTGTGAATGGATAGCAGGGAGCATAGGCCAGGATTACACCACTTTACAACTGAAAAACAGGTTGTATGGGAAGAACCAAAAGTTTCCCATCCTGTTTCATTGCCCAACTATTAGCAGTCTCTTGTATCCTTTGGGGTTTGATGTGAAACAATAGAATCCCATGGAAAGAAGTGGTTTTAACCTGGAGCACTGTCTCTTGTATCCCATGTGGTTCGGGGCAGAGCAAATGGAAACTGCCCTGAGTGTTGGAAACCGCCCTGAGTCCCTCAGGAAGATAGCATGGGTTATAAATAAAGTTATTATTATTAGGGTTATAAAAAGTTATTATTATGGTGTCAGTCTCCTTTAATGTAAGGGACTTCGGATAGGGTAAGGGATCTCTTGATTTTCAGATATTGTTGTTTCTCCTGATTTTAAAAAAAGTAATACTGACCTTGTGATTAATATAAAATATGAGTGTATTGCCAGCCCTTAAGTTCCTACATGTGAGTGTGATGGGGAGGCAGAACTCGAAAATGGAGTGCTGACAATATAAGAGGATTTTCTACTCTTAATGGGATGGTCACCCATGCTTTCCCCTCTCAATGTGATGAGGTGGTTGATCTCTGCCCAACCGACATGGTAGACTAATCTTTGCCAGCCGAAATAGTCAAAAGGCCTTCTGACAAACTGAATGAGAAGATAAGAATTGTGATGAGGATGATGAAATGCCAGCGCCTCAGAGGACATGAACACCAGATAAACCATGGGAAACATTATATATAAATAGATAAAAATGTATGAAAACAAACCAGTTATTTCTTCCAATAGATTACGCAACACATACAATAAAAACAATCAGGAAACAACCTGATTTATATTACTACAAATCATACAGAATAATGCATTAATAATAATATACTTCACCTACATCTTCATTTTATTTAATCTGGTAGTGCCAACTTTGAGCAGAGTACTGCTTATTATTTGCATTAGTACAATTGGTACCAGTTACTCAGTTTGAAGATTACAAGTCTTTTGATGGCACTGAAGAAGAAAGTTTTTTTACTCAACCATCAGCCTTATCTCATCTACATCTGGTTGCATCCTGCATAATACTGGCGATTTAGCATTTTTGGCATGTTCTTCAACATACATTGAACCTATTTCAGTATTGCTCATGCAGTTTAATGTCCATCCAGTGCTTTTGAATTAATCTATTGCTTATGTGACTGTTTATATTTATGACTTTTGTATTTATGATATTTAATTCTCTCATTCTCTCCCTCTCTTTCAATCTCTCTTTGCAACCATGTGCTTTACTAGCACTTTGTTTGTTGATATGGCCATAGCTGTTTGCAAGGTGTCCAAAAGGAATAGAGCTAGTCTGACCTTTCTTGTGCTTGAGTTCCACAGTCAGGGTATTGCTACAGAACTCATATCAATAGTGGTGGGTGGCTTTCTCAGTGAAGCTTTTAATCAATTCCAAGTTTGGGATACTTTTAAAGGAGCTCTCCAAGGTACTAAACCTATTTGCAACAGGGTTCAACACAAAGGAAGCTCCTTTAAAATCTGGATTAAAACCTGTACCAGATTCACTGCTCACTGACATGGGAGTCAAAGTCCACCATTCAACTTCTTTCATCTGAGCAAGACCATTCTTGTAGATGACTTTTTGATTGATCTACCTCTCTGAAACTCTCCCATCATAGAAGTGTGCATAAGGTAAAGGTTTCCCCTGACATTAAGTCCAGTCATGTCTGGCTCTGGGGGTTGGTGCTCATCTCCATTTCTAAGCCAAAGAGCCGGCGTTGTCCATAGACACCTCCAAGGTCATGTGGCCGGCATGACTGCATGGAGCGCTGTTACCTTCCCGCCAGAGCAGTACCTATTGATCTACTCACATTGGCATGTTTTCGAACTGCTAGGTTGGCAGAAAGAAGTGTGCATAGACATCCACAAACTATTTCTCACCTGGGGAACAATCTTTGGTGTTACCGTCTTTAAAGGTGCTGAGGAGGAACTGCACTGTGTAGACTCCAAAAGAGTTGCTTGCAACACATAGGATCCTGTGGTCTATCTCTATGCTGTCTGTCCAGTTGAAGCTGCTGGTGACCTCATTCTCCTGGATCAAGGAAGTGACCTTCAGGTTCTTTCTGCTGCTCTCCTCGGTTATAGTTTCTCCATCTGCTTGCCACTGAATCTGAGCTGGAGGTTGAGCCTTGAAGGAACAATGGCAGAGGACACTATTGTCCTGGTGCCAACATGTGGTATTTCTTTGAGGGCTTATGCTGAGCTCTGGGGCATCTGGAAAACAAGGGACAGATATGTCTAGATGAATTTACCAAGATCTAGAAATGTCAGTGCTGGCAGCAATACTTTGGGACATTTACCTGATGAGTATTGGCACCATGAGAACTACCAACTTGTTTATCAAGAAAAAGATCCTGAGAAGGCTAGACTAGAAGTTAGAATCTGTTTTATACATATTTAATATTAAGAAGGCATATAGCATCTGCTATGATGCTATTGTAGAATAACTAGGAGAAGGAATAAAAATATGTAGCAATGTAGTTACAACCATGTACATTTCAAGTTATAACATTTTCATACATATTTGCATGGCAGTGTAAATATTAAATCCTACAAAAATAAAAAAAAACTAAGTAAGATTACTTGCTGACACTATGGGAAGTTGTTACACTCTTAACAGAAGGAACTTAGGGGAACTAACACTGCACAGTCACCCGGACAGTTTGCTGTTGATTCTCTGCCTGGCACTGATACTCCCCAGCATCCTCTGGCGTGATTTTGGTCAGTCGGAGTACATGGTTTTTTCTCCCGTTGGGGTTGCTGATGTTCCCCTTCATCCAGGTCAGGGTGAGATTTGGCCTTCCATCCATATGGCATAGTAGCCTTATTGAGGATCCTGCTTGAGCCACCACAATGGATGTAGCCTTTTCTCCCTTTTCTGCAGAGGAATTTGGGGGGGAAAACAAGACAGGTTTAGGCAACTGTGGAGGGCTATTTTTCTACCTCTAGATGCCTCATTGGGTTGCCAAAAGAATGCCAAAAATGTTCAAAGGAAATGATTGCAAGTCTACTTGTACTGAAAAAATGTTTTTTAATGTTAGTGTAGAGCAGGGGGTACAACCTTTTAAAAAGATATATTACGAGATTTCTAGGAGATTTAATTCCATATGCATGTTCCGATTTGTCAAGGATAGTTCTATTTAATAGAGGTATGCGATTCAACAAAAACCTGTGCTGTTTTTGGTCCCATTTTTGGCTCCCCCCCACCCACCCAATTCTGTTTACTGGGAAGTTCCCAAAATTGGGAGGGGTGCAGTTTTCATTCCAGTAAGATTCAGTTCATTGGTGCCAGTGGGGAATCTTTAGAGGTGCATTTCTCTGTCATTTTTTCACTTCTTTTTTTAAAAATTGTAAATAGTGCTACGTAAAATTATACAAATGTTCAGAACATTTTCCATCGGTAACACATGTTTACATTCTTCCTTATTTTTCTCCCTCCCTCCCCTCCCTCCCCTCCACAGGAAAAGTTTACAATTTTTCTATATTTATTATAATTGTTCGATCATGAGGATAAACTTGTTTAATTCCTTATATTTGTCTTTCCCCTTTATTCTGTAAATTAAGTCTTTCCATTTTGCCTCCCATGTCTTTCTAATTTGGCCGTTTCTATAGTAACTTTTCTTTTCGATAATGTAGTCTTGGAGGAGGTAGTCTGCTAAATATTTATACCATGTTTTAATGTCCCATTTCTTTTGGTCCTTCCAGCCTAAGGCGACTGTGGCTTTAATTGCATCTAACATATATTTCTCTGTTATTTTTAGAAAACTTGACTCAGTTGTAGGCCACATTTACGACTGCAAACCCGCCAAGTTTCAGAACATTTCACCAATCCATTGATTTTTTTTTTTTTGGAATTTTAAAAAGTTTTTACCATAACATTTTTAAAAATGGGGTTCTGGGAATTGAAGCCCCTCTGATTGGCTGAGAAAGAAAGGATATGCACCTTGCCTGATTTGCAAGGCTGTCCAACCCACACACTGTCTCTGCCTCAAGTAGAGTGCCGCTCAGCTCCATTAGCCCCTATTAGCTGAAAGGATCCAGCTGCTGTGATCTGTATTTGCCAAGGCTTCATCTGCCCCCCTCCCCAGGCTCATTTTCATGGATTTGGCAGCCAAATCCCCTGAATTCCCCAAATCCAGTACACTAAAAAGATATCTTGCACACCTCTACTATTTAATCCTTTGCAGTCCCACTTTTTTCAATGTTCCAACTTGTCTTCCACTACTGAACATCCTCCTTTGATTTCAGTGAATTTGAAGTGTAGATCTAGTTTGCAATCAATTAAATTCAGGAGGGGGCAGAATCTTGCCCTTCCTAGAAGACTCAGGCAAAAGCAAACTATTGCTTGTTGGTTGTTCTTCCTTGTCAGGTCACTTTGACAGCACTCTGATCTTTCTTGGCCACAAATGCCCACATTTTCATGCATAAAATGTTTGATGGCAATTCAACCAGAGGGAGGGTGGCTAGGTTTTGGAGGGACTGAAGCTACAAAGGCACATTGGGATCTCACATTATCCACCGATGCACTAAGGGAAATACAATCCACCAGCTGTGAATGTTGCCTTTCTAGATGTTTGACAATTCTCTTCTCCTTGGTATACCACAAGAACAGGAAAACTGAAAAGCTTGCTGGAGCAGGTTGTACAGATATGTATTATGTTGCAATCCCACATGGAGCTTTCAGAAATAATCATCATCATCATCATCATCATTATCATCATAAGTTTATTTATATTCCACCTTCCTTGGAGGCTTTTAAGCAGAGGCTGGATGGCCATCTGTTGGGGGTGCTTTGAATGCGATTTCCTGCTTCTTAGCAGGGGGTTGGACTGGATGGCCCATGAGGTCTCTTCCAACTCTACTATTCTATGATTCTATGATTCTATGACCTCCATCTCCCCCGAAGGGGACTCGGGGAGGCTTACAGCAAAATCAAAATACAAGCAATGATAAAATATGACACATCAAAGGACAACAACAGAAACCAATAATAAATATACACAATAGGCGAAAAAACACAAATGTGGAAGTGCATGAGATAACAGCGCACCCCAGATATATTCCTGCTTTGAAAATTTTTGGATTTCCTGCTCCATATTTTAAGGCTTAAGAGCAGTTATAGGCTTGTTTGGCTGCACTCTGTGAAACCTCTTCCACATTTCTACAGGTACCCAGATTTAAAATGAATTAAGTAATATAGCAGTGGAGTTGGAGAGACACACAAGTTCATTTCAGTTTTAATCTCACCAGCCTGGCTTAGCTTTGTTAAGTTTACTGTGATTTTCATGTCTTCGTTTTGATCTGAAACAGAAAACGGTAACAAGTGAGGGTAATAAATGGGCTGCTGAAAAGGATGCCTGTGTAGTTGTGAGTGAAACACCAGGAGGGAATACTTCTGGAACATGGCCACACAGCCCAGAAAACACATGACAACCCTGTGATTCCGGCCATGAAAGCCTTTGACAGAATCACCTTCCATGGTCGCAGAAAAATTCCCAAAAGCCACCAGAAATCCATTTGGATCCATAAGCCTCCTGGGGTGGACCATTTTTATTAGTCCCCCACCCTTGCAGAGCTTTAGAGTCATAGTTAGTCTAAACCTGATCAGATAATGGTTGGTCCATGACAATGGAACTATGGATAGGGTTGTTGTATGTTTTCCAGGCTGTATGGCCATGTTCTAGAAGTATTCTCTCCTGACGTTTTGCCCACATCTATGGCAGGCATCCTCAGAGGTTGTGAGGTATACACATTCCCATGCACACTGCACATATCTTATTTTGAAGTAAAAAACAAAAACAAAATGGGAACAAATACAGCTTCAATGTTAATAATAATCATAATAAAAATAATAAAGAGAGGTGGAAGAGACCCCTTGGGCCATTTAGTCCAACCCCTGCCTTTGTGCACCAAAAGCACAAGCAAAGCATCCCTGACAGATGGCCACCCAGTCTCAATGTTGTTAATAATAATAATAATAATAATAATAATAATAATAATAATAATAATTTCCAAAAGCCGGCATTTGGAAACACTAGACATTGACAAAATTACGATCTGCCAACTGCAAAAGGCCACCCTTCTGGGATCTGCGCACATCATCCGAAAATACATCACACAGTCCTAGACACTTGGGAAGTGTTCGACTTGTGATTTTGTGATACGAAATCCAGCATATCTATCTTGTTTGCTGTGTCATACAATAAAATAATAATAATAATAATAATAATAATAATAATAATAATAACAACAACAACAATAACAATACATCACACATTCCTAAACACTTGGGAAGTGTTCAACTTGTGATTTTGTGATATGAAATCCAGCATATACATCTTGTTTGCTGTGCTATACTGTGTCTCTGTGTCAATAATAATAATAATAATAATAAAGAGGGTTAGAAGGGACCCCTTGCGCCATTTAGTCTAATCCCCTTCTGCCTTTGTGCACCAAAAGCAATAACAAAGCACCCCTTAATAATTAATTATTAATTAAATAATAATTAAAATACCATTATAAACAAGCTAAGCTTTGGAAGACGCGCACCAGACAAGGGAGGAGATGGGAAAGGCATGCACCTTTCCCTCCTCCATTGCGCTGCATGCGCCTTCCTCAATGCTGTGGGGGCCGGATTAATGGCTTCGATGGGCCACATGTGGCCCCCAGGCCTTAGTTTGGAGACTCCTGCTATAGAAGAAGGAAATTACTCATCTTTTGTGCGGGTTAAGGATGCCAGACCCTTGTAAAACTGGAAAAACCCAAAAAAACATAGCCTTACTTTTTTAAAAAAGCCTGAGATAAAACTTCTCTAGGTCCTTCTGCATGAATTTATGGTCAAGATCAGTGGTTGACCACAGAATTGCATTGAAGGACCTTGCAATGTTTAGAAGGAACATATTTTTTCAAATGCAATCAAATCTATGAATGCTTAACCCACAAATGTGGAGAGACAACTGTAGTAGTTAATATATATTTTTGGAAAATACTTGCCTGCTACAAAAATCTCAGGGGAAATATAATCAAACATGGTGGAATAACTGAACTTTAATCCTCTGTTTCCCACAATTCTGAAGTAATATATTCCCTTATCTTCCACTTGGACCTGGGCAATGCTGAAGGAACAGTCACCACGGTTCACGTCTCCTATTAGTTGGAATCGGTTCCCAGTGGCTCTGTTGGCCGACTGTGTGCCATCATTGGTGGCTACAAGAAGACCTGAAACACAATGCTTACGGGAGGCTCCTTCAAAACAGAATTCAGCCCCTTCCTTGTTCTTAAACCAGTAGGCAGATATTTGTTCATGTAAATTTGAATTTCTATAAGTGAATTGGCAGGGAATATGTACAGAGAGACCTCGTTGTATCGTAACAAAAGTAGGTGCTGTCAATGTGAAGCCTGGTACACTACTGCTCCATATACCTGCCAGAAGAAATCAGAAAAGTGGGTTTGAGTAGGAAGTAGGGATGCAACTTTTTCCCACCTTCAATCTAGAATGAAAGAACAAATATTGTATAAAGCATTTATTTATTTACTATATTTATATCCCACTTTCTCTCACCCTGAAGGGGACTCAAAGCGGCTCCCAGTATGGCAAAATTCAATGCCACATATATAAACAGATAAAAATACAATATATCATATACAAAATCAAATAAAAACATATAAATACAGTAGAGTCTCACTTATCCAAGCTAAACGGGCCGACAGAAGCTTGGATAAGCGAATATCTTGGATAATAAGGAGGGATTAAGGAAAAGCCCATTAAACATCAAATTAGGTTATGATTTTACAAATTAGGCACCAAAACATCATGTTTTACAAAAAAAATTGACATAAAAAGCAGTTCAGTACACAGTGATGTTATGTTGTAATTACTGTATTTACAAATTTAGCACCAAAATATCATGATGTATTGGAAACATTGACTAAAAAAATTGCTTGGATTATCCAGAGGCTTGGATAAGTGAGGCTTGGATAAGTGAGACTCTACTGTACTATAAAACTGTTAAAAACAAAGCATTCTCTCAACTGTGAGAGAAAGAGTTTCTACGTAGTTCTCAAGAGATATTGGAATTTTGTGAAATTTTCAGGGGAAACGTATGTTGCTTCTTTGCACTAGGGTTGGAAAGACTATTTGACAATATTCCATAACCGTTTTTCAAAATCCATGTTTTTCAAGTGTTGGGAAGGAAAGGGATCCTGGATTGGTGAATTTGTGTGTATGATGAATTCAGATTTCTGTCCAAAAACTCTGGGTCTTATTTAACATAGAAAAACTACATTTTCACACAGAACAATTTCCTGAAAGATTTTTCAAAATGCAAAGAGTCTTTGCTGCTGCCTTGCTCTTATCACAAAGGTTTTTTTGAGCACCAGAAAGCCCATTTTATGTAGGAAAGGGGCAACACCACCCTTATATCTAATATTTTGACTACTGCTGTCATGTATGTGAATCTTCATATCATGATCGGAAACCACATTTTATTAGACATTCAAGGGAAAGACACAGTTTAGTGAGTTACTGGTTGGCTAGACTTGTAATATTAAGTTGACAGCACTGTAAAGGCAACCTGGAGGTTTATTCCCGAAAAGGTCTCTTTTTCATTCCCCCCTCCTACCTTCAAAGAAAAATGCAAGGATTGGTAGATCCAACATTGAGAGACTCTTCATCTTCCAGGGAAGACCTGGGTGTTGGTTAGATCTCCTCTTCCTTAGGAACTGGGAGTTTCTTTCTCACACTGGAGGGAACAGAAATGCCTCTTTTTACCAATGTGTTTTTTATTTTGTTTTAAAAAAATAATGCTTCTTTTCATACTATGGATTTATATTGCAATATTGCAAGTTCCTTTTACTCCCATTTGAGATGTGGGGAGGCATCAAATGAATGAATGAGGGATGCCATCTTCAGTTCAAGCAACAAATGTCATGTGTTGTCCATGCTTTTAGGGTGTCTGCTTTCTGAGTTTCCTATCTGCAAGGGCTCATCTTAGGAGCCCCCATTGGTGCAGTGTGTTAAAGCACTGAGCTTCTGAACTTGTGGACTGAAAGGTTACAGATTTGAATCTGAGAAGTGGAGTGAGCACCCGCTCTTAGCCCCAGTTTCTGCCAACCTAACAGTTCAAAAACATGTAAATGTGAGTAGATCAATAGGACCACTCTGGTGGGAAGGTAATGGCACTCCATGCAGTCATGCCGGCCACATGACCTTGGAGGTGTCTACAGACAACGCCAGCTCTTTGGCTTAGAAATAGAGATGAGCACCAACCCCCAGAGTCGGACACGACTGGACTTAATGTCAGGGGAAAACCTTTACCTTTACCTAATGGCTCATCCTAACGGAATTGATGCAAATGTTTTCATTATCTAGGTTGAAAAATGAAGCTGATAGCAAGCTCACAAAAATACATCTGTGGGAATGGCTCTTTGCTTAAACTTGCAGTAGAACATCTCGAAACAAAGGAAATAGGAAGCATTTGCTCAGCTGTCATGATACCGTAAGTCTGTTCCTCTTCTTGCATCCCAAAGATAGTTTCACAAACAGGCTGTTTGACAGCTGTGGATAGTGGAAACATGTCCCATCTTGATGAAGATGTTTGCTTAACTCAGAAGGTACTGGTTTACATGGGAAAATAATCCTAGCTCTTAAGATGTAAAAGTGGAAGGAAAATCTGTCAGTTTCATTTTTGCTAATATTGAATTTCCTGAATTCATGCCATCCCAAATACAAAGAACTTCGCACATTTTGGGAACTTCCTCAAGAATACATAGAAGCGACAACCTTCCCCATTTGTAACTGATGAATTCCATTAAACAAAGCTGTTTCCAATGTGAGGAAGTCTACATTTCTGCCATATGGCTGCTAAAGTTGAGAAAACTCTCCAAAAGGTGTTCCATCAGCAAAAAGGCACTTAAATAAAAAAGGGTTTCAAGTCTAGATTTTTAAAGCATTTAAACCAGGCATGGGCAAATTTTGGCCCTCCAGGTGTTTTGGACTTCAACTCCCATAATTCCTAACAGCCTGGTTTAAACACTTAATTGACTTTATCTAGATGTCCAAATATACATAATTTGGTTTCTCACACATTCAATTTTTTTCCAGTTTGAATACAAATAAATTTGAATGCTTTGGGCAGCTATAAAGAGACAAACTAAAACAAATACATGGAAACAAATCTCCTGTATATAGATACAAAGCATCACAAATAGAAAGAACCCAAGGTTAGAAGACAATGGTGGTCAAATGCACCATATTCAAATGATCCTCAAATTTCATGTTACCCATATTGCTGTTTTTCTTTTCTCTCCTTGCAAGTCAGCCACCCTTCCTCCATCTGCTTAAAATAACCAAGGCACAGAAAGAATATTGATATTGCCTTTAACAGAGTCATTTTAGGTTGAAATACAGCAGCTGAGAGATTCTCAGAAAGATGATATAAGTAAATTTCATTAGGTATTCTTTCCCCATCTCCCATCTGCTAGATTGGATACCAGGTGAAAACACAGCAGCCCTTCCTCCCACCTAGGTGTAAATACCTTACAGTAGGATGATGAGAGTTGTTGTGTCTCTAGCTCTGCAGCTGGAGTTGTGAGGATAATCTGACAAAATAGCAAAGGTATAAATGTAAGGAAAAGGGGCCAGAGAGAGAGAAATGGATAAATGAGGAAATAATTCTTGTCAGTCCTGGGTATCTAGAAGGCGACCATGTGTTGTTATTACTTTCGGCAACCATGTTATTATAAAAAAGGAAGTGCAAGTAAGATGGTAGGCAACCAGATGGTCTCCAGATGGAGAGAAGCGTTTGGTTTTATTGTATGTATGCGTAAGTGTGTACGTATTGTATGTTTTACATGTTTTGATATGGTCAAAAGTGACTAATCAATAAAGAATTATTGTTGTTGTTGTTGTTGTCTCCAGATGGACAGAAATATCATCCTTTTTGTTGATGGGCTCCTAGGATTTTATTAGAGCAGTGGTTCTCAACCTGTGGGTCCCCAGATGTTCTGGCCTTCAACTCTCAGAAATCCTAACAGCTGGTAAACTGGCTGGGATTTCTGGAAGCTGTAGGTCAAAACATCTGGGAACCCCAGGCTGAGAACTACAATATTAGAGAATGTTGTGCAGCGATTGGAAGCATGTAGCTCTATAGCTTCTCTGTATTGATCAATCTTTTCAGAGTTTGATCAAAGCTTGATCAGCACAGCAATAATTTATAAGGTAAAGGTAAAGGTTTCCCCTGACATTAAGTCCAGTCATGTCTGACTCTGGGGGTTGGTGCTCATCTCCATTTCTAAGCCAAAGAGCCGGCGTTGTCTGTAGACACCTCCAAGGTCACGTGGCTGGCATGACGGCATGAAGCACCATTACCTTCCCGCCGGAGTGGTACCTATTGATCTACTCACATTGGCATGTTTTCGAACTTCTAGGTTGGCAGGGGCTGGAGCTAACAGCGGGTGCTCACGTCGCTCCCGGGGTTTGAACCTGGGACCTTTCGGTCTCCAGCTCAGTGCTTTAATGCACTTTGCCACCGGGGCTCCTATATACCCCCAAATCCCAAAATCCAAAGCTCCAGGCATTTACCAGAAAATAAATAACAATTGTACTGGTTGTGAACCAAACCAAACAATTCATCAATTCCATAGGTCTTGTTCTAAGTGCCATTGGGCCCCAAAATAGAACCTGAAGTTCTATTTTCTTAATTGGGTTAATTATTGAAAAATCTGAGGGTGGTGCAGTTACATTTACCCCATCTATTCAGTAACATTATGCAACAAAATTTGAAAAAATGTTCTGTTTCTGGTTTGAAAGTGTTATTTTCTGTTTAATTTTGCAGTACAGTGTTCCCTCCCTACTTTTCACTCCCTCACTGCTTTGCGGTTTTTTTCTGAGGGGTGCGCATGTGCAAAAGATGCCAGTTTCCTTTTTGCGCATGCACGCACCCCCCCCTCTCTTGTCGGTGTCCAGCTGGGCCACTCTGGATGCCGACAAGAGGGATGCGCATGCGCAAAAGGGAAACTGGCAGGTGCCGGAGAGGAAATAGCATAGGAAGAAGGCTTGCAAATGGGAGAAAAGCCACCTAACTACTATTATAATGTGTAAATATTGAAATAAATATAGTGCCCCTACTTTGCAGAATTTCACTTATTACTGGTGGTCCTGGAACGTAATCCCCGTATAAGTGAGGGAACATTGTACTTACTTTGAAAGTAGTTGTTATACTCCAGAAACTTTGTTTTGGTGGCTGCCACAAGCAATGTTGAATTGGTTGAGACAGAGGAAGGGGTTGAGACCGCAGTTAATAAAAGGCAAGCTAGATGTCAAGAAAGAACCAAAAGGTGCAGCTCATTCTGATCTTCAGTTTGTGACTCAAGGAATGAGAAAAGATAATAAGGATACCAGTAGGTTAAAAAAAAAAACCACCATGATACTGTGATAAACATAATTGGTTCCTTCTGAGTTTCAGAGCAATTGCTCTGTGACAAACCACAATGATACCGAAGCAGGTGGTGATGCTGAAAAGAAACCAAGTGATAATCATATTGCGATGAATCTTATTTGCTCCAAGGTGGGACACATTTTTATCCCCCGGGAATTGTGATGTTTTTCTTGACATGGATGCTTGGGTAATATAAAAATGAAGTCAAGATCCAAACACTCAAGCCCACAAAGGTAGCTTACTGGGGTGTTTGGTGACTCTTAGCCCACCCAGAGAGAATCTTCTTGGCTGAAACAAAACAATACGAACAAAATCTCCTTTTCTGTGAGCAAGTAATTGAATGTTCTCTTCACCAGAGGAAGTGACAGGAACACGTATCAGACTAGCCCAAAGTCCTGGTTGAATAAAACCCCTTTGGACCAATTCTGTTGCTTTCTGGGGGAAAATCAGCTTCTCCCTGAAATGAATAAGGCCAAAATTAGATTGTTCTGCGTAGCTTAAAATCTAGTCTGCAGGAAAGAACATCAATCAATAAAAATATATTGCTTTATATATTGGAATACATTGCTTTACATCCTTGGGAGAGGCATATTGAATGAATACCTCATCTGAGTGCACAGGATTCTAGTATAAGGGCAAGCAACTTGTGGTCCTCTGAAGGTTGTCAGGCTTCAAATCCCATCCATCACCCATGACCAATGGCTTAAGGCGAAGATTGGTGACAGTTGCAATTCAACAACATTTAGTGCACCATATATTTAGGTCCTTCTTTCACTTGAAATTATGATGAAAGTTTGGAATCTGAAGGCTTTAAGTGACTCAATTATGCAGTTATTTTTTGTGGGGCAGATGCCACCATCCTGAGCTGAAACATCTTATTAATAAGTCCAGAGAAGTTAGCCAAAACATTGATCCAGGGAAGTCATATGCCTCTATTCTGCCTTGTTCAGACCACACCTGGAATCGCAGTTGAAGGGAGATGTAGACAAGTTGGAATGTGTCCAGAGGAGGGTGACTAAAATGATCAAGGGTCTGGAGAACAAGCCCTATGAGGAGCAGCTTAAAGAGCTGTGCATGTTTAGCCTGCAGAAGGGAAGGCTGAGAGGAGACATGATAGCCATGTACAAATATGTGAGGGGAAGTCATAGGGAGGAGGGAGCCCTGCTGCCTTGGGGACTAGGATGCAGAACAATGGCTTCAAATGACAGGAAAGGGCATTCCACCTGAACATTAGGAAGAACTTCCTAACTGTGAGAGCTGTTCAGCAGTGGAACTCTCTGCCCCAGAGTATGGTGGAGGCTCCTTCTTTGGAGGCTTTTAAGCAGAAGCCATCTGTATTGGTGCTTTGAATGAGATTTTCCTGTTTCTTGGCAGGGGGTTGGACTGGATGGTCGATGAGATCTCTTCCAACTCTATGATTTTATGATTAATACTTCAATAATTAAACTCGAGGACCTAGTGATTCGTTTCACTTTAGCACTTTATTGGATTGACATTTTATACAGCGTGTTTATATCTGCAGCCTTTGTGGCATTTTATTGAATCTTTTAAATCAGTAGGGTGTGATTTTTTGATGTTTTATGCAAATTTGTTTTGTAAACTTATATTGTTATTGATTTATGTGTTTATGTACCTTACTGTATCTTGGGTGTTGTTGCACTATTGAGTGCTTCTGTGAACTGCCACAAATCCCTTTGGGGAGATAGTGGCAGGATACAAATAAAGCATCATTATTATTATTATCATCATTATTATTATTATTATTATTATTATTATTATTATTATTATTATTATATGACACAGCAAACAAGATAGATATGCTGGATTTTGTTTCACAAAATCACAAGTTGAACACTTCCCAAGTGCCTAGGACTGTGTGATGTATTTTCGGATGATGCGTGCAGATCCCAGTCGGGTGGCCTTTTGCAGTTCGCAGATCATAATTTTGTCAATGTCTATTGTTTCCAAATGCCTTCTGAGATCTTTTGGCACGGCACCCAGTGTGCCGATCACCACCGGGACCACCTGCACTGGTTTCTGCCAGAGTCTTTGAAGTTCAATCTTGAGGTCCTGATAGTGGCTGAGTTTTTCCTGTTGTTTTTTGTCAATGCGACTGTCACCTGGGATGGCGACATCAATGATCCAATTATTATTATTATTATTATTATTATTATTATTATTATTATTATTATTATTATTTATTAGTTTAGACCAGGGGTCCTCAAACTTTTTAAGCCGAGGGCCGGTCCACAATCCTTCAGACTGTTGAGGGGCCGGATTATCATTTGAAAAAAATACAAATTCCGATGCACACTGCATAGGTCTTATTTGTAGTGCAAAAACAACAACAAGAAGAAGAAGAAGAAGAAGAAGAAGAACAATGAAAGAACAATACAATATTTAAAAATAAAAACAATTTTAACCAACATACATTTATCAGGATTTCAATAGGAATGTGGTCCTGCTTCTGGCCAATGAGATAGTCAAGTTAATTAGGGTTGTTGTTGTTGTTGTTGTTGTGTGCTTTCAAGTCATTTCAGACTTTGGGTGAGCCTAAGTCTAAAATTTATTTATTATTTACTGCATTTATTTACTACATTTGTATCACACCCTACTCACCCCAAAAGGGACTCAGAGTGGCTTACAAATTATATGTACATACAATATATTATATTATTAGCCTAGCACAATATTAGCATTATATATTACTATATTGAACTATACCACTATACTGTAATATTATTAGTAATATTATATGTAATATAGAATATATAATTAATATTATTATATGGTATTATTATTAGTGTTATATTGTATTACATTATAATATTATTATCAATATTATATGTATATACAATATATTATAAAACTGAGAGCGGGGGCCAGGTAAATGACCTCGGAGGGCCGCATCCGGCCCCCGGGCCTTAGTTTGGGGACCCCTGGTTTAGACAATAGCCCTGAAGAAAACAATTGTCTAAATATGCCCTCTAGTGACAAAAAGAGGAATAACCAAGAAAAAAGGAAGAAAAGAAGGAAGAAAAATATCAGAAACAACTAATGTTTAAAATCCACAAAGAGTGATAGCTATATCGTCCAGCCGAAATGCACACAATACATCATGCAATCATGCAAAGATGTTTTCACTTATTGAAATATGTAGTTTCAGCATGTGGGAAAACATTTATAGAATTGTAAGTTGACAATTGACAAAGCTCTGCAATGTTTTCAACCCATAATGGGGGTTTTTAGGCTGCTGCTGCCTCTGATAAAGTAGGCTATAAGTCTATAAAAACCTATGGCATTACAAACGGTTTGCCTTTTAAGGTTCCATGTAGATTTCTCTTGTCTAAGCTATAATGGTCAGCCTGCAGTACAAACCCATTTGATGAGTGATTTCAGCTAACCGTGAAGGGTGGATTCGGTGCCCGGTGGATTTTGCTACTTCAAATAGGCCAGATTCAAGACACGAACCAGGTTTGAAGGCAATGAACAATAGTTTAATCAGTCTAGCCAGATTGAATGTCAGTACAGAGTCTGTGCTCAAAAAGAACCAACATAATGTATGTATATATGTATGTATGTATTTATTTATTTATTTACAGTATTTATATACCGCCCTTCTCACTCCGAAGAGGACTCAGTGCAGATTACAATGCACATATACATGGCAAACATTCAGTGCCATTAGACATACGACATATAGACACTCACAGAGGCAATTTAACATTTTCCAGCTTTTGGCTTCATGAGGGTATGTTCGATTCTGGCCACAGGGAGAGCTGCCACTTCATTGTCCACTTGTGACACCGAGCCCTTGATGGTATTACTTCCTCATTCCTTTCCATGTGCTGCTGGCAATTTTATGGTGTTGTAAATTAGTTAAATTAGCCTCCCGCATAAAGCATACCTAAATTTCCTTCTTGACAGATGCAACTGTCTTTCAGGCTGCTTAGGTAAACAGCAAGCTATGCTATTAATGGTCGGGGGCTTAACTCGACCCGGGCTTCAATCTCATGACCTCTTGATCAGTAGTGTTTTATTGCAGCTGGCTACTAAACAGCTGTGCCCTAACATATAGCATATAGAGAAATACAAAAACTTTGACAACAATTCAAAATACCCATGCCCTTCTCTGATTGGTAGAAAAGCCATCTTGGTTTTGATCCGGGTTCCTATTGGCTGACATCACTGACTGAAGGATGTTCCCTCCATGGCAGCAAAAAGGAACAGTTGTGGTTGGTAAGTTTAAAGTCCAAGCCTGTTTAAAGATCCACCCTCACAAAGGGTGTGAGTCTAGGAATGTGTTAATGAAGAAGGCAAATAGCTCCAGTCCAGGTGATTGGGAATTGCTTGAGGAAACAAAAGTTGGTTTGTCTGCAGCAGGTCTGCTCTGATCCCCTCAATGAAGACCAGGAAGTTTCCTAGCACATGTAAGCTGATTTATGAATGGGGAGAAGTTTTCACAATGGAAGGGACTTGCAGTCTACCTATACACAAAGGAAATCCCATCAATGAAGCTTGCATTCATTATCCAGCTGAGCTTGTGTCCTGTCCCCAGGCGTGAGGTTGAGCAAGACAGAATTATACATTGACAGTTCCAAATACATTTAAGGGTTTAATTTCATTTGATTCCATTCCATATAGTTTATATAATTTCACATAAGTGCATATATCATACACAGAAAGAGGCGTAACTGTCAGAATCTCTCCGCAATAGGAGCAGAACAGCACTTTGGAATTGTTTGAGAAAAGGAAAAAAAATAAATAAATTCATATTTGATCTATCTCTGTCCATTTGTGTTTAATCAGGAGGGGGACCAATTTTTAAATAACACATTTATGCACATTTCCAGGGTTCTCATAAAAATGTACTGGTTCAAGAATTAACAAGGTGTGCGCATGAATGCAGACCATGAGCCACATGTTCCTCATTTCTCGTCTTACATATTCAATGGAATAAACAGAGGCACGACAACGGTGAAAGCATGGCCAGCTCATATCCTTGTTCCCCACCCTCACCACCACTACACATTCAATGGAAAGGTTTTCTGAAGAGGCTATAATGGATGGTCTTCTGTATTTATTCTTCCACAGTTACCATGCCTTCTCCTCTTTCATTCTCTCTCCCCCTCATTCCCCACAAAGCCATCAGTCTTCCACTTGAAATACATTTACTTTCGGCACAAGCTGAAGTGGAAATCAGTATAGATATGACATGTCCCTAGGCAAGTGACCTTTTTCTGTATTACTCTGCCCTCTTAATCACCTGTTAGCGAAGCATCCACGTCCTTCCTATAATCTACCAGGGATCGTACAGAGGTTATTAGCACATACTTGCCTTCCACATTGACTCCGTCCCACTCCACCACGTCTGGTAGCAACCTAGCAAGGCATGCTATTGATTTACATTACCATTACACACTGATGCCAAAGGATTGTCAATGAGGTCTCTTTGTTTGGTCTCTCTATACGTATACATACATACATTTACTGCACAGCAAGAGACAAATTGTTGGAATTTAGGCTAGGAGAACAAGGTGCTAGTCCTCATCAACTATACAAAATCGCAGAATACTTGTAAAGTATCTATACAAACATACGATAGTCTATGTACAAAGAAAATGTGTCCAAATAACATATATTATTAAAGTTCCCCGTACAAAGCTCAATTTGGCCGTACCAGACAAAATGAAAATGTGTATCAGCTCTAACACAAAAGTTATTCAAGTCTGGTATTGGTTCCAATGTATATAGGCTTCAGGGATACATAGTCAATGAAAATATCTTCCAAACAATTTAAACAGATGGTTGGTCGTGTTGCTGTATACTGGAATGAAGAAAATAATGATGGAGCACCGCTCTCAAAAAAGTCTTCAAAAGTAAAGTCCCAGGTATTTTTGTACCCTGTTTCAGGGAGAAAATCCCCTTCTTCAGTTACTCTATGTTTTGTTTTAGATAGAAATTCATTGTTGCTGAGTATAACAACTCCTGAAGAAGGGGATTTTCTCCGTGAAACAGGGTACAAAAATACCCGGGACCCCTGTAGACTTGGGACTTTATTTGGACTTTACTTTCAAAGACTTTTTTGAGAGCGATGCTCCATCATTATTTTCTTCATTCCCGTATACAGCAACACGACCAACCATCTGTTTAAATTGTTTGGAAGATATTTTCATTGACTATGTATCCCTGAAGCCTATATACATTGGAACCAATACCAGACTTGAATAACTTTTGTGTTAGAGCTGTTACTCATTTTCATTTTGTCTGATACGGCCAAATTGAGCTAGTCCTCATCAAACCATAAAACTAAGTGACTCACAACTCTTTCCGCTCTCTCTCAGCATTCCAACTCAGAGGGGGCTTGTAAGGATAAAACAAGGAGGATAAAGCACAACTATTTCTGTATGTAGTATTGGATTTTTAAAGGAGGAATTACAAAGCAAAGGAAAGAGAAAAAGGAGGGACAGTGCATAATATTTGGCAAGTATACAGTATGGTCTCCAAATCCACAAGAGATACATTCCTGCACCTACTATGGAAACATGTCACTGCAAATAATAATAAACCCTACTAAAATGGCCAATGTATGGTTCAAACCCCGGGAGCGGCATGAGCGGCTTCTGCCAACCTAGCAGTTCGAAAAGATGCCAATGTGAGTAGATCAATAGGTACCGCTCCGGCGGGAAGGTAACAGTGCTCCATGCAGTCATGCCAGCCACATGACCTTGGAGGTGTCTATGGACAATGCCGGCTCTTTGGCTTAGAAATGGAGATGAGCACCAACCCCCAGAGTCAGACATGACTGGACTTAACGTCAGGGGAAACCTTTACCTTTACCTATGGTGGAAGCATGCCATAAAATCACACTGGAGGACATAGAAAATAACTAGAGAGAACACTTCCCTGACATTTCTGGCTCCTCTGGTATGATTCTATGATCAGGATCAGATGGAAGTCTGCCAAATAATTGCACTGAATAACATTGAAAATGCCAACTGAGACTATATTTTGGGGGCTTGGGGAAGTGAACCAGTCCCATATATATGGGAGTTGTACTATATGAAGTAGCTGGTACAGGACTTCCACTGTCATCTTTAATGGCATGCTGAATTTACATATAATAATTTTATGCTTCTAAGAGAGTGGACAACATTATAGTTGTCATGAAGAAGTTCAGACACATGATATGGTGGCAAGCACTGGTTTGAGCATGGTGCTATCCATTGGTGAGATCACACACACAAAAAAGCTTCACACAGGGATTATAAGGGCATCTAAAAGGTCCTCACATTTGGAGTAATAGTGATGGGACTTAAGCAAGTTCTCTTAATATCTGGAATGAGGCTTAATTTCTGACCCCATAAATGTGGAAGCTACCCTGTTTCCCCTAAAATAAGACATCCCCAGAAAATAAGACCTAGTAGAGGTTTTGCTGAATTGCTAAATATAAGGCCTCCGCCGAAAGTAAGACCTAGCAAAGTTTTTGTTTGGAAGCATGCCTGCCGAACAGAACACCAGAGCATGCAGGATCGGTAAATGTATGTATCATAAAGTGTTGTACATGGAAATATTGGTAGTAACAAGAAATTCTTGATAGGATTCACAGTTTGTCTGGTTATGCTGGTTTATGATGACAACTACTGTACAGTTTATAATAAATGTTCATTTTTTTTGTTCAATAATAAATGTGAATTCTTCTTCATGGAAAAATAAGACATCCCCTGGAAGTAAGACCTAGAGCATCTTTGGGAGAAAAAATTAATATAAGGCACTGTCTTATTTTCGGGGAAACACGGTAGTCACCACAACATCAAAAACCATACATAGAATGAATTTTGCAAGTTTCTCTACAGCAGTGGTTCCCAACTTTTTTTTTTTGACCAGGGACCAACTTGACCAGGGACCACTCTCCAACTTTAGCACAAAAAGGGTTACAAATCAGGTTTTGGTTAACTTTAGATTTGCTTTGGTTATGTGGGTGCTGATTGCGAAAATTGCATTGGTTAGACCACATCAGCTCTAGTTTCTGACACAGAACATATGCCATCCAGTAGTCATGATCTGCTTGCCCACAGAAAACCATATTTAATTATCTAGAGCTGATGTGGTCTATCCAATGCAGTTTTCTGAATCAGTACCCCAAATAACCCCAGGAACAGGGCTAAAAATGAAGACAACAAGGCGCCCCCGCTTCCAGGAGCCACATGGAATGACTCTGCTCAGGGAGGAGGAGGAGAAGCAGCAGTCCGGAGGCTTGTTGTTGCACCTTTCATGGGTAGTCAGCCTCTCCTTTCACAACATCCCTGTTGCCTCAGCACTATAAGAGGGTTTCACAAGACTAGTCGCTCTCTTTGCAATGGTGTAGTAACAGTGAGGTTGTGGACCATATTTTAGTTCTTGGGGATCACTGGTGGTCCACAGACCACAGGTTGGGAATCACTGCTCTATAGAAAGATTCAGTATATGCTTTCCAAAGTATTTGGGATACATGATTGAGAAGCTCTGGATCATTACCTTGAGGTTGTGAGAAAAAAAAAGGGGGGGGGGGAAATGAAACACACAATTTTTCTTTGTTAGGTTTTTGAAGCTAAAAAAACAGCCTATTGAATCTGAAAGGTTACAGTGTCCTTTCTGAAGCATATAATAGTCTGATTTTTTTTCTCAATAATAACTTACATTCAAAGATGCAATCAATCCTGGCTAAAAGATCAGTGCTTTTAGGCCGCAGGAAGGATGTGAAATACCAGCTAAGGAAGTAAGTAAGAAGTAAGGGGTACTGATAGGCACTCAAGGAACCAGTATTTTGAATTAATGGAAAGCCAAGTGGATTTCTACGAAGAAGTAACTGTGTTAGTTTGTTACAGCAAAAAAAGGAAAAAGAGAAAAAAGATGGAAAGAAGAAATCTAGCATTGCCTTTAAGGCTGGATCTACACTGCCATATAATCAAATTCAATGCTGTTAATAAATTTATATTTTAGCATGAAGTTTCATGGATGCATTATGGTGATGTTAAAGTGTTCTCCAGATGCAATACAGAGTGATATTAAAACCTCAGATTATGAAGCATATTTATATAATTGTGAAAGTAAGGTATATTATAATAGAATCCGTCTCCCATATTGTTTGTGACACTCTTTTAGAAAGCTGCAGAAAGGAGTGACATTGATACGTTTGATTGGAATCAGGCATAAAGTTTGTGGGTTTTATTATTACCTATCCCCCTTACATTACAATTGGAGCAAATGATTCAAGAACACAAACCACAGTTTTTCAACAGCTACGTGTTATACATAGCAGGTATCGAAGTGCTTTGGGACAGAACTGGGAGATAAAGACTCCGTTCAGTTTCAGAAATTAATTTTCTCTCAGGATAATTGCTTGAAATACCCTATTATATTAATGTTCTATACTGAAATTGGTATCATTTCATTGCAGCCATCTGTTCCCTGGCTGGAGCTGTTTGCAGGTCCAACCTGGAACTAGCTTTTCCTAATTTAGGAACTCCCAAAGAGGTATTATTTTCATTGAGCCAAATGTGGTTTTGGAGCCTTCTTCAAAGCATAGTGCTGAACAGACAAATTTACTTCTTGGTGCTTAGGAACATTTAGGGATAAGGCTATATCTTTCAGTTTACCTCTGTGTACAATCAGCTGAATGCCTGAATGAGGCTTTGGGTCCATTACAGCTGCAACTTAATATAATTTCACTCTTTCATCAGAGCAGTTATAATATAGTTATTACCATGTGCTTGTGTATGTGTCTTTGAGTTGCCTCTATTATGGCAAGCTCATGGATTTCTTCGGCAAGGAATACTCAGGAGTGGGGTTTTTCCCAGTTCCTTTCCCTGAAAGTCTACAGGGCCTGGTGTTTGTTGGTAAACACCCACCCACGTACCAGCCAGGGCTTATTCTGCTTAGCTTCCAAGATCAGGGGGCATCTGCTGCCTTTAGAGCAGGCATGGGCAAATTTTGGACCTCCAGGTGTTTTGGACTCCAGGTGTTACTGGCTGTTAGGAATTGTGGGAGTTGGAGTCCAAAACACTGGAGGGCCGGAGTTTGCAGGCTGATAATGAGAATATAGTCTCATTGAATGACTAGAAACCAGGCAACCTTCCAGATGTTAAACAACAAGTTCTATCAAACACAGCTTATGGGCAGGAATATCAGTTCAACGACATCTGGAGGACCAGATTACAGTAGAGTCTCACTTATCCAACATAAACAGGCTGGCAGAAAGTTGGATAAGCGAATATGTTGGATAATAAGGAGGCATTAAGGAAAAGCCTATTAAACATCAAATTAGGTTATGATTTTACAAATTAAGCACCAAAACATCATGTTATACAACAAATTTGACAGAAAAAGTAGTTCAATACGCAGTAATGCTATGTAGTAATTACTGTATTTACGAATTTAGCACCAAAATATCACAATGTATTGAAAACATTGACTACAAAAATGCATTAGATAATCCAGAACATTGGATAAGCGAGTGTTGGATAAGTGAGACTCTACTGTATTCCCACTCCTTCACAAAATGATGAAGCAGAAGTATCACATTGTTCACGTTATGGCTTGTTCTGCTCCATTCAGTTGTTTATCGTGTATTGAAAAGTACAGTACTCATGCTACTTACTTTTGAGGATTTGGAAGAGTGACTTGTTGAAATTGAAGTCCTCAAATGACATTTGTTTAGACCTGGAAACGTATCTGTGACTGATTACCTTTTAAAATTAGGTTTCTGAGCTCTGGACCGTACACTATCTTCAGCACAAGAAGCAGCATACGTCTGAATGCCAGTGGCCAGGGAAACAGGACCATTATGAGCCCTATGCCCACAGCACCATTGCACCCAATTTCACTTATCCACATCCTAAAACATGTTATCTCTAGGCATTTTCTAGATCCTCCAGTGCAATTCTATGGTGGTGGTGGTAATACAGTAGAGTCTTACTTATCCAACATAAACAGGCCAGCAGAACATTGGATAAGCGGAAATGTTGGATAATAAGGAGGAGTTAAGGAAAAACCTATTAAATGTCAAATTATGATGATTTTACAAACTAAGCACAAAAATATCATGTTTTACAATACAGTTCAATACATGATAATGCTATGTAATAATTACTGTATTTACGAATTTAGCACCAAAACTTCACAATGTATTGAAAACTTGACTACAAAAACATTGACTACTAAAAGGCAAACTGCATTGGATAATACAGAACATTGGATAAGTGAGACTCTACTGTAATAATAATAATACAGTAGAGTCTCACTTATCCAAGCTAAACGGGCCGGCAGAAGCTTGGATAAGTGAATATCTTGGATAATAAGGAGGGATTAAGGAAAACCTATTAAACATCAAATTAGGTTATGATTTTACAAATTAAGCACCAAAACATCATGTTACACAACAAATTTGACAGAAAAAACAGTTCAATACGCAGTAATGTTATGTTATAATTATTGTATTTAGCACCAAAATATCACGATACATTGACTACAAAAATGGCTTGGATAATCCAGAAGCTTGGATAAGCGAGGCTTGGATAAGTGAGACTCTACTGTAATTATTATTATTATTATTATTATTATTATTATTTTATTTTTTTACCCGCCTCTCCTCACAGCTCAAGGCAGGTTGTAACACTGTTAAAACACATAATCAAAACACACAATCATTTTAAAACACTCCGTATGATATACTTCCAATGCTAGAAAGGTGTTCTCTTTAGTATTTTCTAGGGCCCCTTCTACACTGCCATATAATCCAGATTATCAAAGCAGATAATCCACATTGCTTTGAACTGGATTGAATGAACACTGACATATAATCAACTTCAAAGCAGATCCAGATTACTGTATATGGTGGTGTGGATGGGGCCTCGGTCCTTCATTGCAGTTCTTTGGGATGCTCCTTCCAGAAGTCATGCATTTCAATAAGGTTTACTGTTATCCATGATTTCATGTTTCCATGGTAAATTCAGGAACGGATGGATCCTCTATGGACATAGAAGTCTTACTGTTGCAGTTACAGAGGTTGAGATCAATTGGAGTTTGGACTGAGCTAACAGATGTTACTTCTGTTCACAAGGAAAATACAACCCCTTCTTAAAAACAAGAGCAATAAATGATTAAAATTCAAGAAAAACATTCCCATAGATGTTCCAAAACTGCTACAGGAGGTAGCTGCGATATTTAAATCCATGATACAGGTTGAGCCTCTACACTTTAGAGGGAAATAATATGCTTTGTTGAGATAAGTATGAAAAGGTTTTTCAGAACGCAGTAAAAATAAACCATAATACGTATAAGTATCATTATTTACAAACTTCAGAAACAGGTTCAGACTGAGCTGAACAAAATTGGCACAGTTGAGCAATTGAGAAAGCGGTAGGTGCTTTGCCTCCAATCCCATACTTGTTACCAAGAAAAATCATCAAAATTCTCACAGACATCCCAGAAAATGGGGAAAACAAGTGAACCTCTGCATAGCAGTTGTGCCTCGAAATACCCATATCTATATAAATTTCTCCGTCTCCAACTTTGTGAAAAGTAAAATATCTTACAGAAGGCTGTTCATGAGAATCATTTCATGAGGGTGATATATTTAATCCCCTGAGAACCGCAGGGAGTTTAGGGAAAACAAGGAACAGTGAAATAATGGAGAGAAGAAAGATGTCAATTTCCCAATTTTCCTCCAATGAGCTTAAGGCACTGTATGTGTATGTGTGTGTGTGTGTGTATGTGTGTGTATGTGTGTGTGTGTGTGTGTGTGTGTGTGTGTGTGTGTGTGTGTGTGTATATATATATATATATATATATATATATATATATATAAAACAGTCCCTACATCACACTTGAGATCAGACAATAAGATTACATTAGACATAATGTTTCATTGTTTTTTGTGTATTTTAGACATGTCAAAAAAGACAAAGGTGAAAGCTTAATTGGGAATCTGAGTTAATAAATTCTTTTTCCTTGCCCAAAGAAATCTGATGGAGGATTTTGTCTACACACCAATAACAGCTTTGGAGCCATAGTAGAGGAACCACAGCAGAGGAAGAAATAGATTCATCACAATCTATTCCTAAGCCAATTAACCAATAGCTGATAGATATAAATGTATGTTTGTAAAGTTACAAAGCTTGTACCATAGAATATCACATCTAACATATCCCAATTTCTTGTTCAACATGCAATGTAAGTAGCAAAAAGGTTAGAGTTAGGGAGTATCTGCACTGCACTATTAATACAGTTTGACAACATTTAACTGAAAGGACTCAATGGTATGAAAACATGGCAGTTGTAGTTTTCTCAGTTCTTTTGCCTTCTCAACAGTGCTGTTGCCTCACTTAACTACAAATCCCAGGAGTGCATAGCATTGAAATATAGCATCTAAAATGGTGTTAAAGTGAAGTAATGCCACAGAGTAGAATTGGCTTAGTTGTAATAATTCATTGTCTAGGGTTATTGCTGCACTGTAGAATTAATAATAATACACTTTATTTATATTCCTCACTATCTCCCTGAGGGGACTCAGAGCGGATTACAACATACACAGAAAGGCAAACATTCAATGCCTTTAATACAGTGGAATAACAATGACATATAAAATACCCAGAACAAAGGTAAAAGCTTTCCATTTTCATCTATGGCTTTCTTGAGGCAGTGCTCAAGTCTGGCCATGGGGAGGTGCTCTTGTTCCATTTCCAAGACAAGGAGCCTGTTGTCAGCAGACACCTCCTGGTTGTGTTGCCAGCATGGCTACATGGGTGCCTTTATTACCTTCCCACCAAAGCGATGCCTATTGATCTACCCACATTTGCATGTTTTCGAACTGCTAGGTTGGCAGAAGCTGGGGCTAACAGCAGCAGCTCACCCCGACCCACAGCTCAGACTTTAGCTCAGGAGATTCAACAGTTCAACGGTTTAACCCATTGTGCCACTGTCTTGGCTCTATGCTATGGAACCATGAGACATATAGTTTGGCGAGACAGATCATTCTTTGGCAAAGAAAGCTAAAACTTCAACTTTCATGATTCCATAGTATTAAACCATGACAATTAAAGTGATCTCAAACTGCTTTAATCCTATAGCATGTTATGTCATGGAGCCAGATCCCAGGGCTGAATTTCCAAGCCCTGAATCTGACTTCATAACATAAATAATCCTGCAAGCACCTGGCGGGAGAAGATAAAATGAGCCTGGGAACTCAGGCTCGAAAGTATAAACAATTATAATTGATATAGTGTGTGGGAATGGTAGTAATGTGATCCAGGAGGTGGGATTTGATGATGATATTTGCGTGTGGTATTACGTTGCATCAGAAGTGATAAAATTGAGTGTATGTAAACATTAGGCCATTCTCGACTTTTCCAAAGTCATGTATTCTTCAATAAAGATTGGATTTGAGAGCAGCAATCTTTGATCTGCGTTCAGACTGGTCCTTTGAAGTGAGCCTGACATTTAAGTCGAGAATCCCGTTCTCACCCTCCTGCGGAATTCGCAGTGAAGTGATAATGAGTGGAGAAGGAGATCAAAGCCCAAATGGAGCAGGGAGGCCTTTGCAAGGGGCCCGGCCGTTGGGAGAAGAGACGCTGCAAGCCATAGCTTCCTCTACGGGGTACCCCAGGCCGGACGGCGTGACCCAGAGGATTCCCAGGGGAGGAAGAGGCGTCTCTGCGGCTGCAGAAACCAGTTGGGGATCTGGAGGAAGCATGCCGGAGACCGTGGCCCTGCGGTTATCCATCCTGGAAACAAACTTATCCAGGCTGTCGGAAACCGTGGGGAGGTTGGTGCCACTATTGGAAGAGAACCTCCAAAAGGAGCCCATCCGATATGGCGCCGAGAGAGAGCCAAGTAAAGAAGGAGATTGGAGCCAGAGGGGCCAGCGAGCATCAACGCAGAGTCCCGTGGCGGCGAGGGGCGAGGAAGACGAGGAATATTGGCAGGAGCTGGAGTTCAGAGACAGAATGGCACGCGAAGTCGAGCGCCAGCGAGCTCTGGGAACTCTGAGGCCGCCATCCCCAACAGAGCTCCCAACCCCCCGGATGGGCGTCGGGGTGGAAAGACCACTGGGGCCAGGGATCGGGTCCAGTGGATTAGCAGACGAAGGCGGAGAGGAGCAGGAGATCCAGGAAGAGGAGGAGAATGTGCTGTACGACGAGGGAAGACGAGATGCGGGGGCTACAGCGAGGCCCGTATGCGGATGGGTGGAAGGGCCGACAGCGGCGGCAGAATTTCGGGAGCCGCGCAGAATGACCACCGGAGTGGGGCGCGGCGTGTTCAGAGGGGCCGTCCAAGGAAACCCGATGCAACCCTTCCCCATGCCTCCCAGACAGCATCAACGGGCCGCAGAATGGATGCCAAGGAGGGAAGATCTCAAACTAGAATACGGAGGGGAATCAGCTGAATTGAACTTTTTCCTCATTAGCATCAGAGGATACATGGAAGACAACGCACACACATTCCCCTCCGAAGCAAGCAGGGTTCGAGCCATCGGCAACACACTAAAGAGAGGAGCTGCAAGCTGGTATGTGCAACTACATGCCAGACGCGACCCATGCCTGAGGTCAGTGCCCCGCTTCCTCGCCGCCCTGGAAAACCGGTTCAGAGACCGGCTAGAGCAATTGAGGGCTCGAGACCAGCTTAAAGGAATAAAGCAGAGGGACAAAACGGTGCCCGAGTACGCAGAGGAATTCCTCCACCTCGCGGAAAGGGTACCAGAGTGGTCTGAAGTGACCAAAGTGGAAATATTTAAAGAGGGACTACGCCCCGAGGTTTTCAGCTGGGCAGCGCACAGAGATGACCCCGAAACGCTCCAGGGATGGATTCAACTAGCGGGGCACGTTGAGTCCACCCTGGCCCAAGTGAAGCGCTTCAGGGGCAGCAGCGGCCAGCAAAGACCAGTGGCGAGAGGCCGAGGAGAAACGAGGAAGCAGGAAAGGTCCGGAGGGAGGCCAGGGATTCCCCCCAGAGGAGACGACAACAAACCTAAACCGGGATGCTTTGTGTGTGGGAAGACGGGCCATCGAGCAGCAGAATGTTGGGCACGGAAGGGGGAGCCGCCAAAACCCTCAAAACCCAAGCCAGCAACCGGGAGGCGTGCGGAGGAGGAGGTGCAAGCCCCAGAATCTTCGGAAAAACTGGTGAGTCGGGACAAACGCATGATAGTAGTGCCAATCTGCATCTCGGGGCTAGAGAATCGGGCCACCTGCAAGGCATTCGTGGATTGTGGTTGTTCTAGGAACATTATAACTCCGGAACTATCAGGAGCGCTGAAATGCCAGCAGATGGTGCTCGACTCCCCAATTGCATTTTCGCAGCTAGATGGATCAGTTGCTGCTGGGGAAGTATCTACAAAGGAAATAAGGGGGGTCCCATGTAAAATAGGCAAATGGGAAGGAAGAATATCCTTTGTGATAGCCCCTATTGCCACATACCACGTAATATTAGGGATACCATGGCTCGAACAGGCAAATCCTGAAGTAGATTGGAGAGGAAAGAGCCTGGCATTTAAAGAACAGCAGACGCAATGGGAGATAAGCAAAATTGCAGAAGAGGAGGACGAGGGAGATGAAGCGGGTGAAATAGACCCACAGCTATTGCCACCTGAATACAGAGACTTTGTGGATGTTTTCAATCAGAAAGAGGCAAGTAAATTACCTCCCAAAAGGAATATAGAAGTAGAAATTGAAATAACCCCAGGAGCAAACTTACCAAAACCAAAAGTGTATCCCATGTCTGTGCAGGAGAAGGAGGAATTGAGGAAATATATTGATAAAAACCTGGCGCGAGGCTTCATTAAGCCATCCAATTCTCCTCTCGGGGCCCCAGTGTTATTTAGGAGAAAGAAAGACAACTCCCTAAGATTGTGCATTGATTATCGAAATTTAAATGCAATTACTAAGGACAATAAATACCCTATGCCCTTAGTAAAGGATTTAATTACCGTATTGAAGAAAGGGAGCATATTTACTAAACTGGATTTAATTGAAGCATATCATAAATTAAGAATCAAACCGGAGGATACTTGGAAAACTGCATTTTCCTGCGCATTCGGCCATTTTGAATATAAAATTTTACCTTTCGGATTAAAAAATGGAGGCGGTTGCTTTATGCAGCTTATAAATGAAATACTACACCCATTGTTGTACAGAGGGGTATTCATATTTCTTGATGATATCTTGATTGTGAGCGAAGATAAGGAAAAGCACGTGAAATTGGTCCGGGAAGTTTTGCAGAGACTAAGAGAAGCAAAGCTGTACGCAAAACTGTCCAAATGTGAATTTAATAAAACTCAAATTGACTTTCTGGGGTATCGGATATCTCCAGAAGGGTTAGCTATAGATCCAGCTAAAGTATCAGATGTAAAAGAATGGGGAGTGCCTCAAACAAGGAGGCAACTGCAATCATTTCTGGGGTTTGCAAATTTTTATAGATCCTTCATAAAAGGCTTCGCGCAAATAACCGCACCCCTTACTGAACTTTTAAAAACAAAAGGGAAAGGGGAGACAGCAAAAGTAAAAGCTCCTGGCGCCAAACTGAGTTGGACGCCAGAATGCCAAAAGGCATTTGAAACTCTAAAAGAATGCTTCACAGAAGGACCCATCCTAAAACACCCCGATATCAGGAGCCCTTTCATAATCCATTGCGATGCCTCAGACTGTGCGTACGGGGCAGTACTATTGCAAAAAGATCAAAATGGGAACTTAAAACCCTGTGGATATTTGTCACGGAAGTTCAGCGAAACTGAAAAATGTTGGCCAATATGGGAAAAAGAGGCATTGGCCATATTAAAAGCCTTAGAATGCTGGCGACACTTCCTCGAAGGAAGCGGAATCCCATTTGAAATTTGGTCTGACCATAAGAACCTCCAGTATTTAAAATCTCCTCGTAAATTGTCCCCCAAACAAATTAGATGGGCGCAATACTTCAGCAGGTTCGATTTCCAATTAAAGTTTTTTCAAGGGAAGCAGAATGTATTGGCGGATGCTCTTTCACGCATGCCTCAACACAAAGGCATAACCACAGCAAAAGAGGGGACAATATTCTCTGATAAACAATGGGGCTTAGCTGTCAGGACAAGAGCGCAAACCCAAAAGGAGAACACGGCTATTGTTGAACTCGACGGGGAAGATAATTGGGGAAACGAACTGAAAAAGTCTTATGAGGGAGATCAGTGGATCGCATCCAACGCAGAAAAGGGGGAGCAGAAGGGGGGATTTTGGTTTGTTAATAAGAAACTGTATATCCCAGCAACATTAAGGATTAAGATTTTGCACCGTTTTCACAATAACCAGAGCGCTGGTCATACAGGAATTACAAAAACAACAAAGGCAATAGCAAAACATTGTTGGTGGCCAGGAATGAGGAAGGACATAAAGAATCATGTTGTTCAATGTGATGATTGTGCCAGAAATAAATCGAGAGGAGGGAAGCCTATGGGATTATTACAAACAGTAGCGGAACCTACCAGACCTTGGGAATGTGTAGCTATGGACTTTGTGGGGGAACTGCCGGTTAGCAAAGGACATCGTTATATTTGGACAGTATTAGACCTGTTTTCTAAACAGGCCCACTTTATAGCACTGACGAAACTACCATCGGCCGAGAAACTAGCTGAACTGTACATAAACCATATATACAAACTGCATGGATGTCCCAGTAGAGTGGTCAGTGACAGAGGAGTACAATTCACAGCAAAATTTTGGGAGAAATTCTTGGAAATGCTAGGAGCAGAAAGGAGTCTAAGTTCTGCTTTTCACCCCATGACAAACGGGGCAGTAGAACGTACTCAGCAGACACTTGGGCAGTTCCTTCGAATGTACTCTAACATGAGACAAAATGACTGGTCTAGGTGGTTGGCTTTTGCAGAACTAGCTTTTAATTCGACTATACATTCAGCAACAAATAAAACCCCATTTGAAGTAGTTTATGGGTATGAAATACAGCCTTTGCCCCAGTTGCCAAGATGGACAGAGAATGAGGAAACAGAGGCAGGGAAATGGAAAACGCAAATGCTAGAATGCTGGAGTCAAGTGACTGCATCCTTAAAGGAAGCACACAAAAAGTATAAAGCGTTCGCAGACAGAAAGAGGGTGGAAGGCGATAAACTGGATAAAGGAGATCTAGTGTGGTTAAGTACCCAAAACATCAAATTGGGGCTACCTTCGAGAAAATTGAGCCCCAAATATATTGGACCATTCAGAATACAGGGTGTTATCAATGAAGTAACTTTCCAGTTGGCATTGCCAAAAAGTTTAGGGAAAATACACCCAGTATTCCATCGCAGCTTACTGAAAAAGTATATGGGGACTTTAGACAAAATGGACACATAGAGTTATTGTTTGATTTGTTTCAGAACTATGATGAAAGAAGAACCGAAGAGGAGGACGAAGAAAACGAGGGCGCCATGTCATGGAGCCAGATCCCAGGGCTGAATTTCCAAGCCCTGAATCTGACTTCATAACATAAATAATCCTGCAAGCACCTGGCGGGAGAAGATAAAATGAGCCTGGGAACTCAGGCTCGAAAGTATAAACAATTATAATTGATATAGTGTGTGGGAATGGTAGTAATGTGATCCAGGAGGTGGGATTTGATGATGATATTTGCGTGTGGTATTACGTTGCATCAGAAGTGATAAAATTGAGTGTATGTAAACATTAGGTCATTCTCGACTTTTCCAAAGTCATGTATTCTTCAATAAAGATTGGATTTGAGAGCAGCAATCTTTGATCTGCGTTCAGACTGGTCCTTTGAAGTGAGCCTGACAATGTTATATAGTTCACCAAAATGGCCCCTAACTAGAACAGAAAGCATCAGGGCAGGTAGGGTTTAAAGATGACTAAAAAAAGGTTGATTGATTATTATACTTGCATGAAATGTCAATTTTAGCAAAACTAGTATTTCTAAAGCACGAAATCATCTTAGAAGAGGGATTCTAAGAGAAGATGAGACACCTCTCCTAGAATGAACCTATCAATGCAAATAAAATATTGGTCTTGTATAGCATTATTACATTGGTTCCAGATTTAGTTAGGTTTAGAGCAGACCTGCTAAAAGCAATGGGAGTTCAGTGACTAAATTAATTCCTGGTGATGTCAAATCCTGCAAGACTGTATGGAGCTAACTCAGTTTTTACCCATGAGCAGTTATTAAAACTGTATCTTTTTTAAAGAAAAAACTTGTAAGAACTACAGATGGCAGGCATCATATCAGAATAATTCCAAAAGTAGCAGCTTAGCAGCTGTTGCACTGAAAACAACAAAAAAGCTTATCTGTGTGTAAGTGCCTTCAAGTCAATTTATGGTGGCCCATGAATTTCCAAGGGTTTTTACAAATGTAGCCTTTCCCTTGAAGGAGATGCAACAATGAAGAAGTCGTCAACTGATAAATTGTTTTCTGACACAGCGCTTTCCAAAGAGTAGATTTTTTGTCAAGGAAAAGGACAGTTAAGCCAGACAAGCTAAGCGTAGTTGTTCAATGCAAAAAATGAATACGGCTGTGATATTGCCAGTGTGCTGGGATGCAGTCACTCAGCCTTAACACCACAAGGATATTAAATTTAGGAACAATGAAGATAAGCAGAAACAAGTAGCAACAGTTTGTGGGTAAGCATTAGCAATGTTATCACTTCCTCACCCACTGTATTGTCGTCGGAGCCTTGAACTGTTATAAAACCAGATGGAAAAACAGCGAGAGAAACTTTCTTGTGCCCTGAAATTCCATCCACGGCACTAAGGTAGGAAAGGAGACACCTGTCAGACCTCCATCTGCAAAGCCAGAGCCAAAGAGCCAGAAGAAACACTGCCAGATTTTTTTTTAAAAAGCAAGCCAAACTTTGAATACAGAACTCAAATTTCTGATGAAGAATCCAGTACAGTTCCAAAGCTTCCGTGAAGCAGCAGTGAATACCCATTTGTGTTGTCGAAGGCTTTCATGACTGTAATCACTGGGTTGCTGTGAGTTTTCCATGCTGTATGGCCATGTTTTGGAAGCATTCTCTCCTGACGTTTTGCCCACATCTATGGCAGGCATCCTCAGAGGTGTGAGATCTGTTCGAAACTATAAGCATGGTTTATATATCTGTGGAAAGTCCAGGGTGGGAGAAAGAACTCTTATCTGTTTGTTGCAGTTGATCATCTTGATTAGCATTTAATGGCCTGGCAGATTCAAAGCCTGATTGCTTCCTGCCTGACGGAATCCTTTGTTGGGTGGTGTTAGCAGGCCCTAATTTATTTATTTATTTTCTGTATTTAAATCTGATTGTTTTATGTCTGGAATTCTCCTGTGTTGTTCTTTATTTACTATCCTGATTTTAGAGGGTTTTTTAATACTGGTGACCAGATTTTGTTCATTTTCTTGGTTTCCTCCTTTTTTCTTGAAATTGTCCACATGCTTGTGGATTTCAGTGACTTCTCTGTGTAATCTGACATGGTGGTTGTTAGAGTGGTTCAGCATTTCTGTGTTCTCAACAAAGGATTCCTTCAGGCAGGAAGCAGCCTGGCTTTGAATCAGCAAGGTCATTAAATGCTAATCAAGGTGATCAATTACAACCTTCACACTTGCCTAAAACAGGCCAGAGTTCTTTCTCTCAACCTGGATTTTCCACAGATATATAAACCCCACTTTCCTAGTTTCCGACAAACCTTACACCTCTGAGGATGTGTACCATAGATGTGGGTGAAACATCAGGAGAGAATGCTTCTGGAACATGGCCATACAACCCAGAAAACTCACAGCAACCCAGAATATCCATTTATTTACATTATCACTCTAATTTCTCATCTGAAACCAGCACTGGGTATTAGAAAGCGTTTATTAGAAGTCATGAATATTTACATACGTAGTAATCTCTGCATCACAAGTGCTTAAGTGGCTTCACATACATTAGCCAAATGGCCTTTACAACAGCTCCACGAAGGAGATTGCTGTAATTTCTATTTCCTTTTAAATATTCACTTTTATTTGCATTTGATTGGTTAAAATAACCAGTTCCTTGAGCCCAATTTGCAAAGGCAGCTTATAAAGATGACATTCCATAATGTCACAGTTATCATGCCACAGGGTATAAAAACATTCTGCGCAAAGCAACAGGGAAAGAGAACTATTGCTTGTTTATCTTTTTAAAAGGTCATTGCAGCAATGGGACCCATATTACAAGAGAAATGAGGTATAAATAAAATAAATAAACAATATTAGCAATCATTGCTTAAAGTCAACACGGATTTATCAAAGACAGGTCATGCCAGACTAATCTGATCTCTTTTTTTCGATGGAGTTACAAGCTGGGTAGATACAGGGAACGCCATGGGTGTAGCTTTTCTGGATTTCAGTAAGGCTTTCGACAAGGTCCCCCATAACCTTCTGGAAAACAAGGTAGTCAAATGTGTAATAGACAAAACTATGGTTAGGTGTGTCTGTAATTAGTTAAGTGAACAAACCCAAAGGGTGCTCACCAATGCTTCTTTCTCTTCATCCTGGAAAGAAGTGACGAGTGGAGTGCCACAAGCAGAGTTCCGTCCTAGGCCTGGTTCTGTTCAATATCTTGATTAATGACTTAGATGAAGGGTTAGAAAGCATCATCATCAAGTTTGCAGATTACACCAAATTGGGAGGGATAGCTAACACTCCAGAAGACAGGAGCAGAATTCAAAACAATCTTAACAGATTAGAGAAATGATCGGGAAAAACTAACAAAATGAAGTTCAAAAGGGATAAATACAAGATACTCCACTTAAGCAGAAAAAATGGAATGCAAAAATACAGAATAGGGGATGTCTGGCTTAACAGCAGTATGTGTGAACAAGATCTTGGAGTCCTCATGGGGAACAAGTTAAACATGAGCCAGCAATGTGATGTGGCAGCTAAAAAAGCCAATGGGATTTTGGCCTGCATAAATAAAAGTATAGTATCTAGATCCAGGGAAGTCCTGCTCCCCCTCTATTCCGCCTTGGTCATACCACACCTGGAATCACACTGTGTCCCATTCTGGGCATCACAATTGAAGGGAGATGCTGAAAAGCTAGAATGTCTTCAAAGGAGGGTAACTAAAATGATCAAGAGTCTGGAGAACAAGCCCTAGGAGGAGTGACTTAAAGAGCTGGGTATGCTTAGCCTGCAAAAGAGAAGGCTGAGAGGATACATGATGACCATGTATAAAGAAGTGAGGGGAAATCATAGGGAGGAGGGTACAAGCTTGTTTTCTGCGGCCCTGGAGACTAGGACACAGAACAATGGCTTCAAACTACAGGAAAGGAGATTCCATCTGAACATTAGGAAGAACTTGTACCTTCCTGCCATATGGCTACTAAAGTTGAGATGAGAAGACTCTCAGAAAGATGTTCCATCAGCAAAAAGACAATTGAATAAATTGTTTTTGCGGAGCTGTGTCCCTCTTCTTATGAGCTGGTCATTGACCATAATAAAGTGAACTTGAACTTGACATGATGGCCGTGTTTAAATATGTGAGGAGGACTCATAGGGAGGAGGGAGCAGGCTTGTTGCTCTGGTGACTAGGACTAGAACAATGGCTTCAAACTACAGGAAAGGAGATTCCACCTGAACATTTGGAAGAACTTCCTAACTGTGAGTGCTGTTTAGCAGTGGAACTCTCTGCCTCGGAGTGTAGTGGAGACTCCTTCTTTGGTGCTTTTAAGCAGAGGCTGGATGGCTATCTGTTGGGGGTGCTTTGAATGTGAGTTTCCTGCTTCTTGGCAGAAGGGGGTTGGACTGAATGGCCCAAGAGGTCTCTTACGACTCTATGATTCTATGATCAGGAAGAACTTCCTAACTGTGAGAGCTGTTCAGTAGTGGAACTCTCTGCCCTGGAGTGTGGTTGAGGCTCCTTCTTTGGAGGCTTTTAAGCAGAGGCTGGATGGATATCTGTCAGGGGTCCTTTGAATGTGATTTTCCTGCTTCTTGGCAGAAAGGTGTTGGACTGGATGGCCCATGAGGTCTCTTACAACTCTATGATGAGGAAGAACTTCCTAACTGTGAAAGCTGTTCAACAGTGGAAATCTCTGCCTCGGAGTATGGTGGAGGCTCCTTCTTTGGAGGCTTTTAAGCAGAGGCTGATGGACATCTGTTAGAGCTGCTTTGAATATGATTTTCCTGCTTCTTGGCAGGGGTTGGACTGGATGGCCCATGAGGTTTCTTCCAACTCTATGATTCTATTATTTCATTCCCTTTTCTATTTTAAGATTCAACACTTCCATCAACCCCCTTGTCTCAAAAGGACAAGCTTCCCCCACTTGTTGGGAAAAGGGGAGGATTCTGGAGGCTATAGTCTATCAGAAGGCCATCCTGTCCAGGAAAGCTGACTCAGACAATGACGTCCAAGTCAAACATATTGCCACGCTGACCCTTAAACCCAGAATGTCATACTCTTAAACGTCAGCAAGACTCAATTGTAAGAATTAGAAGAGAGGAAAAGGAGGGGGGAAACTTTAACCAAAGAAGGATAGATGGGGCTTATGCATCCAGGGAGGAAAGCATCGGAGGAGACACCCCTTCCTACTGCTTCAATGCTATTGGGCAGCTGAGTTTCCTCTGCATATAGAATAGCTTGCCTCTTCCAACATCAGCACTAGCTTTCCATTTCCCTCTCCTTTCTCTCACACATACAAGCCCCCAACTACTTCACAGAGAGCAGCTAATCCGCCTCTCTCACACTCCGTGCCGGGCTTTCTTCTGAATAGATGGAGGATCAGCATCATCCTTTCTCCCATCCATGGGGCTCAGGTAGTCCCATTGCCTCTGGATCGGACAGCATCTCCTTTTCTTAGAAGGGAGAGGACCACTTTGATTTTTTGGAACATATGGACAGAGGAGCCAAGAGCCAGAAGACCTGTTGACCTATCAAAAGGAGCAGACTTCATCAAGCAGTCAGGTAGGATTCTATAGAGCTCTCTCCTTCCTCTTATTAATCTCTATTGAATGGGGATGCCTGCTTTTCTGAGACCAATTTGGCATCATGAATTGCAACGGCTGTTAGGAAATTGTTTCAGACAAGCTTGTGACAATCTAATCGTATGTCCCCAACTAGAACAGATCCATGAAAAGCAACAGGGTCGAAGGAATGAGTCACAAGTCACAGCCTGCATATTTGTCTTGAGTCAAGGCTAGCATTAGATTATAATTATAATCCGAATGATTAGAGATTTGTTAAAAGCATCAGAAGTAGAATCTAATAAATTGTGGCCATAACAACAGGTGACTTTCTAAAACTATCTCCACACACAACATCACAAGGCACCATCCTTGAGATATACACGACTCCATAGAGAGGATTACGAATGCACTCACCTGTGCTCTTAAAGGTATATAAACAATGGAGCATTTGCGACCGAAGTGTAATTCTCTACCCCCTTAACTCCTCTTTTCTGTTATTCTCAGCTGTGCCGGACTCTTCGCATGCTCACACATTACACATGGATCATAGCTCTGCTACGCAGATATGCTAACTGAACCATTCAATGGGTTAAGGGGAATAAAATATCAGTAGCATTTTTTGTGGCTGATTTGATCCCAAATCCATGTTCTCTAGTGTTTGGGTGATTATGTATGAAGCACTCCAGACATTGCTTTTAAAACATTGCACACTTTTACCCTTCTTAAGTGACTTTCCTATAGAAAAGGGGGTGTGTTCAATGGGGAAACATGAAAGGCTTACCAATGGATGTCAAGATAATCTGGATCCCTATTAAAATGCCAAAAGATGTAGTTGAATGATTGTGGGACAAAGCCGCAGGTGTCTGTGAGATGCTCACAAGCAAAGCATTTAAGGCATGGCCAGACTTTTGTTTGTTATCCAAAACTAGCATTCCAATATAAGATATACTGCTACTGGATAGAGAGGCTCCACCTTTGCATTCTGTTCTGCCATATAGGAAGAGGTGTTAGGGTGCATCTACACTGTGGAATTAATGAAGTTTGACACCACTTTAATTTCTGTGGCAGAATGTAATGGAATCCTGGGATTTGAAGTTTGGCAAAACAGCAGCCCTCTTTGGCAGAAAAAAGCTGAAGACCTGATAAAATTGCAACTCTCATGATTTCATAGTATGGTTTTTTGGGGTTTTTTTTTGTTTCAGGAGCAACCGGAGTTGCTTCTGGAGTGAGAGCATTGGCTGTCTGCAAGGATATTGCCCAGGGGACGCCCGGATGTTTTGATGTTTTACCATCCTTGTGGGAGGCTTCTCTCATGTCCCCGCGTGGAGCTGGAGCTGATAGAGGGAGCTCATCCACGCTCGCCCCGGGTGGGATTCAAACCTGGCGGCCTTCTGGTCAGCAACCCAACCTTCAAGTCACAAGGCTTTTATCCCCTAGGCCATCGGAGGCTCCTCATAGTATGGTAATTAAAGTGGTGTCAAACTACATTCATTTTACTGTGTAGATGCATAACTAGTTACTTGCTTGCTTAGACAAAAAGGGGGTGAATATGGGGCCCCCAGTGGTACAGCAGGTTAAACCGCTGAGC
Organism: Anolis carolinensis; assembly: GCF_035594765.1. NCBI lineage: Eukaryota > Metazoa > Chordata > Lepidosauria > Squamata > Anolidae > Anolis > Anolis carolinensis. The sequence continues at coordinate 13,720,214 of NW_026943821.1, forward strand.
TGCTTGCTGACAGAAAGGTCGGCAGTTCGAATCCAGGGAGCGGGGTGAGTATCCCACTGTTAGCCCCAGTTTCTGCCAACCTAGCAGTTCAAAGACATGCAAATGCAAGTAGATCAATAGGTACTGCTCCAGGAATGTAATGGCGCTCCATGCAGTCATGCCAGCCACATGACTTTGAAGGTGTCTATGGACAATGCCAGCTCTTTGGCTTAGAAATGGAGATGAGCACCAACCCCCAGAATCAGACACGACTAGACTTAATGTCGGGGAAAAAAACCTTTACCTTCACACTCGCTCAACCCTCAGAGATAGGTGCCCTGTAGGGCTGCCACAAATTGAAAACAACATAGACGGAAGGAACTGTTGAATGGAAGGCATTAAAATACATGTTGTAAATAACTTTTTTTACAAATTATTATAGTGAAAGATCCATTTAATTAATCGCTCCTCTGGGGCCCGCCTTTGTTTGCCTGCCTTCTGTGCCCTGAAACAGCTAGGTGCGCATCCATTAGCAGGCCTTAATGGGCCTTGGCAACTCGGGAGCACGTGGTGGGTCGTTCCCTGGGTGGCGGAGCATCTTTGTGAGTGACGATTATTAGCAGCATTCTTCCCTTCGGAGACAGAGGGACTGATGGACGAGCCCCTTCAAGGAAGTGGTATTATTAACGGGGGCGTAAAAAGCTGCTCCTCCCAGGGGAAAGGGGAAAAGATTTGATGCTGGTCCGCCTTCTGATTTAGACTGCAGTTCCCATAATCTCCAACAGCAAGTGGGTGTGTGTGGGTGGGGTGGGGAGTGTGCTCAAGGCTGGTGGGACATCCAATTCCATGGGCTTTATGGCAAGCTCTCCTTTCTGTTGACATCAATCTGCCAGGGATCCTCTCCCTTCTGTTTTGGACTACAGCTCCCATCATCTCCAACCCTCAGGGGAGAATTTGCTTAAGTCTGATGGGACATCCACCCATGTGGGCTTGAATATAGGTAAAGGTAAAGGTTTTCCCCTGACATTAAGTCTAGTTGTGTCCGACTCTGGGGGTTGGTGCTCATGTCTATTTCTAAGCTGAAGAGCCAGCGTTGTTCGTAGACACCTCCAAGGTAATGTGACTGGTATGACTGAATGGAGGACCGTTAGCTTCCCAATGGAGCAGTACCTATTGATCTACCTACATTTGCATGTTTTTGAACTGCTAGGTTGGTAGAAACTAGGGCTAACAGCAGGAGCTCACCCGCTCCCTGGATTCAAACCACTGACCTTTCAGTCAGCAAGTTCAGCAGCTCAGTGGTTTAACCAGCTGTGTCACCGGGGGCTCCTAGGGCTTGAAAATACTCCTTTCTATTTTAGACTGCAGCCCCCATCATCTCTGACTGCAGACGTTGGGAGGCATTTCCTTTGAAGCTGATAGAGTATCTATTATTCTAGGCTTTGTGGGATGCTCTCCTTTCTGATTTGGACTGAAGCTCCCATGATCTCTGAACCGAAGGTAGTGTAGGAAGATTTCATTTGAGATTGATGGGGATTGATAACCCCTGGATGCTCTCCCTTCTGTTTTGGATTGCAGCTCCCATCATCTCCAAACTCAGGTGTTGGGAGCTGATTGCTTTCAAAGCTAATGGGACCTTCAGGATTATATGTCTGTGTGGAAGGGCCCTTGGACTGCTGTTCCCACCATTTCAGACCACAGATGTGGGGAGATTTCGTTTGAGGCTGATGGGATGTCATCCCCCATTGATTTTATAGGATACTAGCTGTGCCCGGCCATGCGTTGCTGTGGCAAAGTGGTGGTGGTATTGGTTAAAAATTGTTGTGTAATTTTTATTTGACTTTATTTGCATTTTTAAAATTAATTTTATTGTAAGTTATATTTTTATTTATTATATTTTATTATTTTCTTGTATTATTTTTAGTTATTTTCTGTTATTATAGTATTTTATTGTATTAATTTTTAGTGTTTTAAATTATTTTTAGTGTTTTTTATTATTTTTTATTGGGTTGCTAGGAGACCAAGTTGGAGGAGCTTAGCCTTCTAACTGGCAGCAATTGGATAAAAGCAATTATTCCTCTCCCTCTAATTAGGACTTTATTTTTCTTTTCTTTTTGTTGTGTCAACCTAGAGGCGTGGATGATGGGTTGTGTTGTCAAATTTCGAAGTTGGGGGGCCTGTAGTTTTGTTGTTTTGTGGGTCACCGTGATGCCATCACTCTTTTATATATATAGATTTGCCTTTCTGTTTTAGATGGTATCTCCCAGCACCTTCTGACTGCAGGTGATGGGGAGAGATTCTGATTGAGGTTGTTGGAACATTGTTGTTGTTGTTGTTGTTGTTGTTGTTGTTTATCTCCCTGCTTTATCTCCCTGAAAAAGAGGGACCCAAAATGGCATGTAGTGGAAACATTTGAAGGAATATAGTGCTGGCTGCAAGGTGATGTTGGGCAGATATAATCAATTGTTAAACAATAGAGACTGTCTGCAACCTATGCATATATATTTGACAGCAAGCTTCACTGAACATATGGAAGGAAAGTCATAGTAAACATTGTATCCATCTTCATATTTATGAAAATTTCAAACAAATGGCTGGCAAATGTACTTTGCAAGTAGGTAAAAATTAATTCAGTTTTAGCATCCCTTTTCTGGAATTCTGAAATCCTCCCAAAATTGGCCACATGGATAAAACTTACTTTGGGACGCTTCAATGTACACAAACTGTGTTTGATGCACAAAAGTATGACAAATGTGGTATAAAAATTATCTTTTTGTATGTGCATAAGGGTGTTATGAAACATAAATTAATTTTATGTTTAGACTTGGGTCCCATCTCTAAGATATCTCAATATGTATGTATGTATGTATGTATAGGAATACAAATATTCCAATTTCTGAAAAAATCCAAAATCCAAAACACTTCTTGTCCCAAGCATTTCTAATAAGGAATATTCAACAGGCAGAAATCAACCTCCTTGATAAAAATAAACATTTTGCCCCTCCTCCCTATAATAAAGGTATTAACGTTTTGCAAAATACAAAAATAATCTTTTGGATCCATCCTCAAATGCAGAAAGCTAATACAGGTGTCCAGGAGTCTTAACCAACACCACCCTTTTCCCATTTTTAAATAAATATCAGGAAGATAAAATACAATGGCACTGAATTGGCCTTTAACAATTGTCAGTTCACATTACTCATGTCCCTTATCACTCTCCATGGAAATGTAAGATAAATGAGGTGGGAGAGAAGAGATGTGTTGAAGTTTAATTTTTAATAACCTTGCTCTTTTCAGCAGTGGGACTACCATCATATTGTGCTTATAAACCCCATTGTTTTTGCATTAGTGAGAAGCCATAAGTACAGTGCAGCCTACATTTGGCAAGGAGACAACAGCAAAGTTGTACTATTTAGTGTATTTGCAAATATACAAGCAACAGACAGGGCAGTTCTTCTCATGCTTAAGGATTATTCCATTTTTAATTGACTCGAAACTGAAAAGGACCACCATGGTTTCATGCAATAATTTCTGGTTTGGATCTTGGAACCCAATAGGATTTTTCTGTCCTTGTGCAAAGCCTATTTGAGTTAATGACCCAAACTAGCAGTGATGCTCATGTATGCCTTCAGAATTCATTGAATGGCAGCTCCCAATATTCCTCACTATTGACTATGCTAGTGGAAGCGGTTGGATATTTTAGTCAATCTCTCAATCAATGCTCAGTCAATGCTTCCGATGTTGGCCTATATCCAGTCTTAATTGCAATTCAGTGCGTCAATTGTAACTTGGTTAGACCTAGGTTAGGTCTAGAGTTTGACTAGTTCTATTCTGCTTGGGGTTTAACACAGCCGCCAGTATTCCTGATTTCCCAATGAATTCTCTGCCTTCCCACTTTTTCATCTGCTTTTAAAATGTCCCAGTTTCTCACTTCCACTCCCCCTTTCTCTACAGTTTACTTCAATCCCTGCAAATTGAGTTTAGAGTAATAAAGTAGTTTGTATTTAAGTAACTCACTGGAGGGGAAAATATGAGAGGAGTGGAAGCATGGATAGGATCTCGATCTTCCTGGAGGCTCAGGCAAAAGCAAATTGCTGCAGTGTTTCCTTGCTTTTGTGTTTTTCCACATTAGCAACTTTTGCCGCCTTGACTATGTTCTGATGTTACTTGACCACATGTATCCCAGTTTACATCTGGAAAATGTCAGTGGTTATGCTAGAAATAAGGTGGAGGTTTTCCGCTGACATTAAGTCCAGTCGTATCCAACTCTGGGGGTTGGTGCACATCTCAATTTCTAAGCTGAAGAGCTGGCATTGTCCGTAGATGCCTCCAAGGTCATGTGGCTGGCATGACTGCATGGAGCGTCATTAACTTCCCTCCGGAGTGGCACCTATTGATCTACTCACATTTGCATGTTTTCGAACTTCTAGGTTGGCAGAAGCTGGGGCTAACAACAGGAGCTCACCCTGCTCCCCAGGTTCAAACTGCCGACCTTTCAGTCAGCAAGTTCAGCAGTTCAGCGGTTTAATCTGCTATGCCATCAGGGGCTAGATAGCCATAAATATCCTAAAGGCACCATATCTTATCTGATCTTGGAAGCTAAGCTGGGGCAGTCCTAATTAATACTTGGATGGGAGACTGCCAATGAATACCAGGTACTGAAGGATATATTTCAGAGGAAGGAATTAGAAAACAAACCTGTGAATATTCCTTGCTTCAGAAAACTCTGGGTTCACCATAAGTCAACAGGTGATTTGAAAGCACATAATATACACAAACATGCTAGCAATTGGATCCTGACTTTAAATTGTTGTTATTAGAACCAATGGATCTTGAGATCTTCCCCTCATCCTTGAAGCACAGGCATTAAAAAGAAAATAAAAAACTTAAAAGAAAGATCTTAACTTGAGAGCTGCTTTTATACTTTTTGTTGGACAGCTCCTCTCCTTTAGCATCACCCTGATAGACAGAAAGAAGAAAGTACTGTTTTGTGATCCAGAGAGAAACAGTCGGGGGGGGGGGGGGGGGCTTTCATCTCAAGTTCTGTGCTAGACTCCTGCTTTTTTTAAAAAAAGGCAATGATAGTCTCGCCACCATTTGGTTGCCTCCCTCGCTTCCCTTCTTTGTTTGTTTCCAGATAATGTGTCTCTGGTTGTTAAACAGCACCTGGAATCAGATGGAAGAGAAGTTACACAACACAGAACACCTCAAGGTCCCAGCTAGACCCAGGAGCGAAGATGCAACAATAGCTGTATAAATAATACAACTACAGCTGCAGTTGCATAACCAGATCACAGCATTATGATAAATCTTCCAACAGCGAGGAGACAAGGAGAGCAAACATTAAAGGTCTTCAGATCTGCAGGTTTGCTACATTTGAAATGCTAGCACCCAGACTTGGTATTAGATTAGAATTCCATCAATTTTCCTCTCTCTTTCTCTCTCATATACTTTTAGAGTTGGAAGAGACCCCCGGGATTATCCACTCCAGCCCCCTGCCATGTAGGAATACATATAGTACATATCTATATATATATAAATGAGTGATGGCATCACAGCGACCCACAAAACAACAAAACTAAACACCCCACAACCTCGAAAATTGATAACACAATCCATCATCCACGCCTCTAGGTTGATACAACAAAAAGAAAAGAAAAATAAAGTCCTAATTAGAGGGAGAGCCATAATTGTTTTTATCCAATTGCTGCCAGTTAGAAGGCTAAGCTCTGCCCACTTGGTCTCCTAGCAACCCACTCAGCCCAGGGTGCAGGCAGAGTTAGACCTCACTTAGGCCTCTTCCACACTGCCTATAAAATACACATTATCAGATTTTAACTGGATTAGATGGCAGTGTAGACTCAATGCCCTTCCACACAGCTATATAACCCATTTATAATATTATATTATCTGCTTTAACTGGATTATCTGGACTCCACACCTTTACCCTTTACCTTAACTACCACCAATTCCTCAATACTTTATTTCCCATACCACTATACTTCACCATAGCAACGCGTGGCTGGGCACAGCTAGTAATACATACATTTTATTGATTAGCCCATTGACCATACCAAAGCATTTGACAAACACATTTAATACACACAGCGTACAACACACATTACAATCAAAGTTAAAATAAACAAGTTGTTAACAAAAGGTCAAGATCCTAATCCAGACCAAATATATGTGTAGGAATACATAATCAAAGCACTCCTGACAGATGGTCTTCCGGATTGTTTAAAAACCTCCAGAGAAGAAGACTCCACCACACTCTGTCTTTTCCAAAACTACAGCCTCACAACAAAAAATTCTAGAATGCTGCCATTTGTACCCAAAGTAAATGCAGGAGGCTTTGGTTGTTACTGGAAACCGTTGGCTTCACTCCAAGATGTACAGAGCCCGAGTCACCAAAAGTGACAGGCCACATCTTTTTTTTTCTGCCAGATTCCTTCCTCTTATTCTTAGTCCTTTCCAAGAGGTGACTAAGGTAGGAAACAGATCCTATTCGCCATAACTTAGAAGATCTAAAAAAAATAAATGTTCTGTTAAATCTGGTGTTGTTTACCCATTTGTGAGTAAACACTCTGCATTGGAATTTGAGAATATATTTACTTTTACAGGTTGAAAAAGATAAGGAAAGAAAACCTTTGTCATTTTATTTCCCTCTGTTTTGTAATCTTTTGTGCTGAAATAAGGTGTGTTTAGGAAGGAAGGAAGGAAGGAAGGAAGGAAGGAAGGAAGGAAGGAAGGAAGGAAGGAAGGGAGGAAGGGAGGAAGGAAGGGTGGGTGGGTTTAGGAAGGAAGGAAGGAAGGAAGGAAGGAAGGAAGGAAGGAAGGATCCAAACTTGAACATTCTCTCCTATTTCAAAAGCTTTCAAATTTGCTTCTCAGATTTGAATGTGGTGAAAACTTTTTTTACTACTGTCCAGTTTCTTCCTCTTGCTCATTTCTTTCCTGGGCGTATTTAGGTCTAATTCATTAACAAGTTCCTATATCTTTGGTTAGCAAAGGGTAGAAATGTGTTGTCGAAGGCTTTCATGGCTGGAATCACAGGGTTGTTGTGTGTTGTCCGGGCTGTATGGCAGTGTTCAAGAAGTGTTATCTCCTGACATTTTGCCCACATCTATGGTAGGCATCCTCAGAGGTTGTAAGGTATATGTTGTGACAAACACACAACAAAAGGTAGAAACATTCTCCTGGCTTTGCCAAAATGAATGTACACTGCACAATCCATGCTGGAAGGCTTGTATACTCCACAGATGATATCTCTCTAATCCCGCAAACCCCACTCTGACCCTTTGATGGTACTCATCCTCTGCTATGCACCTAAGTTATTCACTTCAGCCTGCCTTATGGTCGGACCACTGATCCCCTCCTCTCTTTTGCCATCTCTTGGCAACGGAAGCTCTCTCGGATCCCATGGCAACTCTCTCGTTTTGAAATGAGGCTCATTTATTGATGCTTCCCTCCACTTTGTGCAATAGTTCCAGCTATGTGGAAGTTACGCCGTAACCAGAGCAACTGAGATTGCCCTTGAGAATTTCAATTATAGATAGTCAGGGGAGGAGGGGACAGTTTGCACAATGTGTTGGGTGTGTGGGAGGGGAGCAATGGGGTTGAAGTGAATCCTGTCACCTTGGGGGGAAAATCCCAGGTGCTTTGACTCTGCCAGTGACTCCTGTCCTCTTTTTCCTGTGGCCTTTGGTTCTTCCCATGCCAACAGGATGATGAATCAATCTGCACTGGGTTTCATACTTTAAAGTAATTCTCCATGGTGCTGAACTACATCCCCAAATAGGTTCAACCAAGCATAGATTTACCATGCAACTGACGTGGGAACCACCTGCACTCTCTTTACTAATAGACACAACTTCCCATTGGATGGGCACATGTAGTATGGTTTTCACCTCCTACTCCAGACTCTGGGGCAGCATTAAACTGGGTAGCAGTGAATGAGTTGGAAGACTGAAAAGTTGCCGTAATTGCTCGTAATGCTTTCTGCAGACTTTTGGATTCTGAAAGCATAGTAAGGGGCATGGTTTATATAGTGCAATGGGGATTAATTAACTCTTGGTGAGTCACTCAGGAAGTCTAGAGGGTGAGGAAGTGCCAATCTCCAGTTTGCAGTTCTGTGACAATGTCATTCCCAAAGCTAAGATCACAGCACACTGAAATGTAACATTCAGAAGTTTAGACATGAATAGGAGAAAGAAGTAGAATGTTTCATACAACATTTTCAGCCTCTTGATGTACTACTCTTTCTTTAGATTTAAAATAAATTGAAAGGGATGTAGGTATCACCAAACCTTTTTTGGGAAAATGCTGTTTGGCTCTTCTTATGTTGGTGAGGGAATGTGGACAGACATAAAATGCCATTGTTCCTGAAAGTGGCTTGTTTTTGATCAGAGGTGATTATTTAAATAAATATATATCTGGGGTGCTTTCACAGGACCCCCATCACACAGAGAGAGACTTTACACATAGGTAAAGGTAAAGATTTCCCCTTGACATTGTCTAGTCATGTCCGACTCTGGGGGTTGGTGCTCCTCTCCATTTCTAAGCCAAAGAGCCGGTGTTGTCCATAGATGCCTCCAAGGTCATGTGGCCGGCATGACTGCATGGAGCGCCGTTACCTTCCCGCCGGAGTGGTATCTATTGATCTACTCACATCTGCATGTTTTCAAACTGCTAGGTTGGCGGAAACTGGGGCTAACAGTGGGAGTTCACCCCACTCCCTGAATTTGAACCGCCAGTCTTTCAGACAGCAAGTTAAGCAGCTAAGCAGTTTAACTTTCTGCACCATCAAGGTGTCCACATTTTTTTACACATACAGCACAGTTTTGAAAGTTTGAGCATCTCAAATATACTCCACAAATTGAGTGCTAATCCATCCGGCTGCCACCTCTGACCAAATTAATGGAGTGCCCCATAATCAACCCCCAAAAGTGAATTTGCATTCTCCATTCAGCCTGGTTTTTAAGTCAACCCACTCCAAACATATCTTTGCAATTTTGTGAAAAGCCTTTAAGCCATTTTCATTTAATGAAAGCCCCAAATAGAAATGTATTTTTTTTTGTGTACATAAGATTTGAACCTGGGTGATGCTCATGTGTTTTTGAGCTATATATATAAAACATGGAGAATGAGCAGATGAGCAATGCAATTTCATGTCCTTGCTGAAATAAAGAGGTTTGTGCTTCAAGGGTGGAAATAGCACCTAGCACTTGGTAGTTTGAAGAACTGACTATTTTGCCTGAATGTTTTCTAAAGATTTTTTTGTGGGCATCATTTTGCTATACCTACTGCTTATAGTAACCCATATATTTTTTTACAATATTTTTCTCACCTTGTTGGTTTTATTATTACTAATTTTATTTTATTTCTTAGTCCCCCACCCCCCTTTTTGACAGTGTGGCCCTTGGGGTAGGGCATATGTTTCAGTACACTATGAACATACAGTAAATTGTGGTGGGCAAACTGTGCATGGCTTACTGGCTTGAGTGCTGGACCAAGGCGCTAGGAGACCAAGGTTCAGATCCCAATTCATCCACAGAAACACATCTTGGGTAGGTCACACTTCGTGAGCCTAAGAGGAAGGCAATGACAAACCCCTTCTGAATAAATCCTGCCAAGAAAACTCAGGAATAGTACCACCAAATGAATAGATCCAAGATCAGTGGTTCTCAACCTGTGGATCCCCAGATGTTTTGGCCTTCAACTACCAGAAATCCTAACAGCTGGTAAACTGGTTGGGATTTCTGGAAGTTATAGGCCAAAACACCTGGGGACCCACAGGTTGAAAACCACTGTCCTAGAGCAAATGAAACCTGAACCTTCTCTAGAAATCAAGATGTCTAAGCAGTGTCTATTATACTTTGGCCATATCGTGAGAAGACAGGACTCATTAGAAAAGGCAATATTCCTTGTAAAGGTAGAAGATAGGGGTGAAGAGATACTCACTCAGTCAATGAAGCCATGGCTCTGATATTGATAACATGGCTGTTGATAACTAGATGATGTGGAGGTCTCTGTTAAGTCAACCTGATGGAAGTTAACAAAGTGTCAAGAAGTTGGGGCTGGGGCTGACCTGAACACTTTGAGGTCTAGGAGCCATTCCTCCCTCTCTGCTCACATTATGGGGTGCAGTAAAGAAACAAGAAGGTGGAAATTCTCTCTCTCTCTCTCTCTCTCTCTCTCTCTCTCTCTCTCTCTCTCCCCTTTATTAGTGGTTGAAGAAGAATTGGAGGGCTGACCTTTGTTTTAAAAGTGGATTTCTGGTCTTGGAGGCCACCATAAACCATAATTATCATTCTCTTTTTGCCTAATGAGGCAATGGGCAGAAGAAAGTTCAGGGTCCACAGAAATGGGTGAAGAGGACATATGTGGTCCATGACCTACATAGATAGTGTTACATGCAAGCCTAATTTGTCTCCTTCCTTTCTCTCTTTGCCAGGGAGATGTCCGCAAGCCCAGCAGCCAACAGTTCATCTTCCTCTTTAGTCCTGGGGGAAAGCACAGTGCGTAACATTGTAAAGATCATCACCGGTGTGATCTTCAGCTTTATCCTCCTGGCTGGAGTGACCGGGAATGGGATAGTTTTGTGGGTCACTGGCCTGAAACTCCGCTGGACATCCAACACGGTCTGGTTCTTCAACCTCGCCTTGGCTGACTTGGCCTCCACCTCCCTGATTTTTGTGACCATCCTGTACTTGGCCTTGGATCTGCACTGGCCCTTTGGATCCGTGGCCTGCAAGGTGGCCAACTGCCTCTTTGGGCTGAGTGTGTGCAGCGGTGTGCTCCTGCTCAGTTCCATTAGTGTGGACCGCTGTGTCCTCGTGGTGGCTCCTGTCTGGTGCCAAAACTACCGCACTCCCCGCCTCACCTGGGGGGCGTGTGGGTTGCTCTGGCTGCTCTCCTTGGCTTTCTTTGTCCCCAGCTGCTACTTCTTCACTGAGGTCTCACTCGAAAAGAACAACCGGAGCTCCTGCAACAACCTGGATGTCTTCCAGGACTGGCAGGAAGCTGAGGTCCTCACCATTTGCATCTTTCTCTACCAGTTCCTCCTACCCTTATTGGTCATCTCCATCTCCTACACAATCTTGGTGGTGACCATGCACAAGAAGAAGCTCAACAAATCCAGCAAGCCTTTCTTGGTGGTCACCAGAGTGGTCTTCTGCTTTTTCTTGTGTTGGCTGCCCTATCATGCCTTCGCTTTGGCAAGGATCTCCATGGACACGGTGCCAGATGCCATGCGCCTGGTAGCCATCCCCCTCTCCAAGTGCCTTGCCATGTTCAATAGCTGCATCAACCCTTTGCTCTATGTCTTTGTGGGGCAGGAGTTCCAGGATGCAGTAAGGAGGTCCTTGCTGCAGGTCTTCAGGACAGCTTTTGAGGAGGCACCCATGGCAGCCAATCTCTGAGAAGCAAAGGGAAGTCCAGGTTCTTGAGATCTCATTAGTGGGAGGAAAACCATTCTTCTGATTAAGATACAACTAATCACAGAGTAGCATTTTGCTACTAGCCAGTGCCACTCTATTGGAGAAGACAGAAAACCCACTGTAAAGAAGTGGGGAACCTGCAGTCCTGTAGGTATTATTGTACTACATCACCCATCATCCCTGACCATTGACCACACTTCTGGGACTGATGGGGAGTGGAGTGCAATAATATCACAGGGTCCACTGGTTCTCTTAACACCAAGCCCATCTCTACTGTGCATCACTTACAGTCTGGATCAAGCTACTGTGAAGCCGAAACCTACAAAATTAATATATATTTATTTTTCAAAAACTTCAGAAAGCATCAGCATTATTGAGTTTCTGCAAGTGATAGGAAGAACCGAGAACTGTGCTTTGGAAGTTCACTTCCAACAAATGAACTCAGGCTCCTCACTTTGCACTCCTGAGATTTCTCCCAAGACGACCCATCCCTCTTCAAGCGTAGCAATGCAAGGGCTAGTGAACTGACTTTTAAAAAGACAAGAAAACTGAAAGTCATAGGACTTTCATAGTGTCACAGGATGCCACCATTATGCTATTTACACAGAGAAACTCTGAAAATGGGCAGATCTGATGAAAAGAGACTTCTGAACCAGCATTAATGCCAGCCTCTTGGTCTGAATGCACAATGCAACCCTATCAGGTTGACTCTGTAGTAAATCCATTGAATACAATGGGAATGGCCTCCTGGCAAGTGTGTGAGATTGCAGTCTTAAGCTTGCATCCTTCCCCTCTCTGCCTTATCTTAGTCTCATAACCTGGCCACTCTGTTCCATTGTGTGGAATTAGTAAAGGAGAGACACACCTATGCCTCTATACTACTCTGCCTTTGAAAATAGTCATCAAGGCAAGATCAATGTATTTCACCGCAAAAAAAATCTAACCAACCACTTAAATTGTATATGATGTGCCCCAAAACCTATTTTAAAAGTGCATTCCTATAAGTCAGTTCACTCTTTTGGTAGATTATACATTCATGGGGCACTCAGGGGAGTGTGGAGGAGCCCAGGGCTGCAAAAATAGCCTTAGATGGCAATATATATTACCCTAGGATCTACAGAAACCACCAATTTCTGAAGATTGTGGCTCAACATTAACCATAGCTGCAGTTGTTTTGCTTTGTATGGACCCTCTAAACACCAGCAGTTTAGTCAGTAAACATTTTCATCCTTGTGCCTGAAACTGAAAAATAAGCAGGGCAGGTATAAAGGCTGGAGAACATCCAAGCATCCTGAAGTTTGTATCAAATGAAGGTATTAGAATCATCTGAAACATCGCCTGTGTGGCTTTCTTAGCTTTGAAACTGCCCAGTGCATTTGTGTTTTGCTTTGGCTTTTACTTCCATCAAGAGGGCTAGGAACTTGATTTTTATGAAAGGGGCAAATGACAATTGGTCAAACATCCTAATTTTTTTTTTGTATCAGGAACAACTTGAGAAACTGCAAGTCACTTCTGGTGTGAGATAATAGACTGTCTGCAAGGACATTGCCCAGGGGACGCCCGGATGTTTTTGATGATTTTACCTTCCTTGTGGGAGGCTTGTCTCATGGAGCTGGAGCTGATAGAGGGAGCTCATCGGGTTGGATTCAAACTGGCAACCTTCAGGTCAGCAACCCAACTTTCAAGTCAACAAGTCAATAGTCCTGCCAGCACAAGGGTTTAACCCACTGTACCACCTGGGTCTCCAACGTCCTAATGAAACGACTGATGAAAAATGCACAAAAATACTTTTTCGTTATGATCCTCATGCTGTCTTTAGACTTTCTCTAATCTCTTTTCCTTCTCAACATCCTTTCTTTTGGTTTGTTTTGTGTCTGTGTGTGTGTGCATCAGGAATTTTGTAGGTTTGTCTCAATCTGCATTTAGGAAAACCGCCACAAAGTGTGCAAAGATGCTGATTTCTGCTTATGTGTAACTTTCAAACCTAACAGTTTAGCATGGATCAGGGATAAAAAGCCAAGCCATCAAACAACTGATTGCAGAAAGAAAACGTGTAAATTGTTGGTTTTGGAGGAGCAACCAATCAGTAGAAAGTGCCTGAAAGTAAATCAAATGATGCAGAATCCCAGGCTTTGGCTGCTTTTGCATCAGAGGAGAAAGACTCAATGTTGTTTCCATCCTGCTATTGACGCAGTGCTCCTTTTTTTTGGCAACGGTTAACGGCATCTCCAACTGCGTTTTTCATTTACTCCAAGAGAACAAACTCCAGAAACGAGCAGAAGCGGATTGTTGATAAGGACTCACTCTTTGGTTTTGTACAGAACATTTGCAAGACCTTAAAATACAGCTTCAAACGGCACAATTTCTTGCTGAAGACTTGTAAAAGATTGCTAAGTGTGGGTAGAAGAAGCCAGTTTCCTTATCCCCAAGTGGGTTTTAAATCCTTTGAGAACTGAGGTATTAGTATAGTGCTTTAAATCGAAAGCTCTGCCTTGTCTTTTCACCTCAAAGTACTATGAGACATATGGAGACAACTAAACTATTGTTAACTGCTACCTTCTGAGCAGCCCTAGAAGGGCTTGTATTTTCCGTCACTTATTTCAGCAGGGGCTCAATGGGTCATCCCTGTAACCCTTCTTGCTTGTCTCTACCCATTTTCCTTGGTGTCGTGGGGCTGACCTAGATTACTTGCTGTCTCAGGCAAAGGACAAGATTCTTTCCCATCTCCATGACTTTATTCTTCTCCAGACCACCTGCAGTCATCCAGAGACTTTGAGGGACTTAGGGACAGTCACAGAGTACAAAGCTATCTACTTTGCTTCCCCCTCCTAGCATCTGCCGCCTGAAGCAATGGTACTTCTGTGCTTAAGTGATGTCATTCGGCCCTCTTTTAATTTCGCTTTGGATTGGATTAGGAAAGGTAGGCAACAGTGGGCAGCTACAGGGAAGTGTGGTCTAGCCTCTGTACTCTGCATGGCTGATTTGTCCCAGAAACCCATAGGATTGAAATACAGCCAGTCCCCAAGTTAGGAACAAGCTAGGTTTTTGTAGGTTTGTTCTTAAGTTGAATTTGTTTGTAAGCCTGAACAGGAACATTTTAAAAGTGTAACTCTAGCCAAAAATACATATATTTTCAGCTTTAGTTAGCATAAGGAAGGGCTAACATCCTTGTAGTGTTTGATTTGCGGTCTGTGCTCCTATTCAGATGATTTAACCTCACTCTTTATCCCTGTGATAACTGGATTTTCAAAAATGTGGCTTGTGGAAACAAGGATCGGAGAGAAAGCTTCAGTGAATACACCTTTTCCCCATGATAACTCTTTCAGGAGTAAATTTCACTTCCGAGGCGTAGATTTCTCGCACTTCCTGTTATCTCATCCTTGTTCTTGACTGTGAGTCATTTGTAAGTCAGATGTTTGTAACTTGGGGACTGCCTGTACATGGCTGACATGTGTTTATGATGTACTTCATTTGTTTACTGGTTTAAGAAATACCGAAGACTCTGGTATTTGCCAATACTCATTCAGCAGTAGGCTCAGTGACCAGCTCCCCTTATATCCATGTGACTATACCTATACAACCTGTGTGCAACTGCTAACAGAGTCACATTGAGTTCCTGTACAACCTCAGAGACAACTAGTGTAATATAGTGATTTCAGCTTTGGAGTCAGACTCTGGAGACCAGGGTTTGAATCACTGCTTGGCCACTGAAACCCACTGGGTGATTTTGAAGATGTTACTCTCTTAGCCTCAGAGGAACGCAAAGTCAAACCTCTCTGAGCAAATCTTGCCAAGAAAATTCCATGATGGCCTTGCCTTAGGCTTTCACCATAAGCCAGAAATGGCTTGAAGGTGTATACCAACAGGAATCTCAGAGGACACCATTGGATTGCCTCCAAACCACCAAACCATCAAGAGTTGCATGTGCCCCATACTGTACTTTTGCCAGCTATTTTAAATTTATTATGAATCTCATCGGAGAAAAGATTGGTTTTATGGTGGTCAAGTGAGTAGGTTTTGGTCTGCATGCCCCCTTCGTGTACTAACAAAACCACTGAACTTTACCTACTGACCATCGAATGTTATTTGGGGAGGAATTAGCAAGAGTTACATTTTGTTATGACAAAAATTATTGAAAATATGATCTTTGCTTCTGCTTCAACTTAAGCTTGACACAAATAACTGCAACATCTTGAGGTGAAAGACAGCTCACCTTTAAGGCTGCATTCAAACCTAAAAATCAATGATTCAGTCAACTCTACCTATTCTGGTTGCATTTCTGTGAAGACCTTATGGAGCTCAACAATGTTGAGTTTGGGATTTTATCAAAGTGCCATAAAATGTTCCTTTATTGCGGGAGGCTAGGGGAGGGAGCAGAAGATGTAGTTGCTTACCTGTAACTATGTTTCTTCGAGTGGTGTTCTGTGGAATTCGCACTGATGGGTTTTCCTGTGCCTGCACAGCAATTGTCGGAACCTTCTAGAACTTAGAATAAAACAAAATGGCGGGAAGCCCGCCCACTCTCCCCAGTATGATATATAAGGCCCTGTGGGCGGGGCTAGTCAGTTCCCCGCCGCCAGGTAGCAACTGAGCCTAGTGGCATGATTCCAGAGGGGAGGATGGGTGGGTTGTGCGAATTCCACAGAACACAACTCGAAGAAACATAGTTACAGGTAAGCAACTACATCTTCTTCTTCGTGGTGCTTCTGTGGAAATCGCACTGATGGGAGACTAGCAAGCTACTCACCGAAGGAGGAGGGTCATGCCACGCATGAGAACAGCACGGCTCTCCCAAAGGCTGCATCCCTCTTCGCCAAGACGTCCAACTTGTAGTGGGAGGCAAAGGTGAAGGAGGAGGACCACGTGGCTGCTCTGCAGATGTCGTCGAGCGGTACTCCCTTTAGGAAGGCTTGCGATGTAGACAAGGCCCTCGTGGAATGGGCCACCACCTTCTGAGGAAGGTCCCGGCCCGCCAGGGTATAGGCCGTACGAATTGCTGCCACAATCCATGCGGCTAGGCGTTGAGAAGAAACCGGGGACCCCAACGCATCTGGTCTATACTTCAAAAAGAGCCTGGTAGATTTCCTATGAGCCTTGGTTCTTTCAATATAGTAAGCTAGTGCTCTCCTAACGTCCAGAGAATGTAACGCTGTTTCTAGTGGTGTGGAGGGATTTTGGAAAAAGGCCGGCAGAGTGATATCCTGGCACATATGAAATCTGGAGACTACTTTCGGTAGGAAAGTTACATCTGTCCTAAGGACAACCTTATCCTGATGAAATCTCAGATACGGGGGGTCTGCCCTAAGGACACACAACTCACTAGCTCTTCGCGCGGACGTAACCGCCACCAAGAAAGCAGTCTTCCATGATAAATAAGAGATGTCACATGAGGCCATCGGTTCAAACGGTGTTTTAGACATTTGGGACAATACCAGCTCCAGGCTCCACGCCGGTGGTGGTGGCGTCACTGGCGGGTGTAGGTTCTTGAATCCCTTAAGAAAAAGACCAATTAAAGGGTCCTGAAAGCAGGATTGGCCAGAGGAGCCTCTACGGTACCAGGAGATAGCTGCCACGTAGCATTTAAGAGAGGCCAAACATAATCCATTGTTGGACAGGTGCACCAGGAAATCCAGGATTATGGATGTAGGGGCTGTAAATGGGTCCACACCTTTGGATTGCGCAAAGACTTGGAACTTCTTCCACTTGTATTCATATGAGCGTTTAGTTGATGCTTTCTGTGCTGCCTCGAGAATAGCCCTCACTGGGCCTGAGAGATTGAGCATGGTCTGATCCTCCAGCCGGTCAGATTCAGCGTTGCTATGTCTGGGTGGCGGACCTGCCCCCTGTGGAGTGAGAGAAGGTCCGGGGACTTCCCCAGTCTGATGTATTCACCCTTCGCTGCCTTCCACAGTGGTGCAAACCACGGCTGGCGCGGCCACCACGGTGTTATTGCTATGCAGTCTGTGTTGTCCGACAGGATTTTCGAGATGGTCTTTCCTATCATTGGTAGAGGAGGGAAAGCATACAGTAGTCCTCCAGTCCATTGGAACCGGAACGCATCCCCTAAACACCCTGGAACCGTGCCCGGGTGAAGACGTGCGCAGAACACGGTGCATTGGGCGTTCTCCGGGGATGCAAACAAGTCGATTATCGGCCAGCCCCAGTGACACGCCAGAAGGCGGAACTCCGTGTGTTTCAGCTGCCATTCGTGACATGCCGACTTCGAGCGGCTGAGTGCGTCTGCCAACACGTTGTCTTTCTCTGGTAAATGTATTGCTTGCGGTGTCACTCGCTTCTTGACGCACCAGTTCCAAAGGCGTAGGGAGAGGTGTAGCAGACGCCTCGAATGGGTACCCCCCTGCCGGTTGAGGTAGCTTTTTACCGTTGTATTGTCCGTCACGATCCGTACGGTGGTCCCTTGCAGGATCCTTTCGAAGGCGTGGAGGGCTTTTTCCACTGCCAGAAGTTCGAGGACGTTGATATGGGCGTCGCGTAACTGGCCTGTCCAGCGACCGTTGATCACTAAATCGTTGAGATGAGCACCCCATCCGTCTTGAGACGCGTCCGTTGTAACCTCGTAAGTTGGTATCGGGGGGCTGAAAGGAAGACCTGCCCGCAGGTTGCGTCTGCTTGTCCACCATCGTAGTGAATGCAGGACAGGACCTGGAGGCTTCAACATCATCCATTGGCTGTCGCAGGACGGATTGAACGAGTCCAGGAACCACCTCTGAAGAGGTCTCATCCTGAGTTTTGCTAGTTTTACCACCGCCGTGGTGGAGGCCATATGACCTAGGATGGATTGGATATGCCATGCTGAAGCTTGTCGTCGGGAACGGAGTTGCAGGATAGAGGCCCGGATAGTACGGAAGCGGGACTCCGGAAGGTAGGCCCTTTCCGACCGAGAGTCCAGGACAGCCCCAATGAACTCGATGTTTTGCGAAGGGGTTAAATGAGACTTTTCCTCATTGACTACGAGGCCGAGGTCCTGCAAAAGAAGGAGCGTAGAGGACACATCATCCTTCAGGCCTGTCTCTGATTCACTAACGACCAGCCAATCATCAATGTAAGGGAAGATAACTATTCCTCTTTGCCTTAAGTATGCGGCCACAGTAGCCATGCATTTGGTGAACACCCTTGGCGCCGTGGCTAGGCCAAACGGCAGCACATTGAAGGAATAGATGGAGTGTCCTACTAAAAAACTGAGGTACCTACGATAGGAGCGCTGTATAGAGATATGGAAATAAGCGTCACGTAAGTCAATGGTCGCAAACCAGACTCCCCTACGCAACAGCGGCAATATGGTAGCCAATGTCACCATACGAAATTTACGGGCCCTGATGTGCCTGTTAAGGCCACGTAAGTCTAGTATTGGACGCAGCCCACCCGACCTTTTCCTAATAAGGAAATATCTCGAGAAGAAACAGGAATGGGCTTTGCACGGAGATGTTTTAGAGATCGCACCCTTCTGTAGAAGGGTCGAGACTTCCTCTAAGAGGCAAGCGGAAGGGGTAGTAGTGCGGGGAGTTCCCGTTCGGGGACGAGATATAAACTCAATGGCGTAACCCGTTTGAATAACTCTCAGGACCCAAGAGTCCGATGTTATCCTCTGCCACACTTTAAGGTGTGGGGCAAGTCTTTCAAAAAAGGCCAAGTGTCCTTTCTGAGGGGCCATAAACGAGGAATTTAAGTACCCTCTCCCACTGGTAGAGGGAGCAAGTGGACTCAACGAACTCAAACAGGAGTCCAGGGGTTGCAAACTTGGAGTGAACCTCGGGAAGGGGGCCAACGCCGTAGGGTTAAAACCGGCGCCTTTGCTTCTCATTCTGCTTCCCCCCATTCCGCTGCTGACCTTTGTATGGAAAGGAGGAGTGCCTAGGCCCGAAAGGACAAAAAAAGGATCGTTGTTTTCCCTTATAAGATGGTGAGTTCGATCTCCTGGACCGATAGTATGGATTCCACTGTCGCCGTTGGTACTGGTAGGTTTGTTGTGTTGCATACTTATTGGTGGCTTGGGTCACTTCATGAGTGTCCTTGATTTGGGCGTCAGTCTCCGGATTGAAGATGCCAGCTTCATCCAAGGGAAGATCCTCTATAACTGATTTAGCAGAGGGGGAGAGGTTGGCTGCCCGCAGCCAAGCATGACGCCGTAATGAGATCGCTCCTGCCAGGAGCTTTCCCGAAGCGTCCGCTATATTTTTAGCTAGGTCCTTCTGTAGCTCTGAGAGCAGGCATGCTTCCTGCTGGAAAGCCCTTGCCATGGCTTGTGTTGGGAGAAGATCTATATACGGGGCCATCTTCTCCCAGAGGTATGTCTGGTATGCTCCCGTGTAAGCGCCATAATGAGCCATCCTAGCGAAAAGGCATGACGCAGAATAGAACTTCTTCCCCATGCTCTCCAGTTTTTTGCCCTCTTTATCCGTGGGCGCTGGTTGGGAACGCTGAATTTGCTTGGGTTGGGTAACATCCACAACACGAGAATTCAGTTTAGGCTGCTTGGCTAACCATTGAGCTCCGGAAAAATCAATTTTATAGAGGTATTCCGCTCTCCTGGGGGTAGCAGGAAGAGCCGCTGGAGATACTCCCTCATTCTTAATTATCTCTATTAAGTAGGGAAGGGATGGCAGCGCTGTGGTAAGGGGCCCTTGTTGTTTGGAAGAAGGATAAACGGGGTCACTGACCACCTTTGCAGGTTTTTGAGCTGGCAAGTTAAGCGCCTTAGAGAGGCGAATCAATAAAGATGAGAAGGTTTTGATATCCTCCGCTGAGGGGGGGGGGGGGGGGTCAAGGTCATCATGTGGGTCCGCAAGTAGAGCTGACATGGAAGGTTGGCCCTCAGTGTCTTCAGGGCGATCAGCCTCAGTCTCCTGAGAGGGTCCCAGTAACGCCCCCCACCTGTGGCGCTGAAGGGGGTGGAGATTGGGCGCGCATCTCCCTTTCTCCCATCTCCGGCGCTGAGCCTGAGGTTTGTTTTAAAGGGAGACTTTCCGCAGCTGCATTGCCCCGGCTTGCCAGCAGGGTGCAGTCTTGAGACGCGTAACTACGCTTCGAACCCGGTGGGGCTGAATAGAGCCCATAGAGCCCATATGGATTCCAAAAGTGAAAGCCCTCGAATCCGGGTGGCATAAACGGGTAGGGAGGGAATCCATATGGATAAGGAGGGAATCGGGAGTCTCTAGAGCGGCTCCTGGCGTTGGAATCAGCAATGGAGCGCCCCGAGCTCAATGAAGAGGAACGCCGACGCCGGGATGGGCGGCCTCTCTGGCCCCTCCTGGATCTTTTAGGCGAGGGAGAGGAAGTGAGGGAGCTCGATGATGAGCTGCGTGCCGCCGGGCTCCGTCCCCGACCCCGCGCCTCCTGCTGTTCGCTCGGCAACAGTGGGGCCGGCTGAGCAGGGGTAAGCCCAGTTGGGCTGAGCGCCTGTGAGCCCTGCAGCTCAATTGGGGTGAGCGGAGGAGGATCGCTCCGCACCGGGGAGCGTCTTATGGTAAGGTCGGGTTGTTGCCAGGTGGGCCGACGGCGCGGTGCTTTCAAATGCTTTACTTTCTTTGTCTTCTTTCGGGCATCGCGCGGACGGGTGGATTGGTGGGAGTCTAGGGCAGTCCCTGGTTCCTCCACACTCAGAGGCCCAGTCTGGACCACCTCAGATGGTGGATGACTCGCGGGGCTTGGCGATCTAGCGTTGTTTGAGGCCGATGGATGAGGCCTAGCCTGAGGGGGGGAAGGCCCAGCGAGGTTAGGCGCCAGGGCCTGCTCATAGAGCAAAGCTTTCAATCTGGATTCCCGATTTTTACGTGCCTGAGGTGTAAACCCCTGGCACATATGGCAGGATTGAGTGATATGCCCCTCGCCCAGGCATAAGAGGCATTTAGAATGTCCATCTGCCTCAGGGAGATTGCTCCCACAGTTCGAACATTTCTTGAAAAAGGAGGCCATGATCACTCCGGTCACCTAATGTAAGTGGCAAGGCCGGGATTAAAGAACCAAGTCCAGTCCGTTAACCAAGGGGATTTACCAAGTCCAGTCCGTTAGTCAAAGAAGGATGGGAGGTTCGCAGCCAGTCCGAGTCAAAAGGATTAAACACGATGCTAGAAAGCTCTAGAGAGGTTCCTAAAGTTGCTGCCTCTGCGGCGGAAAAAAGGAACTGACTAGCCCTGCCCACAGGGCCTTATATATCATACTGGGGAGAGTGGGCGGGGCTCCCGCCATTTTGTTTTATTCTAAGTTCTAGAAGGTTCCGACAATTGCTGTGCAGGCACAGGAAAACCCATCAGTGCGATTTCCACAGAAGCACCACGAAGAAGAAATTGGCCCTTAGTCCTGGGAGAGCTGTACCTCTCCTGAAAGTGAATTCATTTGTCCTCTAGTCAGTTTTTCCTAAATTTGTTCTGTGTGTCTGTGATGAAATTGCAACCCAGGTGGACATTTGGGAGCATTTATGGGCAACTGTTTTCCTTATAACATCTTTCAGAAAAATGTGTTTGACTTGTGATGTTGAATTCCACCCAAATGTGGTGGAAACACCACTAGAATGACATTATAGGGCAAAAGTGTTTTGTTATTTTGTTAATGATTTGGAGGCCTTCATGGGCTGGAAAATAGCCCTCAGAACCCCATAGTTCTTGGGACTGCCTTTTCCTCATTCTGCTGTTGATGCTCCATGATGGGTAATTCTGAGCTCAGAGAAAGAGACTTCATGTGAGACATCTGTGCAGTTGAGATGGGCAGAGAAACAGAGAATGTGCACAATGCGAGGTGAAATAACTTGAAGTGTGTGTGTGTGTGTGTGTGTGGGCGATCCAAGGGGAGATACTCTCTCCAAGCAGGAAACTGTAGAAATACCTGTTTGCCTCCATTCATACTCTGCTTGTGTATTTTGTAAATAAAGCATACGCTGCCAAGGTGCCATAGATCTTCGGTGTGATTCCTCCATAGAGTATGACCCCTGTGCCCATGGTTTCACTTAGCTTCATCCAACAAAATATGCTTTCTCTAGATCCTCCAGGCAATTGGATGGTATGCTTTTGTCAGAAGCTACTACCATAGTCACATTCACATAGTAATTTCCTAGAGAATATATATATGTCTTGGAGCTTTCTAGGTCCTCTGATTCTATTTCGCTATTAAGCCGTTTCCTGTGCAAGTAGAATAATGTGTTCCCACAGATATGAGGATTGCATTGTATATTTGGAGCTTTAGTCATGGGATTTACTCAATTGTGTTTCTGGAAAAAGGGATTGACATGAGTCTCATAGGCGAGGAGTAGGAATCATGCCACCACCTGGATGTGTGGCTGCAACTCCCAGCATTCCTTACCATTGGCAACTACTGATAAGACTTGCAGCTCAACATCATCTGGAAAACCAGGATTTCCACCCCTCCTGTTTGTGTTGGTAGCTCTGCCTACTCATTACTGTCAGAATTCAGGATCATGTAAAAGGCACTCTGCATATGCCCAGGACCACAAATTACAACTTTCAACCCTTGGGTATATATATCTAGAGCCACCACAAATATACAATAGTGAGCCTCAGAACTCAGCTGAGGGCAATGGGACATCTGTATGTCATCTCTCATCACTTTTCTTCCTTGACCCAAGTCGTCCGCTGTGTACCCACAGTTCCTTGAACTGGCCTAGCTGTTTGCCTCAGGACTTTAATTACGGCAATGTTAATTTTTGCCTCCAGATGAAGATAAATTAAGCTGAATGGCACAAGAGCTGGGTTCCTTGATTATCGCTAACAATGGCATTAACAAAACGCGTACGCTTTCCCCCCCATTTTCCAAGGTCCTTGCCAAAAGCATGACAAGAATACAAAAAACGAGTTGAATAAATGAAGCTTTAATGCCGAGAGGCCAGGGAATGCTAGCTGCCATCAAAGCATCTCTGCAGGTTGAAAGAGCTGATCCGTATCCAGAGCAGTCCTCCTCTCTCCTGGGTGACACAAAGAACATTGGCCAAGAACACATTGCTAGGTTATTTTTTTCTGGGGGGGCGGTGGCGGCCATAAAAGGGTTTGAAGGACATTTTTCACCCACATACTCCCTTCCCCACCCAGAGCCATCCCTCCAGCACAAGAGGTACAATTCCTAGAAATTAAACCCTTCAAAACTGCTGCAGGGTAAAGCTCTGCAACAGATTGTGCATTAAAAAATGATTTCAGTTGTCTGGAGATGACACTGAAAAGAGGAAGTGCTTGCATTTGTATAGCCTCTTGAAATACAAGAGGGACTTAATTTGCTTCAAACATAAAAATGGTTGATTAAAGGGGGGATTGCTGTATTGTTTCCTTATAGACAAAAAACCAGGTTCAGTCTAAAATGATACTCCATTTGGGTAGATCTCCTCGACAAGCCCTACCCAAATGAACAAGAACTATACACGAGACACTATAGCTTTCTAACTGTCTAACAGCAACCCACTTTGCTTATTAGGACTGGGAAACACATAGCTTTCAAAGGACTGGGGGACTACAATTTCCACCATCTAAAAGAAGTCTTGAACTCAATAACCTCTAGAGCAGTGGTTCTCTAGTTTTCCAAGGTCTTTTGCCACAAATCCCAGGATTCCACAGGATTGAGCCATGGCAGTTAAAGGGATTTCAAATTACATTAATTTCACAATGTAGATATACTTTAGTTTTACTGAAAAGACACAGCTCCATTTCACTGCCCCGAAAAATAAGATGTCAGATAACGTTCGAGCATTTTATTAATTAGAGGAAAAAATGAACAAGTATACACCAAAAAAATTTCAACAATTTTAAAGTAACATGCCACTAACAGAGGGAGGTTGTGTGTGTCGCTGTTAAGGGGTGCGTGGTTAGAACACACACTTGTTTCACTTGTCCAGTGCAAGAACCAGAGGCAGCAGCAAGAATCTGGGAAGTGGAAGGGGTCAAGTGATAATTGGGGAATGTCTGAGGACAGGGAAGGAAAAAGTTGTCTTTTTAATTTTTTCAATTTCACATGATAAAAACTGAGAAACACAGTTGGCAGACCTTACAAGATTCACCAGAGAAAGCTATCTAATCGTCACTCCCTTGCATGTCTATTAATTGTGCATCCCTTCTCATAAAGCATCCCCAAGGCTTCATATTTAGGAAAGACCAAGCCTGGATAGTTAGAAAACATATTGGTAAGTCCCTGACTCACCTTAGTCCAGAGGTAGTAAATGCTAAGGCCTGAAGCAACACAATACTTGTCAGCTTCCAAACCTCTGTCTGCAAATCACATTAGATGAACTCTTTTAATCACAGGTGCCATTTCTAATGCTTACCTCCTCCCAGCAAAGAGAAGCTCACAAAATTAGACATGCAAGGGATGCTATTTCCCAATTTGATCAGGTAGATTGAAAAAGAAGGTCTGATAAGCCCTCTCTACTGCAGTGTTTTGGGACTACAGGTGGGAAAGCTCTGATTTATTTCACTCCCAGAATTTTGGAAATTCAAGGTACCTTTTCTGCCTTCCAGCTCGTTTCTAATCTTCATTCTGATCAAACTGGTTTTCGACACTGAAAAAATTAGGCATTTCTAACTAATTATGACGGGAGAACTAAAGAACCCATCGGGCTGCCAGATAAGCTAATACTAGCACGAAAAAGGCCAGATTGATACTGCATTCGCAGCTACATACAGCTTTAGGGACATTCTCATGCAAACCCTGGCCAATACAGTTACAGGTTGGCCTAAACGGCAGGTTTTGTCTCTTGCAAAGCTCAGATTCATGCCAAGTGAGGCTCGATGGGGCTGTTCTGTCTCTTTTGCTAGCTTGCAACAGGACACAGAAGGGGGACTGCTGTTTGCTGCCTCCTGCCGATGGAACAAAAATGAAACTTGTCTAAAATGGGAAAGGAAGAGAGTCTCACAGCTGCCCAAGAAGGTCTGAAAACACAGAGCTAAGAGTAGGAGAGGGAGACCGGCTACTGGCCAATAGCACTGTCTCCACCATGTGGATCGGGGGGGGGGGGGGGGGTTGTGGGTGTCATACACATGCAGGGAAAGGGAGAAGGGATGGGTCCAATGGCGTCCAAGCTGAAGAGACAACAGAGCCAGGTCCTAACGTTCAAGCCAACGCCAACACTGTATGAACAAAACAGAAAGTAAATTGGTTATAAATATAATAACTACTTGTAAGGTATTTTTGCATCATCAGTTTTTGCCACCGATTAACTGGTTCCTCCACTGCAAGAATGAGCAGTGGAGGATGAGACCTCATGGGCTATGAGTGCCTGTTCTTCTGGCTAAATAGAAGACAAGGAAGCTTTGAGTACAAAGGCAAACCCCGAAGGGCACTCAGAACAGCCTTACAATAGGCAACAATTCGATGCCTTATCAAACAAACAAAGAGAAATAAACATATACATTAGAAGAAATATAAACATTAAAACCACAAAATAGATGGGGGGCACACTTTGTTATTAGGTTGTTAATGTCTTCAGTATGAAATGATGGCTCACAAATGGGAATGATCCAGAAGAGGTCAATCAGCCACAACACCTTCATGTCATTGCAACCATGCACCTCTTCAACAAAGATGGTTCACATCAATAGGAAAAATGTCACAGAGTCCTAAGTAATTGAGTGATATCCATGTCCTGTGCTATGCTAAGCGCTACCAAGAAGACTTAATAACATTGAAGTCTTTTTAGGTGAATACAAAAGGGAATGACTACAAGAACAAATTGCAAGGAGAAAGCAGAGTGTGAAAAGTTCTCTCCCTTTATACAATATTAAAAATTAGCAGCATCGAATGTTGAATGGATTGCACATCTCTCTTCATGACGGAGTTAAAAGTACTGAGTTTTCTACCTAGGTACGTGTTGATAGCCACATGGTTTAAGAGAGGATTAAACAAATTCATAGAGGTTAAGGCTATCGGTAGTTACTAGTCATGGGTCCCATGTTAAGAGAAAGAAGGGATACACATTAAATATTAAATACGTGAAATAAAACGGTGAAAGTCATGAATCTATCAATTCTAGTACAAATCAGAGCTGTATCATTAAACAGCCAAAGCAGAACATATGTTCTGTTTATGGGCTTTCTTGAGCATGCTGGTCTATAGACTTTGGTCTGATCCAAAGGGACAAAGAAAAAACATTCCCAAACACGTGTTCTTTGAATACAAGTATTTCTGAAACTTGAGTATCCTGCACAGGTTGTCTTTTATATAAATGCCCTTGGGTCTAGCACCATTAATAAGCCAGCACTCCCCTGTGACACTAAATCCATAAACTGAAGCTATTAAAGCAAGAAGACACTAATCTGCATCCCCAATGAGAGAAAGAGTAGACATACAGGTATTTTAGAAACAGCAATTAGACCTTGACTGGAAAGCATTTACTCTCATAATCTGCAGTCTTTTCCTGGTTAGAAGTAGGATCTGGAACTGACACATGTTTGTCATGAAAGAGGTCAATGTTACCAGCATAGAAGAAAGGAGAAACTGTTCCCAACTCACCAGTCAGTGCCTCCTGGGCAAAGTATTTGACATCCACATCTGCATCCTGTGTTAGTTTTTCCAACACTGGCTTCACTTCATTCTGAAGGGTGCTGTGGGTTTAAGAATTGTGTGGGATGATCAATAGGATGAGCCAAGGGAAGAAAGACCAGTACCCAAGGTCTTGTGAGCATTTTGACTTCTTTGCCTCCATTTTCACCTCCCAAATAAACCCTTTTAACAGGAGAAATTCAGGACCTACATAAAGGAATTCTCCTCAGTAACCCCCTGTACCTGTTGTCCAGGATTGGTCCAATTTTCTGCAG
Organism: Anolis carolinensis; assembly: GCF_035594765.1. Taxonomy (NCBI): domain Eukaryota; kingdom Metazoa; phylum Chordata; class Lepidosauria; order Squamata; family Anolidae; genus Anolis; species Anolis carolinensis. Next base: position 13,747,398 of record NW_026943821.1, read on the forward strand.
CGATTTGGCCACATTGAAGCGGACGTTTGCTACTGCGTCGCCCGCCATCCGCAAGACGGTAGGAAGCATGTGCTTTGTGGTGATCTCCTGCCCACACACCTCTGACAGTACCTAAGGGAAGGAATAAAGGACATGGATCACGGATTCTGTGCATATCTAGATCCAAATAGTACCTTGATCTTTAAGCTTGCTTCTGGCTCTCTTGCTATCTTGTGCTCAATAGATTAGATTAAAAACAGAATTCATCTTCCCAAAGCTAATCTTGGAAAAACAATTCAGAAAGGGAACTAGTGGGCTAGATAATAGATTCTAATGCCTTTAAAACAGGACATCTAGTCCCCAAAAACAAACAACCAACTTCAATTGGAACACCTTGAAGGATGGCTATCTTAATGTCTCCTGAATAGCTTATTCCATTGTACAACAGACCATATATAAATAGAGTGGTGTGCACTCAAGTTTAAAAAGTAAGATTATAGCCTTGATCCTGCTTAGAAGTGGCAGAACATTAAGGTGCAGCCCTGAACTTGTCCGTGAAAATTGACTGGTCTGCTATGGTAAACAGAGATCTGTTGTTGTAATGAAGTACTGGATACTATTTTAAAAGACACATCTGCCAATGCATCCAGGAGTTACACCTGCATAACATCGCTTATGATCCTATCCAGGAAGCTTTGGCTATGGGTCAGGGAAGGATTAACATTACATTCTGAATAACACATTACTATCAGGCGAGGAATGCAGAAAAAACACTAGAGGAGGCTGTACATTATTTTTTAATGGTTCCTATTCCATCTCTTCATCACCATCTTTGATTTCTAGTCCTAAATCGGTCCCTTGACACAAAATTCTTTCCAATGCATAGAATATGCATTTTAAGGAAAAAAATGTATTCAAACTTCACAAGTCTACAAAAAGTGCAATTAAAAATGTTGTTGAGTTATGGTAATTTTGAATGTCAGACCCACTGGATGACTTGTGAAGTCAATCCCATGTATAGTTTGAGGGCAAGTTTGGGGAACAAAATTAAAATTCAATTTGACTTGTGGATAAGTCGAGAGTCATTCCATGGAGAGGGGAAAACAGACAGGACACCTCAAGGGGCCAGCCACCCCTAGCAGCTTTTGCTCTTTCCCTGCTCAAGAATTCAAAAAGACCAGATGTAGATGAGGACAGAGCAGAAGAGGTCAATGCTTTTTAAAGGTTCTCCTGGGACAAAGCTCTTGCCTTTTACCACTATTCAGAGAAGGGGATGGTTCCTTTTTTGATAAAAGTCCAGCACTCACACAGATCCATGGAGAAGTCAAACCAGGTTTTTTGGATTGGTTTCTTTGCTAAAATTCCTCGACTTATACCTGAGTATATAGAGTAGTCTTACTTATTAGATAATGGATGACAAATTATATCTGCAGAAAATTGGAAATGCATTTTATAATTTTCTAGACTTAGGAAATGTGATTCTATTAATGTTTTGAGTTTAAACTGAAAATATACCTATGTGCCCAGTTTTTAAAATTTATTCCAGCAGCAAGAGGTTGTCTTTTCTAAGTGGAAACTGGCAATTATTGTATAAATAATCAAGAACACCCCCTGCTCCTCTTGGCCATCATTTATTCCAGATGTTTCTTCTATTCCAAACCCTGACCCAACTTACGTTGATACAGAAGAGCGTAGTCATACGGTGTAAGTAGTTGGGGTCATTGGACATAGCCAGGACCTTTGGGATGATTGTGGCATGGGCCCAGTCTTTGCCAAACTTCTCCACAAGCTTCTTGAGGTTGCTAGTAGCTGCCTCTCGGATGGCATAGACTAGGGAGCAGGAGAAGAGCCGCATTAGCGAAGGATGTGGGTTAAGACAGGGAGTAGTTGAAGCCATTCTTTGTTTCACAGGGAATATCTCAAGGGGATGTTCCAGCATTTTTGCAAGAACAAAGAAGGGCTTGTTCTTGATGTTTATCAAAACAGAAGTTGCTTTATATCCAAAGTAAAATGATCTAGCAGATGGGTTCTGAGAGTATCAAAGAAAAATACTGTGCAATCCTGCTATATGTGCAAGGAGAAATCTACCTGAAATATGGAAGGAAATCTATCCCATACACAAAGAACACTCTCCATTTTATGTAATACCTGCATTAGTGAGGGTACAACGAAATACTTTATATAGGAGAAAATGAGCTATGCAATACACAAGTTTCACACATAGCGTGAACTTCTATCAACTACGTCACCATTGGCTACAATTATCACTAAAAGCCTTCTTTTCTCAATTGCAGAAATTGTGCATGATTAAACTGACACAGTGTGGAAAACCGAATCGAGCACAAGTTATGTGTGGTCTGCCTTGGATTGTATCCTCTACTTTATACAATTCACCTGTAACCCTTCACAATAATAATTTAGGAAGAAGATGGCAGTTCAATAGATATCTTGAAAACTATATTTCAAGTCCAGACAGATATGATACCACAGAAAATTTACAAATTACTTAACAAAGCACTTAACAGTGGTTTGCAACTCTGCCAATTGGAATGTGAAACAAGGTCTAGGGTAGTTTGAGAGTGCCAGAAAATATATTTCTTCAATTTTATAAAGCAACACACTCATGAATTAAAAACCCAACTGGTCAACAGTGGCAAATCTTACTCGATAAATAGCATACTTCCATTCTTAAATAATTATTATAGTGAGTGACTGCAGAAGGAAAGCATAAAATAAGAAAGGAAAGGCTTAAAATGAGGGGTAATATTAAGTCATACCCCTTATTTGCAAATATTTAAGGTTTTAGTTGTATTTTAAAATCCTATACATTATATAAAATACTAAAATTATGAATATTCATTGAATATTGATTGAGCCAATGCTGAAATAGCCATGGAAACAAACTAAATTACTTTTACATCATTGTACTGGCATTAAACTTGAATTTAATTGCTTCTGTGGCTGAAAAAGGTTTCTCTCTCCCCCCCCCCCCCCCCCCAATTAAATGGCAAAATGCAAACCAACATCTTAATTTCTCTACTAAAAGCTGCATTAGTCACTACCCTGCTGTAAGTGGGAAAAAGAACACAATGGAGCTCATTAGTTTCAAAGTACACTTTCAATACTGTGGATTACTTTTTCAATTCTAGAGCACTTGCAATTTTAGAGATGTGGACAAAAATCTAAAGAACTACTTCAACATGCACTCTCCAACTCCTTACTGACAGGAAGTGCACTAAACTCATAAAATGAAGCCTTCAAGTCCTACACAATTTGTCATCATCATCACCATCACCATAATTCATTTTATCATTAACCTTATTCATTTGCTACCCAACGACAAAGTTATCTGGTAGATAACACAGGTATAGGAAACAATACAAATGAACAAATAGACACACAGACTGCAGACTTATAACACTAGCTATCAAACATTGTGGTGCTGCAAATATTAGCCCTGTTTCTGGGTATATTTGTCCTGCTGATTCCAAAAATGGCAAGAGTTTTCCCTATCAGCTCTAATTTTTGAGATACAGAACACATGGCATCTACCAGTCACCATCTGCTTGCCCATGATAAATATATCTAAGAGAGTTGATGTAACTTTCCGAATCAGTGCCCCAAATAGCTCTATGAACAGGCCTAAAAAACAAGACACCAAGATTTTTTTTTGGTTTGGCTGTGTAAACTAAGGGAACTGGAAAAATAAAATAAAAAAGTTTGTCTCCTACACAAAATTGGAAAACAAGAGTGGGGTGAATTTCTCTAAAAGGGAATGCCACAAAAAAGGGTCCCACTTCTGGAAAAAAAACTTGTCCTGTATAAGCATCCAGATAAAACCCCCTGAATATGATTTCAGGATCTATATATGTCAATGTAATTTGTTTAAAACCTGGAAGGTAAACTTTGAATCTGTGCTGGAGATGAACAATAAAGCCAGTGCTTATGATGACAGTGCGTCGCAATTCAACCTCACATCACTTATTATTTCACAGCACATTTCTGAATTAAAATCTCCCAATCGTTTACAAAGGCAGCGTCAAAACAACACACTACAATTATCCCAGAGCCCTTCCTCACAGCCATAAAAAACAGAATATCAAGGCAGATAATCCACAATATCTGCTTTGAACTGGATTATATGAATCCACACTGCCATATAATCCAGTTCAATGTGGATTTTATACAGCTGTGTTGAAAACGCCACAGGAATCCAAAGGGAGGTTAATTATACCTTGGAAATCTGAAGCAGGATACTATCCAATCAGGTATGGAGACAGCTAATAAATCAGCTGAAACTTTAGTGATAGCATATCTAAGATGATGACTTGCTGACTGACCAAGTATGATACAACCCTCTTGATGGGAAAAGTATTTTTTTATATTTTAGCTGTCCATGGCATAGGGCAGAATTGCTAAAGAAGGAGGGGAAAAACAAGGGAGAATGGTCTTACCATGATCCACAAGCCATGCCATACAAAGGGAGTTCAGCTTCTCATCAAAGAATTCCACACCCTGCAAATGGGAAATTTGCAGTAAGTCCAAATTAACTTGCAAGCTTGTTAAATTACAGGACATTTAGAATCAAAGCCATAATTTTAGGAGATGTGATGATGTTAAAAGAATTGGTAAAAAAGGTAAGGGTTTCCTCTGACGTTAAGTCCAGTCATGTCTGACTCTGGGGGTTGGTGCTCATCTCCATTTCTAAGCCGAAGAGACCTTCAAGGTCATGTGTCCGTAGACACCTCCAAGGTCATGTGGCCGGCATGACTGCATGGAGCGCCGTTACCTTCCCGCCGGAGGGGTACCTATTGATCTACTCATATTGGCATGTTTTCGAACTGCTAGGTTGGCAGGAGCTGGAGCTAACAGCGGCCGCTCACGCCGCTCCCGGGGTTTGAACCTGGGACCTTTTGGTCTCCAGCTCAGTGGTTTAACGCACTTCGCCACCGGGGCTCCTAAAACAATTGGTAGGCCATTTTTAAGCTTCATGTGCAAAAGCAATGGGGAAATTAAACCACTAAACATCCACGAAAGATTGTAGATGAACAATTAGAAAACATATAATAATTATATGAAATTGTTGAAATTAGAATCAGAAGTAATAGAATTGACAGGGCTGTATTTTTATAACACTATGTGAATGAAAGGAAGGGTGGAGGTGAGTATAGATTTGGGAATACATGACGTGATAAGACAATTATATTATTTATTTCTCACATTTATATCCCACCCTTCTCACCCGAAGGGACTCAGGGTGGCTTACAACAGTGGCAACAATTAGATGCCCATACAAACCAATATAAAAACAGCACATAAACAGTTAAAACTATTAAAATACATTATGAATTAAAAATATACATTTCAAACATAAAATCAGATCCGTTCTTCCTCATGCTTTGTCCATAGTTCAGTCCGTGTCATTTTCACCATTTATTGATTAAAAGCCTGGGCACACAATTTAATGTTTCAAAACAAAGTTTTAAAATCATTTAAAAAAGGACAAGAAAAACCCCACTCTCAATTGGTAGGCCAAACATAAAGAACATGGAAAAGGAACAGGCCTTGGTTGAATTATCAATACAGTATTCCCTCACTTATCGCGGGGGTTACGTTCCAGGACCACCCGCAAAAAGTGAAAATCCGCAAAGTAGGGATGCTATATTTGTGTTGTTTACAATCTCACTGGCAAGTAGCGTCTCTGTCGTCTCCTCGTCTCTCAAGCACGCATATGCCTTGTGAGGCGAAAACAAAGCTGCTTCAGCCTCCTTTTCTCTCCCTTTGGTTTCTCCTTCCTTCCTTAGGCTTCTTCTTAGGAAGGAAGTAGAATGAGGATTTATATTATTTTACGATTTAGACTATTATTTTGGTGTTTATTTAAAAATCGTGAAACAGCGAGGATGTGAAAAGCAAACCGTGAAGTAGTGAGGGAATTCTGTACTTCCAGTTTCACTGGCAATAATTTTAAGACTCCATGAGTTGGAACAAACAGTTCAGCTGATGTAAGAATCTTCAGATCATTATTTTCTCCCAGACACACAAGTACTTTTCATTCATTTCTAAAGAGGTCGTGTAGCACTTACCAGTTGCCCAGCCAACAAAGGCATGTACTCAATGATGGCCAATCGCACACGCCACTTGGCGTCCTCTGCCAATTCCACAATGGCCGGGAGCAGGGACTGGGACAACTGCCGGATACCAATCACCTCATTCACACAGTCCAGGTTGGAGATGATGTTGAGCCGGACTTCAGGACACTGCAGAAAGGGAAACAGATGATATCACACAGGGGAGAGCTTACCCGTACCCCCAGAGGCAGTTTCTAACACCCGCTCCCTCTTCTTGAGCTTCTTTCGTTGGAAGGCTAATAGGGAACCACTGCGCTTTCTTCCACCTGACGTGAATTGATTTGCAACCTGTTAATGTGCAAGATGCATTCTAGAAAGATACAGATCTTTCATTCAGAATTAGGAGACAGTAACTCTCTAACAGACATGGACAGACTTTGACCCTAGAGGTGTCTTGGCCTTTCACAATTCCTACCAGCTTTGTGGGAGTTGGAAGTCCAAAAACACCTGGAGGGCCAAAGTTTGCCCAGGCCTGCCCTTTAAACTCCTAAAAAACCAAGGTTTCTACTACCTAATATATACTTGGTCCATCTAGTTCAGGGTCAACTTATTCAGACTGATTTAAGCACTGTACCATCTTTTTAAAAACAACAACAACCATCCCTTCCTTTGAGTAGAGTGGCAAAAGGCAGTAACATCCCAGGAGAACCTAAAAGAAGCACTCTCTCCACCTTGGTGCTGCTTCTTAGACCTTTTGAATGCTCGAGTGGGGAAATGGCATGGGTCATATTAAAATCTGCAATTTTGGTCTCAAAATCTGCCATCAATTTGTATATGAGTAGGAGCCCCGGGGGCGAAGTGTGTTAAAGCACTGAGCTGCTGAACTTGCAGACCAAAAGGTCCCAGGTTCAAATCCCGGGAGCGGAGTGAGCGCCCGCTGTTGCTCTAGCTTCTGCCAACCTAGCAGTTTGAAAACATGCCAATGTGAGTAGATCAATTGGTACCGCTCCAGAGGGAAGATAACGGCGCTCCATGCAGTCATGCCAGCCACATGACCTTGGAAGTGTCTACGGACAACGCCGGCTCTTCGGCTTAGAAATGGAGATGAGCACCAACCCCCAGAGTCAGACATGATTGGACATAACGTCAGGGGAAACCTTTACCTGTATCTATATACAGTAAGCCTATGAAAGCATATGCTCTAAGATGCTACAAGTCCCTTTTTGAATATTTCAAATTTAGATTACATTTCCTTTATCTTTCCATAGCCATTTCTATGCTTCAGTTAATTCTATGCAACTGTTTCATTAGCATCACACAAAGTGCTTCATGTAAGGAAGCTAATCAGACATGAAATAAAACACATAAAACAGGAGAGCAGGCAAATGCTCCCTTGTATTAGCCCTGGAAAGTAGAAATAGACGTTTTGAATACTCCAGAAAGAATGGGAAGCATAGGGCAGAGGGGGCACTCACCTCATCTTTGAGCTGAGCCAGGAAGAGAGGCAGGAGGTGTTCAATTGTGTTGTCCTTGCCCAAAATGGGAGAGAGCCCCATGATCACAGAGGCCAAAGCAGATTTGACATGTTGATTTGCATCTGATACTAGTTCCTAGAAGGAAAAGGGGAGTGTTTTTCGACAACACATGCTGGACAGAAACATTTAGGCAGCAGTTTCTGTTCTGGTCCTCTGCTTAAGTGACAACCTTTATTCTGATGATTATGAAAATGTATAAACAATGTTCTAGTGCCACACCACAAATAGCTACAATTAGGCACTCTCTTCTCTTATACATGCTATCTTTTCCCAGATCCGTGCCAGCAAGGAAATAGCCAATATGAATGCATGCAATATGAATGAACTACCAAGGCTTTGATCAAAATCAAAAGTAAGAAATCGCCTCCCCCTTGCTCTGGCCATGCATAATATACAAGTGCTTGCTGTTCTTTCTTTATAGAGTCCTGCTTCCTTTCTTTCTTCACCCCCGCAATCCTTATTGAAAGTCTGTTCCTGGCCTGACTAACTGAAGAGCAAACCAATGATTTTTTTAAAACTAGCTCAATGGAAGATGCCCTGACACATACCTTGATGCAGGGCAAGATCTGGGTCATGATGACATTTTCACGACAATCAGGAGAAAGGTTCTCACAGAATTCTAAGAAATGGATATAAATGGTTACCACAGCAATAAGATACAAGGATGAGGCTGTTGTTTACCTGGATAACAAAGAAGACTCATAGAAATATTACATTTCTCTTCCCTGGTGTCATATATTTTTATGCTAACTCACCTCAGCACAAGACCTATTCCTGACTTCCTTTCTAAAAGCCCATCCTCCTTAAACTGAGACTGGACAAAGGACAGTTGTCTCTTAGGAAAGAGCTCATTAAAAGCTTCACAGCTCTACTACTGAGTTAATTTAATGTGCAATTTTCTTTCCACATTCATGTGTGGAGATTGGTGCTATGATGTAGCTATCCAATGTATTATCAGATCCAAAAGCATGGCTAATCATCAAGAGTTAATAGGAATTAATGTCAACAGCCTCAGTAAGGTCACAGGTTATTCATCCCAAAACACACGATAGGAGAAAAATATCTTCTATTGAATTTCTGGTAGCAATGCTCTGAATAGTATTTTTAGATCTCACTGCTAAAGTAGTTTGTATTTTACTTAGGTAATTCGTTTTACAATCCAGTGTATAATTTTGTAGTGTAATTATTTTTTCCCAGTTTGTGTGTATGCACACATTTTAAATTGTACACCTCTGGCAGGACCCACTATATTTGGATATGTTCCTCACAAAGTGCAACGTACATTGACGGCACTAATAAAAGAAATAAGGATGACAATAAAATAAGTTTGAAAAAAAGCCCAAATTTTCAAATGAAGTGAATAGAGCTTGAATGGATCTCACACTTCAAAAATGATCATTCTACATACTGCACTTACTAAAAATAAAAACCTGTTTTCTTGAATCTAATGCTCACCTTTTTTTGGCTAAATTACCTTGCAAAATTACTGCACACATTAGATTCACGTCACATGCTGAGCCAAAGCTGCTTCAGAAACACCGAAGCTCCTATTAGAGGGATACCATCTCAAATTTAATGCCATTGCTCAATGTTATGAGATCATGGGATTTGTAGTATAGTAGGGCACCAACACTCTTTGGAAGAGAAGGCTCAAACTACAACTCCCATGACTCCCTAGCATTGAGCCAGGGCAGTTAAAATGGATTCATTCCACAGCATAGATGCACACCAAGGTTTTCTTTTCCACTACTGGAAGCTTTGTTTTTAAAAAAGAAATTCTAAGCAGGCAGCAACTGTAATAGTCAAATTACGAAGAGTGCACTTTAAGTGCTTTCAGGGAGATAGGGCGGTATATAAACAAAGTTTTATTATTATATATTATTTTGCTGCTGAGCATTACATTTAGCAGAAACCTTTTTTTGATTTCAGGGTTTTGAAAATTGAAGTGCGCATTACATTCAATGTTGCATTAAACTTGGACAAACAGGTAAGTGATTTGTACTAAATCTGCTCCCAGCTGGAAGCATTTTAAATCCTGGAGAGCAGAGGTGGGCTCTCTATAGCAGCAGTTATCCTTTCTGACTCCTGTCACTTTCAAGGGCCATCACTATACCTACTTTGTTCTACTTCCCCTATATGGATTACATTGCTGTTCAAGGTCTTCCACACATTATTACAAAAATACTATGGTCAAGTAAGTACAACTGACCTTTAACTTTGTGGGAGGCAGCAGCCCTCACTTCAGCTTCACAGTCTTTCATGAGGTTCTGGAAGGCCGGCACCAAATCAGTCTTAGTGATTTCTGGTCCAACAGCTTTCTGGAGCTGTAAGGAGGAAACAGCACCAAACTTCACCGCAGAGAAGCTCCCAATAGTGCTGCCCTGTACTCTGATAGAAGTAATTGTAATTCATGCACCAGAGAATGTGCTGGTTATGAGAAACAGGCTTTGAATAATGTGCTGGACTTTAATTTGTTTTTTAAAGGTTTATGTTTTAAACATGTTAATTTTGTGATGGTTTAACTGCTTTTCAAATTTCATATGGTTTGAAGTTTTAATCATGCTTATTTTATAACTGCTGTAAGTCTCACTGAGTCCCTAACTGGGAAAAAGCAGGACAGTAATAACAAACAACAAGAACAATCCACAACACATGTGTCAAACACAAGGTCCATGGGCCAAATCTAGCCCTCCATGTCATTTTGTAAGACCCTCCAGATGCTGGAATACAACTCCAGCATAACTAGAAATTATGGGAGTTGTGGCACGAGGAAGGCTGTAGTTTGTTCTGTTTTGATGATGGAGTGGGGTTTCGATGTAGATACAAGGCTCGTGGATATGATGTTTGATACCACAAGTGCTGTTCGGTCGCAGTTCTCATCATCCGCAGTTCATATGGCAGATAATTAAAAGTGATGTCCTTTAATAACATCTGGGGACCCAAACTGGGTAAAAAGACTAAAGAGCACTGACCACAATGTTTGCAGACGGGAATCATACTAACCTCTGTGAACTTATCAGCCACCATGTAACGAACCCGCCAAGATTTGTCCTCTGCTGCTTGCCGTAATGTTGGCATGACCAAGGACTCCAGGTCCTCTTGGGGCAAGAGCTGAGCAATATTAACACAGGCTTCCACAGCCAATAAACGCACAGAATCCTATATGAGAGATATGAAATGTGTTAAAGTTTGTTTTTTTTAGAGAACTACACATTTCTCTGCCACAACTCATTCCCATTCTCTTCCAGAACTGGACTTGCCAGCATACCAACCTGCTCATCAGAGGCCAAGTTAGAGAACATGGGGATGATCTCACTCTTGACATATTCCAACTCCAAGACTTTGGCAAATTCGCCCAGCTTGGAGGCTGCTGCCCGCCTCACCATTGGAGTATCATCTGAACATAGGTTCCTGAAATACCTGCAGAAGAGGAAAGAGCAGCAATAGTTAGGATGTATGGGACCACACAATCACTCTTTCTTACTCTGTATTATCCACAACTCAGCAAACAAACCCCAACCATTTTGCACACTTACTGCCGGAGTTCAGCTTTCACCGAACTGGAGACTCGCGGATAACAGACGCTGAAGAGGCCACATGCAGAGGTGCGTGAGGTGAACCAGTCACCCCCTGCCAGGCGCTTTACCAGGGGCACAAAATGGGCCTCAAGGTCAGAGGGAGAGTGCTCATGGGAGATGGCTCGCAGGGACTCCACTGCCTTGTCTCGCACCACTGTCTCTTCAACTGTTGCCAGGCTCTCAAGTGGGGGCTGCAATAAGATCAGAGGACACATTATAGACAGGATGCCTTTCTACAGGTTATCATTTTTCAATATCCATAAGAAATAGCAATAAAACCAAAATATACCATTGGTTTTTTAAAGGAAAAGAAATCATGAAAATAACTTGGCATTTTGATTGGTGGATAAACAATCAATTCAAAGCAACCAGTAAAAAAAAAGAGATTTTCAATCACTTTTAAAAATGGTCGTTACACTTTTGAAGCATATGAGATTAACAAAACTTTCCATTTCTAGTAAGATAAGTGGAGGCAAAACGTGCAGGAGACAGAATATGGGTTACCTGAGCAAGAATTCCAATTCCCTAGCCACACATTAGAAACACACCCTATAGTCCTTCATGCAAATAAAATGCAGGCCATTTTACCATACATTTTTACCTGACGTCTAATAGAGCTTGGATGGGTGTATGTATGTATGTGTGTGTGTGTGTGTGTGTGTGTGTGTATATATATATATATATAAATTATAGTTTCCAGAACTGCTGGTTGTACTGGTTAGGAGATTCTGGGAGATGCAATAAAATATTCCCAGATTCTGAAATTTTCTTTTTTAAAGTCTTGCTTTAAAAAAACCAAGCTGACCCTAGAAAATGATTTACTTAAGAAAGGGTTTGTCATTTGTGAGGGTTTAACACTACCTTACCCCCAAAATTATCAATTATCAGCAATAATAATAATAATAATAATAATAATAATAATAATAGGTATTTGAATGGTTTTTAAATTCCGACAGCTCGTTTAGCTGCTGGAGCTCTTCTGGCAGGTCGTTCCACAGTTGTGGGGCAGCCGATGAAAAGGTTCTCTGCGTGACGGCTGCCAGTCGGGTTCTGGCAGGCTGGAGTAACCGTCCCCAGAGAACCTCAGTGTTCGGGGCGGATTGTATGGGAGAAAGCGATACTTTAGGTAACCTGGACCTAAACCATGTAGGGCTTTAAAGGTCAAAACCAATAGCATATACTTAGCTCAGAAACTAATTGGAAGCCAGTGGAGGCATAGAAGCACTTTCAAATTTTTACACTTTTTAATTCCATTCCTTTCCCCCCCTGCTGAAAATGCCCCCACCCCCACCCCAGCAACTTACCAATAGACAGTGGACATATTCAGGGCCCCCAACCAGAGCCGTGAAAGTTCCCAGCTGCTCCGCCAGGGCCAGTAGCACCTCATCTTCATCGTAAATAGTATCTGTAGGAGACGAAAAAATCAAATGAAATAAAACAGTTGAAGCAAGCAAAGACAAATAAGCTTAAAACTATCACAATACAGCACAAACCCAGATAATTAAAACAGGGTGATAATTTGTTCTTACATAGTAGCTGAAGGTATTTAGAAAACATATTTAGAGATAGAGAGGGCATTATTGTTTTATCAGGTTGAAACGTCAGCATTTAAAAAAACCTTCAGCCACAAGCTGCCAGCCTTGATTAAAGCCTTACACTTTTCCTTTGGTCAGGGCTGTACCAATAAGCATAAAAGAAAGAACAACATAGTACTCTGCCTGAAGAATTGTGAAATGCCACACAGCATGCATATTGCAACCTACAAAAAGAAACTTCTAAAGAGGCCTTGGAACAGAAACTGGGGCATTGTCCAAGGCGGAAATTGAAGCACACAAGAGTTTTGGCTTTCAGAATCAGCTCTGATTGCTTAAAAGTGGACACCAATAGAAAGCCTGGTATTTTCATTACCTGTGAGAAAAGGCAAAAGCTCACTGCGCGTCCTCTCAACGCCCAGGGCCAACGCAATGGTGGAGAGCTTCTTGATGCTGTTCAGACGAAGCTGTAGTCAAAAGAGAGACATTCAAGGAACAGATTCAAAATCTCAAACCACTAGAAGAAATTAGCTAACCCTGCACAACATCTTGATACTGAGTCCCCAGTTCACTTAGCTATTACCATGCTAATCTATTTTCCCACTCAGCTTCACCCCCCCCCCCCCAATGAAAACCAGAGCAGATAGAGATAATTTACATGCAAGACAAGGACCACACAGATAAATTAATCCATATGTTCAAGAATACACCATGGATTGAAAAGCCACTAAAATATGTTGTCCAAAGGCTTGAAATGTACTTTTATGATATAATCTTAAAGAGAACATTAGCCGTTTTAAGTCCCTTTTGGGGAGATAAAACTGGGTATAAATACAAATAACAATAATAATATGATTTATTGTCTAAAACGTAAAAAGTATTTTAAATGTATATGAGCAATGTGAAGGAACATGTCATTCCAAACATGTCAAAAATAACTGGATACAGGTTCTGGTTGAAAGAATTATGATAATTAATATAAAAATGAAACCAGAACTTTTTGGGGGGCGATTGCGGACTATCACTCACAAAAAAAATCATAATTGTTTATTTTCAATATATGATCACTGCTGCAAGACTGTTATACGTGCAAAGGCAGAAGAGTGTAGAAATACCAATGGTGGAAGAACTGTTGTTGAAACTGATATACTGGGTTAACATCTATAAATTAACATAAATTGATTAGGGAGAAAACAATGGCTTCTTTTTTAAAAGTTTCATCTTCTGAGGTCAGGTGATAGAATAGGTTTTTTTTTAACTTGCCTGGTTTTACATCCTCTATAAAACAGCCTAGATGATCAAAGAATGGGAAACAGAAAAGCTACAAAGTAAAAGTATTAAAAGTCTTTGAAAGATTCTCACTAGGACTGGTTGTCATGGTAAGTGTGGGCAAACTTCCCATAGCAAGTGCCAAGCAACACACAGGAGTCAAACACAAAGAGAGGAGAAAACAAAGCAAGCTTTCCTTACTTCTGAAACACTAAGCCCAAACAGAATTAGAGTTTAGAAAAGTGATATTTTTAGATTACAACTATCAGGATTCCTCAATAAGCACGACCATTTTCCATTCTGCCTTATTTTGTGCAGTGATTCATCTTTCACAAACTGAGAGGGCAAAAAGGAATAGTTATCAACTGACAAACCTTCCTGTCTTGAGAGAATTTTTAGTTGCCAAAGGAAAAGAACAAATGACCAATTATGAGCCATTCAGGCCTTCCATCCAAATGTTTAAAGTGAAGATTTCAACAACTTCAAATTTCTACTATAGAAGGCTGGAAGGAATAGATCCCTGTTTGCCTTTGTAACCACTACATAACTGGGTCCCAACCCAAATCAGGCACACAAAATCCCCATGTTATGATACTCAGTTGACCTGCTAAACTGGTCTCAGTCCCTCCCTATCCTCAATATATTGTCAATTTGACAGGTTTTGACTGGGAAGGATCAGTGACGCACAGCTCTGGATTGTGCTGCTTCTGGTAGAGATAAAAATTTAGTTAGGAATATAAACATCTAATACTAGTACTCTAAGTTCATTACAGCAGAAAGAGAAATTCAGGCCAATGAGAAAGCAATAGTATGTCTGCATCGACGAGGATTGACCAAGCTAGTGGTTATGTTTATCATGTCAGATGCAAAAGACAAGGCCAGCACAGATGTTTGAACAATGGACAATGGCTTTGGAAAGCAGGGTTCAAATCCCCATTTGGACATGGAAACCCTCTGGGTGACCTTGAGCAAGTAATCTTCCCTTAGCCTCAGAGAAAGCTAAGTATCTTGCTAAGTAAACCCGATAGATGCACCTTAAGAGTTCCCAAAAATCAGAAATGATCTGAATACAAAAAACAAATAATGAAAGGCAATCCTTCCATAAACATGAGATGTAGATTTATCTATCTTTACAACTGAAAGCCCACATGGCATCTACAGCAGACAGCACTTCCCAGTAGATAGGGCTGAAACAGCAAGTGCAACCAGAAAGAAAACCTGTACAGGCACTATCAGGATCCCTCAATAAGCAGGGCCATTTTCCTTTCTATCTTATTTTGAATGTCCAACATTAACTACATCAGAGATGAGAAAAGTGCAGTCCATTGGGTGCATATGTCCCCAAAGCCCTTTTTGTAGCCGTTGGTGCTCCCCAAGCCCTTATGTAGCCCAATTTTCTGCTGGACCAAAAATCAGCCCAAAAATGTCAACCAAAATTAATCAAAATAATATGATTTTACTTCGTGTTTGACAGGGTGGTGTAATGCAATCTGCAAGGGTGTAGAGGGAAAGAATAAAAACAGAGCTCCTGTCAGTTGCCTAGCTCTAAACTAAAACAATATGCTTTACATAGACCTGCCCTTTAAGACTGTTTGATTGTATGCCTTCACGTTTACTGTCAACTTATTCCCCCATGAATCTGATAAGAGGGGTTTTTTGGCAAGGAATAGTTGCCAAAAGTTGTACTACAACAATGTCACGACTCTTACCCTGCTAGAAATCAAGATCATCCTCAGATTTCACCCCCATTTTTGCTGAAGGTACAAATTCTGTGTGAGTGGCTCAGAAATCTACCCTTACAAAAAAATTTTTTTAAAAATTCAGGATTCCTAAGATAGAACTGGCAACTCTGTCTCATGATCACTGTGTGAGGAATATCAGGAACATAATGCTTGCTTCAATCTTTCCTGGGCTATTTGATGATAACAAGGAATTTTATTATCCTCATTTCATCTATGTGAGATTCTAGAAATTGAGCCACATATTTTCAATGGCTTTATTTTTTCCAAAAAAGAATGTCAATTTCCTTTCAGAAAGCATCCCCAGCAGATCATCTGCTAATTTCCACCATGTCACACTTATTAGATTACAGAGTTCTAGTGCTTTGAGACTTAAAAACTCGAATACCTCTGCACTATCAACATGTGTGTGTATGCTTTAAAGAGACCTGTCAACTTAAGGTAACACTATGAATTTAGTAGGGTTTTCCTGGGCAAGGAACACTCAGAAATTGTTCTTCTAGTTTCGCTGAACTATAGGCTACATAAGTTTTTAGTCAGTCTCCCAGCAAAGTTCTAACCATGTTCTAAATCCTACTGTTACAACATATGATCAGACCCACTGAATCAACTGGATTTACCTAAAGTAATTCATTAATCAAATCTCCTTTGACTGGAGTAGCTAAAAGGATTCCAGTCTATGGGCCACTTTGTGAGTGCATGATTCAAGACGCTTTTTAATTTATGGAGATCTAATTGATTTCATAGGGTTTTTTTATTTAAGGAATGTTCAAAGGACATTTGTCATTTCCCACTTCTAAAGAATAGCCTAGAGCATCTGCAGGCCTGATCCTGTTTGGCTTCCAAGATTGGATTGGATCTGCCAAACTACAACTCCCATAATTCCATAGCATTATGCCATGGCAGCTAAAGTGGGTCAAAAATGCATTAATTCTACAGAGTAAATGCACCCAGAGAAAGCAATGTTAAAAAAGGACAGAAGAAATGAAACACACCTCCATCCTGGACATCACCAGGCTACATCCAACATGGCTTCCCTATTGACAGCCTCCCCTTATAAACAGATCTCCTAACTTGACCACCTCCATTGAAAAAAATAAGACAGCAATGTATTTCCCACGGTATAATTTTGAATGAAATGGGGCTGGCCTTACATAGAAAAAGCCTAAACCCCCTCCTCTGAATGGACAGGAAGCTGCTCTGCAATGAATAAATAGGCCAAGCCTCGCCCATTCAGTCCCCCTCTATGGTTTGATCCCCTTATCAGAAATACAGGCTCGCTCAGCCAATCACGTGGCAGCTCTCATCCCGAAGGGAGAGGTCAATGGATTGTACAGACCCTTTCATTAGCCAACACCCTCCTCTTTTCTTTTCTTAAATGAAGATCCTTCCAACCAATCTGGCTCCGTTTCTGATTGCTCTCATCCGGGTTTCCATATAAAAGGGAGCCCCTGATTGGCTACCGTGCCGGGGCCTTCGCTTCGTACCCCTCGGCTGCCTCAACAACCCCCCACTTTCTTTCCTTCCGTCCCGGCTGCGCTCCCACAAAAACGGGGCTTACCTGGACGTCCTCATTCCGGAGCTCGTCGATCAATACGGCAATAGGGTAGAGCGAGTCATCTCCGTCGGCGGCCGCCATCTTAGCTCCCGGCTTCTGTTCTGAAGCGGATGCGGGGTTCGCAGAGACGCCTTGCAGGGGCGGGTCTAATGTCATTGGTGGATTAGTATGCCACTCTCGCCTATTCCTCAAGCCTATTGGTTCCTATTGTTCAAACCCCGCCTCTTCATTGGTTCCGTTTGAGAGGACTGTAGATCAATCAATTCTCCACATGCCACTCATTTGGTTGTAATTGTGGAATTTCGACCATTCACAGAAAGCTTTGGGAAATGCGTCATTAATACCCACCCCTTCCAAACCTTGATTGGCTAAATGACTTCTATACCCGCCTTCATCAACGCATAATTGGATGTTCTAGTTTCCTATGTCTCTGCCATAAGGGTCTCAAAACGTTCCTGTTTCAGTCTCGCACGCTATTGGGTAGAACCTATTCCCGCCCTCTTACATTTGAATATGATTTGCCACTTGTTTTGAAAGGCAATTGGCAGTATCCAATCCAAGGCAGGGAATAGGCTTTTGTTTCACTGGGAGAAGGGAGAAGGGGTGGGGCAGAGTATAGTCTTTGCTGATGATCATGCCATCACCGCCCAAGCAGGGAGCCTTGAAATGGTTGAACAGAAGCTCTCTGAAGCTTTTGGTGCTCTTACTGCCTATTACAGGGAAAACCAGCTGATTCCTAATCAATCTAAAACACAGACATGCCCTTTTCATCTTAAGGACAGACAAGCTCTGAGGATTGCCTGAGAAGGAATCCTACCAGAGTATTGCAGCACACTAAAACACTTTGTAGTTACTCTGGACAGTGCTCTGATTTAATAATAATAATACAGTAGAGTCTCACTTATCCAACACTCGCTTATCCAATGTTCTGGATTATCCAACGCATTTTTGTAGTCAATGTTTTCAATACATCGTGATATTTTGGTGCTAAATTCGTAAATACAGTAATTACTACATAGCATTACTGTGTATTGAACTACTTTTTCTGTCAAATTTGTTGTATAACATGTTTTGGTGCTTAATTTGTAAAATCATAACCTAATTTGATGTTTAATAGGCTTTTCCTTAATCTCTCCTTATTATCCAACATATTTGCTTATCCAACGTTCTGCCGGGCTGTTTACGTTAGATAAACGAGACTCTACTGTAATAATAATAATAGTAAGAAGAAGAAGTTTATTTGTATCCCGCCACCATCTCCCCCGGAGGGGACTCGGGGCGGCTTGATTTACAAGAAGCACTGCTTGAATATTAAGTAAAAAGTGGATGCTAGATATACAGAAGAGTCTCACTTATCCAACGTAAACAGGCTGGCAGAACGTTGGATAAGCGAATATGTTGGATAATAAGGAGAAATTAAGGAAAAGCCTATTAAACATCAAATTAGGTTATGATTTTACAAATTAAGCACCAAAACATCATGTTTTACAACAAATTTGACAGAAAAAGTAGTTCAATACACAGTAATGCTTTACGAATTTAGCATCAAAATATCACAATGTATTGAAAACATTGACTACAAAAATGTGTTGGATAAGTGAGACTCTACTGTAATATCACACAAAAGCTGACTGGCACAACCTGGGGATCACAACCAGACACACTGAAGACATCTGCTCATGCCTTTGCAGATGTTTGATGTTTCACCATCCTTGTCCCTGCATGGGAAGCTGGAGCTGGCAGGGGGAGCTCACCCGCTCTCCATGGATTCGAACTGCCGACCTTTCAATCAGCAGTCCTGCTGGCACAAGGGTTTAACCCAGTGGTTCTCAATTTCTTTTGGATTATGACCCACTTGACCAGAGACCACTTTGACCAGGGACCACATTCCAACATTAGTACCAAAAGGGTTACAAATCAGTTTTTGGTCAACTTTAGATTCAGTTTGGTTATTTGGGTCTGATTCAGAAAATTGCATTGGATAGACCACATCAGCTCTAGTTTCTAATACAGAACATATGCCATCCAGTAGTCTCCATCTGCTTGCTCACAGAAAACCATATTTAATCATCTAAAGCTGCGAAAGGAGCTGAAATAAAATTAATAAAATTAAATAAATAAAGAAAGTGCAAGGTGGTTTGTGGACCGGATTTTCGTTCTTGCAGCCCACTGTTGGGCCAGGACCAATGGGTTGGGAATCACTGGTTTAACCCATTGCGCCATTGGGGGCTTATGCTGCTTTAATTCTACATTGTGGGTGGTCTCAAGCATAAAGACCTTGCAAAACTACAATCCCACAATCCCATAGCAGTGAAAGTTATGGCAGTTAAACTGGTATCAAACTACATTAATTCAAATGTTGATGTAGCCTCTTTTATAATAACATCAACCTCCTGGGAGCGCATTATATGGTCTTTTAAAATACATCTTGGGCAAGTAAAAACAGACAAAAGATCCAATAAGCAATTGCAATTTGGCACGAACAATGGGTGGAATCTCATGTTTAGGGATGCTTTTTGTATCACATATAGAAAAGATGCTGTGCAGTTATATCTCATTTTGTTTTTCTTGTTCACAGATGGATCCCCTCTTTCTCTTTCAAGCCAGAAAGACTGAAACTTTTCATCTGTAACTTATTTTTCCCTCTCTGTTCTCCAGCTTCTCTACAGGAAGCAACCCATCCTGAGACGGTCTTCTTGCAGAGCGCAATTGGCTGCATTTCCATACAAATAAGCCAGGCTTTTCATCCTCTTGTTTTCTGCCTTCTTGTAATTCACTGTGGCTCTCTTGCTCAGTAAAAATAAAACCCTGAATTTCCAATGACGCTTATCTTGCTGACTGACTTTTAATATTATTTATTATTGTCTTCTTTTATGCAGTTCCTATTCTTTAAACGGACATGCTGATAATGTAGACAGATCTGACCAAACCAGATGCTGGGATATGGCAGCAATATGTTGGATAAGAGGGCTATGTGCCACAGCTTGTTGCACTTGTAGTACAGAGACAGGAATTTGTTCCTATTATAGATACATTTTTTTTAACAAAAAGAAACTCTTTGCTTAAATGGAACTAAAGTATACATTTGCTGCTTGAGAAGATATCATCCAAACATGATGAGTGGCTGGGATGTGATAGAAATATGCTCTTCTCTGGCCATCTCAGCATAGCCTTAAAATCCGCAATGCATCATGAAAAAATGGAAAAAGCCAGCGCTTGAACTGTGTAATATTCCTCCTCCAGCAATTAATACAGCTGCAGTTCTATACTAATAAAAGTTACTAAAAAGTTACAGTTTACCTGGAAAGGGGATGTTATCCTTTAGGACTTACAAACTCATTATTGGGAAAGAGAACAAGTTACAAGAATTTCTTCCAAGACTTCTCTTTCTTTCTCGGTGTCTTACAGCCAATATTTTAGACAAAGGGATCATCTCAATGTTATGGAATTTTTGGATTTGGTGTTCAGCAGACAAGGCTAAAGACTTTATAAAACAACAACTCCCTTGATTCCATAACACTGAGCCACGGCAGTTAAAATGGTGTCAAACTGCATTAATTCTGCAGTGTAGATGCACAACAGGTGTTTGCTTGATACACCTGCCTTTTGGCATGTTTCTCTCTTTCACCCTCTATTTGTGTGTGTTCATCCACTCGTCATTTCCGACTCTTCGTGACCTCATGGACCAGTCCACGCCAGAGCTCCCTGTCGGCCATCACCGCCCACAACTCCTTCAAAGTCAAGCCAGTCACTTCAAGGATCCCATCCATCCATCTTGCCCTTGGTCAGCCCCTCTTCCTTTTTCCTTCCATTTTCCCCAGCATCATTCCCTTCTCCAAGCTTTCCTGTCTTCTCATAATCTGGCCAAAATACTTCAACTTTGCCTCTAGTGTCCTCCCCTCCAGTGAGCAGTCGGGCATTATTTCCTGGAGGATGGACTGGTTGGATCTTCTTGCAGTCCAAGGCACTCTCAGGATTTTCCTCCAGCACCAAAGTTCAAAAGCATCTATCTACCTTCGCTCAGCCTTCCTTATGGTCCAGCTCTCACATCCATAGGTTACTATAGGGAATACCATTGCTTTAACTATGCGGACCTTCGTTGCCAGTGTGATGTCTTTGCTTTTCACTATTTTATCAAGGTTGGCCATTGCTCTCCTCCCAAGAAGTAAACAAAATCCAAAGCACTATTAGTAAAAGTTGGCCTCTAGTTAGAATGCTTGGGTGCCAAGACATCCCAGTTCTTGGTGCTTATTCCACATTTTTAAAAGTTAACTTTAAGGTCATCTTTAAATCTTTTTTGCTGTCCACCGACATCTTGTTTTCCATTCTTGAACTGATAATAAATAAAGTAGCTGCTTTGGGTGACGATGATCAGGCATTTGGACAACATGGCCAATCACACCCTCCACAAGGTGGAGACACAATGTCTCTAAATAACCTCCAACATTTCTAGAAGCCACACATTGTGGCAGTTTCAGCTTTTCATGTCACAAGCAGGTTACTTCCCAGGGGAAAATCTATGCCTTGAAGCATTTGAGGAACTGAGAAATTAGCATACGTACATGTTCATGTGCTCTTCTGTTTTGACTAACACCATTTTTGTTTCAAATCAGAAACAGGATAACATTTATTTCTGTATTACAAGGTTGAAACTTATTGCAACAACTGTTTTATATTCCTCTTTGCAGCACAGCAGTGAAAGAGCTTGACACCATTTTAATTGCCAATGCTATAGTTCTGGGATGTCTAGTTTGTTGTGGCCCCAGAACTCTATGGTGGAGAATGGTAAATATCTCACCAAACTCACCTGAACAATTTAGGGCAGTTCATGGATAGTGAGATTCTGAACGTTAACACTGAGTTTTATTTATTTGTTTATTTATTTTATTTTATTTTTTTAATGTAATTTTTATTGAATTTTCCAACATCACATTACAACAAAAGTTTAAGATATACATATATATAGATAAAAAAGAAGGAGGGAAAAAAAGGAAACACACACACACATGTAACATGTTTTGTACTTCCATTCGTCCCTTATGGAAATCTAATTAAATTATATTATGTTTTGTCTTGTCCTGGTTGAACCAGCGTCTTCTAATTGTTTTAACAGTTTCCAAAAATTAAGTGATATTAGTTGCCATATAATCTCTAAATAAATTCCAGTCAGTCTTATTTGTTGAGTGTTCTCTATAAGTTCTTAGAAGAAATGTTAATTCGTCCATGTCTCTAATGTCTTCAACTTTTCCTAGCCATTCGTCTTTAGTTGGAACGTCTTGTAATTTCCAATATTTCGCATAAATAATCCTTGCTGCCGTGCTGATATATATAAAAAGTTTGTCTTCATTTAAATTAAAATTTGTTTCCGAATCTGTCAAACCTAATAAGTAATATTCTGGTTTCATTGGGAATTTTTTCTTTAGTATTTTTTGGGATTCTGTGTGTATCATTTTCCAGTATTTCCTTGTTTCAGAACATGACCACCAGGTGTGAAAATATGATCCAATATGAGTCTTACATTTCCAGCAGGAGTTTTGAGTTTCTTTGTACAATTCCCCTAATTTTTTCGGTGTAATATACCACCTATGGAATGATTTTAACCAATTCTCCTTTAAATCCCATGCGTAAGTATACATTTTATTTACAGTATTTATATACTGTATATATGCCTGGCGAGACTTAAAGCTAATACCCAAAGTTCCCCAATCAAAGAAATTTCACTAGTTGAAGCAGAAGCCATCAAGGGATTTTATTCAATCTGTCCAGAAGGGATGACAGCCAGCAGTATGCTGCTCAAAGAAGCTGACATGCCATTTTGCAAGTAAAACACACATCTTTTGTATTTTGTGTACATGCCCAGCTGGGGCCGGCTTTGCACTGATTGGTGGAGCTGGCTCTGACATCACAAGCGTCTGGCAGGATTCCCTCCATGTGGAGGGGCTGCGGCACCAGGCAGCCAATCAGGGAGCTTTCCCGCTTCCGATGCAAATTTTTATTTATTTATTTATTTATTTATTTATTTATTACATGCATTTATACCCCACCCTTCTCCCCGAGGGGACTCAGAGCGGCTCTCCAATGGCAGCAGGGGGTGGTATGGTCTGGAAAAACAAAGAAAAATATGGATTTGTGAATGAGCAATAGTGTCTCAACCTTGAGACTAACAAAACGGGGCCATCAGGTCCCTGAGGATTATTGTTTTGGTGATTGTTTAGTGAATTTTTTTTTCTGTGTCAGGAGCAACTTGAGTTGCTTCTGGAGTGAGAGAATTGGCCGTCTGCAAGGACATTGCCCAGGGAACGCCCGGGTGTTTTGATGTTTTTACCATCCTTGTGGGAGGCTTCTCTCATGTCCCTGTATGGAGCTGGAGCTGGTAGAGGGAGCTCATCCGCACTTTCCCCGGGTGGGATTCGAACCTGGCAGCTTTCAAGTCACTTAGTCCACTATGCCATCTGGGGGCTGCACGTTTAGTGAATGACCCATTGGGTGTATCATTGTTGACCCTGCAACATGCTGTCCAAGTGATGGGATTAAGGAATCCGTTCCTGGGAAATTGTAATTAGAAAAGCAGTGGCAGAACCTTCCTGGATTTTTACAAGTCATGGGTGGGTCTCAAGTCATGGTGGAAGAGATACAGTTTTCATGGTTAACCCTGTCTAATCCTCACTTCCTTCTCTATGTTCAGTGTGCTTATTTGCACTAAGCAAAAGAGGAACAATCATGAAACCATTTCCAGTAATCTCACCTCAAAAGAATACCAGCAGGGGCTGTCCCTCTGGCTTACATAGCATATTTGACACTCAGAGTGGATCTTTTTTTGGAAGCTGGGGTTGCTCAAGCTGAATTTAGGGTTCCACCGTTGTGATGAAAGGTGTCTCTCTCTCTACCAGGGAGATACTATCCTCTCTTCATGTAGTACAAACTTCTTTTCATTGGATGTCCTGGGATTGTGCTAAATGAGTCATTGAAGTTATTTTACACAAATATTGTCTGTTCGAAAAGCAACACCATTTTTGCCATGTGAAATTCTGCCTCGCTTTTAGAGATGCAGCAGAGTTTCCTTAAGATGATGGACTTTATGCTTGTCAAAACATTGTATCATAGGCACTACAGTCAGCTACACAGAAGGACCTTGGATTAAGGCTGCAGTCATCATGTTACAGATGGGACCTCAAGGACCTCCATTATCCTTGTCCCACCCTTGCCTCCGAAAAAGGAGAAACAGGTCAGGAGATGGAATGCGGAAGTACCTCAACTGGTGAGATGTCTGATTCCACCAAGGGACTTGAAGCCCAAGCTAGTCTGTAACTCTTGTGATGATTTTCTTCATAGCTGTTGTGAAGCAGCAATTCCTGTATTATGGGGAAACATTTGCATGTCTGTCTCAAATTTCCCACAAGCCTTTCACAAGAATTGCATAGCACTTCAGCCATGGGCACCCACATTCATGTACAACTATTATACAGCGACGGCTAATGACTCTGAACAAAGGATGCCCTCCAAGCAAGAGACAAACCTTTCCAATGCTAATTAAAGTGATTAACTGCAACATTCACACTGACTTCCAACTGACAAAGAACTCTTCTCACACCCTGGACTCTCCACAGATATATATTAACCTTCCTTGCCTAGTTTTTTCATGCCTCACAACCTCTGAGGATGCCTGCCATAGATGTGGGCAAAACGTCAGGAGAGAATACTTCTAGAACATGGAATACATACAACAACCCTGTGATCCCGGCTATGAAAGCCTTCGACAACACATTATACAGCGATACTTTGACTTAAAAGTTGAATTCATTCCGTGATTGACCTCTTAACTCAAATTTCTCTTGTCTCAAAGTGAGTTTTTCCATTGAAATGCTATTAATTTATTACAGCCCCCGAACCCCCCCCCCCATTTTTATTTTTTAAATAAGAAAATGTACTTTAAAAATAAGAAATAATGTAGAAATGCATTTTCACATGGAACAATAAAAAAAGAATGACCAACTTTAAGATGGTAGAAGCACAAAGTCGTGGCAAGGAAGAACAAAGTGAAGAGGCAGGAGCATCATTTTCTTCATACTGCACTCATTCCAGCCCCCCTCCCTCTCTTGCTCTCTCCCTTTCCCTGAAACCAAACTTACCAGGAATAAAAACTGCACAAAATCCACTAACTCAAAGTTCCTCAAAGTGGACAAGGTCAAAGCAGACAGCAATCTCCCAAAACAGACAAGCGCATAAGGCATGGGAACTGCTCCCTTGAAGCCCAAAAGCCATGTACTTGTTGTATGATCTCACTGTCCAATATTGTTCTAAATTGCTCTACAACATACTCTTGCGCTAGTGTTTCCACCAGCACTAGCAGACCCTCCAGTGCTAACTCTTAACTCAAAATGCTGCTCTTATATCAAAGCAAAACCTGGGTTAAGTTAAGTAGAGGTTCCACTGTACTTCCAAAGTAAGGATGCATCTACACTGTAGAATTAATGCAGTTTGACACTACTTTAGCAGCTATTGCTCAGTGCCATGAAACTGCGGGAAGGCTAAAAACCTTGCAAAATGACCATCGCCACAATGATACAGAATTGTATCTGCCGGGCTGTGGCGCAGCTGGCTAGTAACCAGCTGCAATAAATCACTACTGACCGAGAGGTCATGAGTTTGAAACCCGCGTCGGGTTAAGCCCCCGACCATTAAATAGCCCGGCTTGCTGTTGACCTATGCAGCCCCGAAAGACAGTTGCAATTAGGGAAATTTAGGTACGCTTTATGCAGGAGGCTAATTTAACTAATTTACAACATCATAAAATTGCCAGCAAAACACGAGGAATGGAATGAGGAAGTACAGCCACTACTGGACAGTGAAGCAACAGCTCCCCCTGTGGCCAGAATCGTGAAGCTTGAAAAAAAATGTTAAATGCCTCTGTGTCTGTCTATATATATTGTTTGTCTGTTGGCATTGAAGGTTTGCCATATATGTGTTCATTGTAATCCGCCCTGAGTCCCCTTCGGGGTGAGAAGGGCGGAATATAAATACTGTAAATAATAAATAAATACATAAATTGAGCTGTGGCAATTAAAGTGGTGATAAGTTGCATTAATTCTTCAGTCCAAATGCGTCCTAAGACTCTTTTTATAATTCTGGCTTTCCCAAGAAATCACGTTGTAGTTTTCATAGACTGTTAATCATCTATGCAAAGCTATGGTTCCCATAGTTTAACTGTGCAGTGTAGATCACTCCTTCTTTTCTATTTCTTTGTTACACAGTTGCAGGTAGATCTGGAGATGTGTTTTGTCTGTTTAGAAAGTAACTTTGGGATTATCCTACCACTTCTTCTCTCCATAACATGGTTGAGTCTCATGGTTTTCACTAGGTGGTGGTATCAGGAATTCCTGGACTATTTTGAACATTTAATTCTAACAGTAGGGCTGGGACAAGCTGCCCTTTGACATGACTCTGGGGGTTGCA
This sequence comes from Anolis carolinensis, assembly GCF_035594765.1. Lineage (NCBI taxonomy): Eukaryota > Metazoa > Chordata > Lepidosauria > Squamata > Anolidae > Anolis > Anolis carolinensis. The sequence goes on from NW_026943821.1 coordinate 13,774,109, forward strand.
GGACACACAAGTTCATGGGCTTGTCATGATCTGTGTTTCTACTGCTAAAGATGAGGAAGTGCGCTTGAGGGATTTCTTGCCTCTCATGCTGAAATAATTTGCCTTGCAATGGGTGTTGTGCTTCTTCAACTGAGTAGGTATGGAACACCACTTGGTGTTGTGCCTCAGGCAGAAAATTATTTCTGCCTGCATACACACAATACACGTATTTAGCAAGAGCCACAGGATTCATGAAGTTGGATGATGCATCACTTTGGTCACAAAAACTGAAGAAATTCTATAATAGGAACAATTTAGGAAGCTGTTTTGTACTGATTCAGGCCATAGATCCATTTAGCTTAAAACAGCACACAGTAACTGACAATGGTTTCACAATGCTCCGGCGAAGAGGCTGTCCCAACTTTTCTTGAAAGTGCCAAGGACTAGACCTGGGATGCTTTGCAAATAGGGCAAGTGCTCTGTAACAAAGATATGGTGCCACTTCAACATGGACTGCATCTTATGTCTTAACCTTCCTGGGGTCATAAATTTGCATCTTGACTATGTCTGAAGGTGACTTGCTACATCCTTCTCTTGAAGCTTGGAAGAGTTCTATTTTGGACTATGAATCCCAAAGGATTTTCTTACTTCAATCACTGGAGCCCCCAGTGGTGCAATGGGTTAAATCAGTGGTTCCCAAACTTATTTGTCCTGCCGCCCCCTTTCCAGAAAAAAATATTATTCAGCGCCCCCTGGAAAGGGGGCGTGGCTTCGAGGGGTGGGTGTGGCTCCTGCTCAAGAGGGCGGGGCTGAGTCTCTCTCCTAGTCCAAGATGCAGGGCTGGGAGGGGGAGGTGGGCAAGGCCACAAATAGGCAGCCAGGACTGGGATGGGCGGAGTTAAGAGCTCTGAGGCAGGGCTGAGCTTCATCCCTGTCCTGCGATGCCTGCCAGAACACAGGGGGTGGGGCTAGAGGAGGGGTGGGGCCTCTTCCCAAGTGCCTGGCAGGGCTGAACCTCTATACCCCGCCCCCATGTCCTAACAAGCGCCTCAGGGGAGGTATACAGAGGGTTAGCCCTGTCTCGTGCTCTTTGGAAGAGGCCCTGCCCTCCACCCTATCCCTGCCCTTTAGTCCTAAAAGGCCTCGCGGGAGAGGTATAGAGGCTCAGCCCTGTCTCAGGCTCTTGGAATGAGGCCCTACCCCCTTCCCTAGCTCCACCCCCTGTGTCCTAACAGGCACCTCAGGTGCTCAGCCCTGTCTCCGGCACTTGGGAAGAGGCCCCACCCCTCCCCTGGCCCTGGCCCTGTCCCTGTGTCCTAATAGGTGCCTTCACCGCCCCCCTGGATCGCTGCAGCGCACACCAGGGGCGGTAGTGCCCACTTTAGGAATCACTGGGTTAAATCCTTGTGCCGATCAGGACTCCTGGCCGACAGGTGAGCGGTTAAAATTTGGGGAGAGTGGGTGAGCTCCCTCTGTCAGCTCCAGCTCCCCATGCAGGGACATAAGAGAAGCCTCCCACAGGATGGTAAAACATCAAACATCTGGGCATCCCCTAGGCAACGTCCTTGGAGACCACCAATTTTCTCACACGGTTAGACAATTTACCTTCAACGGTTCTGGTACAGGAAGAATTCAGGCAGAAAACCCAGTCTCGTGAGAGTACAAAAAGCTAAGTATTTATTGTTCTCATAGCTATGATAAGGCTTTTAAGCAGAGGCTGGATGGCCATCTGTCAGGGGTGCTTTGAATGCGATTTCCTGCTTCTTGGCAGGGGGTTGGACTGGATGGCCCGCGAGGTCTCTTCCAACTTTACTATTCTATGAATCTATTATTCTAAAACAGCCGTACACACACAAAGGTCTGTACCATGCAAATGGCTGCTGCAAAGCATGTCACATTTAACAAAGATTATATACCTTGGCTTATCTAAAATTGACCAATTGCTGATTGTCTTCTTCATCTCCACACCTATTTTGGCACAAGTGGTATCTGTGACCTTACTTGTTTTATCTATGCTAGCTTCTCTCTTAGAACTTTCTGAAGAAAAGCACCAGCCCACAAGAAGGGAAGGGCACAGGCCCTGTGTTTACATGTACAGTAGAGTCTCACTTATCCAAGCTAAACGGGCCGGCAGAAGCTTGGATAAGCGAATATCTTGGATAATAAGGAGGGATTAAGGAAAAGCTTATTGAACATCAAATTAGGTTATGATTTTGCAAATTAAGCAACAAAACATCATGTTATACAACAAATTTGACAGAAAAAGTAGTTCAATACGCAGTAATGTTATGTTGTAATTACTGTATGTATGAATTTAGCACCAAAATATCACTATATTGAAAACATTGACTACAAAAATGGCTTGGACAATCCAGAAACTTGGATAAGCGAGGCTTGGATAAGTGAGACTCTACTGTACTACTTTGGTTCATACAAAAAGCTTACATTGTCTATATAAAAGGCTAATATGATATATGCAGAGGCAAAGCCACATATGCAAAAGTTTACTTTTTTCTGGCTTATGGTCCCTTCAACACCAGAAGTGACTTGCAGTTTCTCAAGTTGCTCCTGAAACGAAAAAACTTCAATCACTGCAAACGTGTAAAGTGCCAAAACATTTGCACTGAATTAACCCAGTAGGGAAAAGAGAGAAAAGGAGACAACTGCTTCATTCTTTTCTTACTTGTGTGTTCATCCTGAATAAATAACTTGCTTTCCTGTTGTTTGGCCGTATATATCTCTTTTTTATCAGTTAACTGTTAGTGGTTATGTGAATCAGCATGGTGTATTGGATTGAGTATTGATGACTCCGGAGACCTGGGTTTGAATCCTTCTCAGCCAAGAAAACCCAAGAAAAGCCTTGAGCAAATCACCTTCTCTCAGTCTCAAAGATAAAAATGCCTCTAAACAAATCTTGCCCAGAAAACACAATGATAAGTTGGCCTTGGGGCCCTCTTTTTTTCCATACACTCAAACCAATAATGTGTGGATGTAAATGCTGAGATTTCCTGTAGTAAGATAGGGGAAAGTCTCTGTGAAAGTCCTTGTCTGCTTCATCTTCTTGCACAAGCTATTTGCTGACACTTCTGCTTTCTCTCTCTTCAGATTCCTGTCTATTAATTCTGCTTTTGGTTTTAGCATAAACCATCTGGGTCAGACTCTGGACAGAAGACAAACCTTATTAGAGTCTCCTTCCTCGCTGCTGGATAAGTAAGTGTGTGCCTAGTTGTGGAAGGCAATGTGAGAATCTAGTCCAGATAGGATTAGAAAGATCCAAGAGAGGAAGTGAAAAAAGAAAGAAAAAGATATAAATTTAATTTAATTTTTGTTTCCTTTGCTAAGACTTTAGTTTCCTGCTTTGATTATTGCAATCTTCTTTTGACTGGTCTTCTCACCTTAGTTCTCTAGTTTCCATGCAATATTCTGCTAATGAATGATCTTTTCCATCTGTCATTTTTATCATGTTGCTCTGCTTTTGCATTCTCTCTATTGTTTGCCATTTTTTCTAAGATTTGGCACCAGCTTCTTGTTTTAACATTCAAAGCCTGCAGAAACTCACATCATACCATTTTTCATCCCTGATTATAATTTACTAACCTGCTCAAGATCTACATTCTGGGAGTTCTAGGCTTGTCATCCAACCATGGATTTTTTTTTTTTTTGGCTTGGACGTTTTTCACCCATTGCTCCATACTCTTGGAATTGCCTCCCTGAACATTTGTGAACTGCTCCTTTCCTTATTATTATTTTTTAAATCTCAGTTTAAACAGCTTCCTTATTGTCTAATTCTAATTCAATATTGGAATTTAGGAATCCTAGTTTAATATTGTTTTATAATCTTATATATTTTGATTACATGTGTTAGTATGTTTATATTGTAATCTTTTTTTATTTCATCTGCGTAATTTGTTTATAATTGTTTTGTATAGTTTTATATTTGATTATTCCTTCCTTCATTTTATGGGAGTGTGGCTGTGTATATACTTTGGTATTGGTTGTTATTTGCTGTCAAATTGACTTTGATTCTATAAATAAGAAACCTAGATCTTCAATTTTATCACATATTTTTCTAGTGAATCAAGTTGTCTCATGACAGATCCAAAGTAGAACAGACTCACTTTAAGGATCCTAGCATCTCCTGATAGTTCTGGCATGTTTTAAGACCATTCATATATGTCCTTTCAACTGTTTATGGTATCCATCAACGCTCCTCCATTTGGCTTTCACGAAGGATAAAGGTAAAGGTTTTCTCTTGACATTGGGGGTTGGTGCTCATCTCAATTTCTAACCTGAAGAGCTGGTGTTGTCTGTAGACTCCTCCAAGGTCATGTGGCCAGCATGACTGCATGGAGCGCAGTTACCTTCCTGCTGGAGTGGTACCTATTGATCTACTCACATTTGCATGTTTTCAAACTGCTAGGTTGGCAGAAGCTGGGATTAACAGCGGGAGCTCAGTCTGCTCCCTGGATTTGAACCACTGACCTTTCAGTCGGCAAGTTCAACAGTTCAGCGGTTTGATCTGCTGCGCCACCAGGGGATCCTGGCTCTCATGAAAGTTAGATTTAAAAAATCTTAGCCTTTAAAGTGACACAACACTCTATTCTTCTTATGTAGGTTTAACTTCATTTGGAAATAGGTCAATGGAAGTTTCTTGGTGTAAAAAAAAGATATAGGTAGAGACACAGTAAATACATTATCTTATAATTGAAGTCTACTTCTTCTGCATCAGATCTTAAAATAAGCATGCAGAGTCTTGAGAAGTTCTGGGCTCGGGAAAGTTCCTTTTTTAAACGATAGCTGAGAAACTGCACGAATTGTTATTCAAACAGTAATGTTTCCAAGCTGTGACAGCCCCAAAATATTTTTTTGTCTCTTTCTGACGTTGGTTCAGATTCAACCATTGCTTTTCTTCTTACACAGGGACATCTAAACCTAATAGCACGTAGCTAGCATTCAAGTTAGCATTCAAGTATTTTGTAGCCATTTAGAAGTACAGCTATTGAGAATAGTTGGCTAAGTTCCCTAACTCAAAGAGAAATCTTGGAAACTTTTGGCTTTTTTAGTTGTTGCAAAAGAGGGTGAGCCCTCACACTAGCCACTGGGTTTTGTTGGAATGCTCTTGGGCTCAATTTCTAATGCTGTCTTCTCAATATCTAGATCATGGCCTTAATAAGACAATCAAGCTGCCCTTATCTAGAGGTGAAAATAATAAAGGTCTTTGTTCTAAAACACAAATATGTGTCTGGGGAAATGTAAAGCTTTTTGTGGTCGTCAGGTCTTGAACCCAAGTGCTTTACTTCCTTTTGTTGGGATCCAAATTTAGAAGGGACAAGGACCCAAGAAGAGGAAGTGGGGCATAACTTCTAAATTTTGGTTTCTCCTTTTTTCTCCATCACCAGTCTTTTCTGGGGAAGGTAGCTCATGAGACAGACAACGGACTTGCTTCTTTCCAGATTGCTCAACTACTTGCGGAGACTTCAGTTCTTACAGACCTAAGTATTTACCTCTCTTTCTCTTTATTTTGGTGTGGGGAGGGCATCATATGTCTCTTTGACAGCTTTATAGTGCTAAAGCAGGTTCTCAACTTTGTTTGACAAGGCTCCTCAAGATGACGCTAAACCAGGGATTCTCAAACTTTTTGAGTCATTGAACTCTTTTTGAAGCAATAGTTTTTTTGTGGAGCCTCAAAAAAACTTATATTATATTATATTAATGATGTATATATATCAGGCATGGGAGGAACCATGGTGGGGCAATGAGTTAATCCAGTGTGCTGATTGAACTGCCGACCTGAAGGTTGGCAGTTTGAATCTGCCGGGATGGAGTGAGCTCCCATCTGTCAGCTCTAGTTTGTGGGGACATGAAAGAAGACTTGCAGCAGGATAGTAACACATCCGGGCATCCGCCAATTACGTCTCCTGGGCAACGTTTCTGTAGATGGCCAATTCTCTCACATCAGAAGCGAGTTGCGGTCTGTTTTCAAGTTGCTTCTGTCATGATAAAAAAATCAGGTATGGGCAAACTTAGAATCATAGAATAGTAGAGTTGGAAGAGACCTCATGGGCCATCTAGTCCAACCCCCTGCCAAGAAGCAGGAAATCGCATTCAACTTTTGGATGCATTGAGCTTTAAAATTTGACAGACAGGTTGGGCCAGTGGCAGATGAATGGAGAGTGCTTGTGTGAACTAATTAAAATTAAAAACATGAACAAATTCCTATGCATACTGCACATATCTCGTTTGTAGTGCAAAATAAAAAATGAAAGATAGAACAATACAATAGTTAAAATGAAGAACAATTTAACCAATATAAACTTAATAGTATTTCCACGGAAGACCCCTGGGTCCATCCAGTCCGATCCCCTTCTTCCATGCAGGAAAAGCACAATCAAAGCACCCCCAACAAATGGCCACTCAGCCTTTATATAATAATAATAATAATAATAATAATAATAATAATAATAATAATAATAATAATAGGTTACTGTGAGTTTTCTGGGCTGTATGGCCATGATCCAGAAACATGATCTCCTGATGTTTCACCCACATCTATGGCAGAAATCCTCAGAGTTTGTGAGATCTGTTGTGATATTAATAATAATAATAATAATAATAGGAGCAATCTTTGTACAACAGGTCCAACCATCCATTAATAATAATAATAATAATAATAATAATAATAATAATAATAATAATAATAGGGGAGGAGGAAGAGGGGAGGAGGAGGGAAGCACAGAGCACCTCTGGATGCTTTGCGGAGCTGCAAGAGCTCCCTAGAACACACTTTGAGAACCGCTGCTCTAAACAATCAGGAGGTTTGTCAGATATTTCTGCTATTTCAATAGAAATCAATATTTATCGTGATTTCTATTCTGGCATTCTCCAGGTGTGGAACTCAAAGTGGCTTACCATAAATAAGAAAAACATATAGTTAGAACAGTGGAATCCAAGGCTCAGCTAAACACACATGATCAAAATAAGAAAGCAATAAGAAAAAAAACCAATATGTGCATTAGAAGAATCTAGTATCCACATAGACAGAGGGACATTTAGAGGGACAGCCATGTAATATTGTTTGTAGTTGCTTCTCTTTGTTTTCTCATTATATAATATGACTTTTCTTTCCTCTATAGAATTCCTGTCCCCTAAAAAAATCCACTTGCAACATGATACCCAAGTATGGAAGAGCCTGGCAAGGTGTGGTTTTGCCTTCCAAGAAGAAGAATTTGGTTTCTCCTCTGGTGACTCAGATAATCCTGATTCTTGCCTTTTGCTGCAATGGTAGGCACAAGGTTCACAAACAAAATGGGAAAAATGGAACTGTGGAAGTGGGGACTCATATATTCCAGTTTATAAATTCTGGAATAGATTATCCTAAAATGCTGCTCTTCCTAGGTGTGTTAGATTATAGCTCCCATAATCCCCAGCCACATGAACCGTGGGAGATGCAGTGCAGCCATGTTGAGAAAAGCAGGTCCAGAGAAAGCTCAAGAATGGTATCTGTTTCTTTTGGAGCGTAAGTGCAATAGAAACTTAGGTAGAGCATGGAAAAGCTACTTTTTAGATTATTACTCTCAGAATGCCCCTGTCAGCATGGGGTATAGTGAGAAAAGACATCCCCCCAGAGGAACTTTGGAAAGCTCTGCATTTCATTATTTTCAAATGCACCCACCTTTATTAATTTTAACTAATATTAATAAATTCAGAATATTAAAATGCATTAAACCTGATATTATCACCTTTTTTTTCTCCCATTGGCAGGTATGCTGAGCCAACAGGGATCAAGTTTCACACTGACAGTGGCTCGATATGTCACTGTGCAGCGGAACAGTTGTGTTCACATCGGTTGCCAATTCACATACCAAATTCATGACAGGAGGGAGACGCTTTCTGCTTACTGGTTTAAAATACATGCAGAAAAGAAAACATGCCAAAACGGCAAATGCATTCCTGGTTTCCTTGTGGCCACCACGAATGGTAAAAGGATGGTTGAGGAATCTGCTAAGAACCGTTTCCACTTCATAGGAGATCCAAACCAAGGCAATTGCTCTCTTATCATCATGAATGCCAAAGCCGAAGATGAGGGAGAGTACTTCTTGAGAATTGAAGGAAATCGGGGATTGGGGTACAGTTATGTGGATTCAAGTGGTTATACACAACCTTCCATTTCTCTGAAAGGCAAGTGACATCTTCATAATGAGCTTCCTTGTTAATGTCTCTCTATTGTTTTTATTGTTGTGTTGAGGGGATGGGCAAAGACGGATCTATAGATCTGTCAGCAGCTCTGAGCACCATGATGCTAGGCAGAATATCAAAAATTATGTTTCCTGTTCATCCACACTATTTCAGTGTCCTCAGTAGGTGTTTCATACTTTCTGATGTCATTTCCCAACAGCCAATGAATTCCTCTTACAGGGATAGACAAGAACACTATGTTTCGGATGTCACGCTGAAGTGGAAAAAGAGGAAATGTGGGGCACTACCATTGTCAGTCTCCTTTACCTTAAGTGAACCATTGTTTGCAGGTCTATAATAATAATAAAATTTTATTTATATCCCACCACCATCTCTCCGAAGGGACTTGGGCTGGCTCACAAAAGCACACAAAAGTGCAGCACACATAAAATACAACAGTACATGACCAAATAAAACAATATCAATGTAAATGTACACAACAATTTTACACAAAACATGATAAAACCCTATTTAAAATTTCAGTAAAATGCACCAGTGGCTGTGGATATAAAATAGGCTGTGTTCAAGTATAAATCCCTATCCCAGAGTTCCCCTTTTCAGCACAAGTACAAAAGTTTAGGAAACTTCATAATACCCAAAAGTTAAACATTATCACATTCTTATTTATCCCTAAGGTCTATGTTTGTTGTCATCTCTGTGCCCTGGCCCTGGTTGTAAGCTCCTGAGATAAGGTATGAGCAGATAGGAATAGAGTATTCATGTGTAAATACAAACCATAAAATACAGTGGCTAAAGGGCCTCTGTATCCATTGGAAAGATGCTTTAGCATCTATGCTACATACCTTTGTGTCTCCCTACTTCCAGTCAAGGCAATCACTTTTGTACTTATTGAAAGAAAGGAGGGATGGAGATGGCCCAGGACCCTTCCACACTACACAATTATGGCACTATATTGCATTCTAACTGGCCTGACATTATTTTATGAATGCTAGAAGCTGCAGTTTGGTGAGATACTAGAGCTCTCTGGCTGAGAATCCAAAATGTCTATTGATAAGCGACCTGGCAGAGCCCCGAGTGGTGTAGCAGGTTAAACGCTGAGCTGCTGAACTTGCTGACCGAAGGTCAGTGGTTCAAATCCAGGGAGCGGGGTGAGCTCCTGCTGTTAGTCCCAGCTTCTGTCAGCCTAGTAGTTCGAAAACATACAAATGTGAGTAGATCAATAGGTACCGCTCTGGTGGGAAGGTAACAGAGCTCTGTGCAGTCATGGCAGCCACATGGCCTTGGAAGCGTCCATGGACAACACCATCTCTTTGGCTTAGAAATGGAGATAAGCACCAACCCCAGAGTCGGACACGACTACACTTAATGTCAGGGGAAAACCTTTACCTTTACCTAGAAGCTGCAGTTTGGTGAGATACTAGAGCTCTCTGCTGAGAATCCAATATGCCTATTGATAAATGACAACCTTCAGGATGCCATAGGATGTTGTCAAATTATTCCAAATAGTGTGAATGCTAATTAATCTCCAAAAGGGTCATGCTTCCAAAAGCCTATGGAGATTTTCTGATTTTCCAAAAGGTTATGATCTCTTAAAGATCATGCCTTCCCAAAAAATAGAAGCTTTCATCTCCCCTTGAACTGCCACATTTTGGTTCCCTTATTAGATCCATCCCTATTTTTTTATTCTTGGATTGCCCAGAATTCTATCTGAAAAATGTACTCCCCTACTCTTCATGTTTCAGATCAGCCACGAGATGTCCAAATCACGTGGAGCATAAATGGTAAGTTTTGAAATTTTTGTTTGTTTTTGCCTGTGTTTGCTATTTTGCACTCCCAAAAGAGCATCCAATTCAGGGCAGTCAACTCAATATGTATCAGTGATAATGTGACTGTAACAGAATAGTGGGCTTTATATGATAGAAGTATTTATATTATAATCTCTTTCTCTTGCAGACGTCTCCCGCCAACAAGGAACTACAGGCCCCATATTGGCTCAAGAAGGTGATGCAGTTAAATTGGTGTGTGCGGCTGAGAGTAATCCAGATTCCTTTCTGAATTGGAAAAAGGGGAACAATGTTCTCCCTGCGCAAAGCGGAATATATATGATTTCTCAGATCAAACCAGAAGATACTGGGGAGTATCAGTGCCAGGCAAAAAATCAGTTTGGTTCAGCCGGCCAAACCATCCTTGTGACTGTTCAGTGTAAGTGAAGATTCTTTGGAGGTCAGCAACTGAACACATGCATCATGTGCTAAATGGTGTGGCTCACAATAACATTGCGCTAGAAGCCTTTTGAGTTTTTGAACCATATGATAAATGTATTATTCCACAAACATGTTCTCCTTGCTGAGGAAGTTTAGGAATGTATAATTGAGTTGCAGACAGTGGCAATGTAGTTTGCATTAGTGGTGGTCCATGGACCAGGGCCACTTTCTACCCCATTGGCTACCCATCCCTTGCAAGTATCCAGGACGAAAATAAACATTTGTAGCTAAAGTATACAGATATGGCATTGTTCTTTGGCACACTGGAAGGAGGAAAAAACAATTATCAATCCCCCACAACAAACTGCCTGAGAAGCACTGGTTTACATGATCTAGAGGAGTTTTGTGGCTCTTTTCATAAGGCGTAAGATTTGGGGAACCTTATTGGAGGATCTATATGTTTGCCTACAGGTTGTAGTGTAAAGGAATCTGCAAACTACAGCACTCTGCCCTCCAGTGGTAAAAATACTCAGTTTCAATGACTGAAAATCATTACAGGTTGGCCATCTCTTATCTGGAGTTCTGAAATACACCAAATCCAATTAAATAGTGAAACCTTTTGCTTTCTGATAGTTCAATGTACACAAACTTTGATTTATGAACAAAATTATGATATATATTGTACAAAATGACTATGTGTTCTGGTATATAAGAAACAATAATGAATTTCATGCTTAGACTTGGGTCTCATCAGCAAGACATATCATTATGCACATAGTATATGCAAATACAGGTATTTCAAAATCTGAAAAAAGGCTGCCACCTAAAACATCTTGCACACATTAGGAGCCCATTAAGACTTGAGAATTATGGTACTATGATTACACTTTAACTGCTATCATTTTGCCTTGTGAAATTCAGAGATATGCAGTTTATTCAGGGGCATATAAGAATTCTTAACCACTGAATCCCACTACTTTGCCTAACTACAAATCCCAGGATTCCACAGGATAGAATCAAGTTGATTAATAGCATTATAATTATGTCAATGTGTAATCTCAACGAGCCTAAGGTTGGGAAAGGCTAGTGGCTTATTAAAACACTAATCTCTGTGTTGCAGATTCACCAAGAAATGTGACATTCAGCATCACTCGAATTTCCAGGAGAGACCCTGACCTTTCTCAAGGTACCATTAAGTTTTGGGGTGTAAAAATCAGTATCTGATGTCTTGCTCTGGAGGTGGAGGTGATGCTGTCTGCAATAAGAAGTTTTTGATCTTTTATGGAAATCACTGATGTTTTACTGTGGTTACAGGTTTCCCCCCAGAAGTGGCACATGGCAACAAACTGATGGCTCAGGAAGGGGAGTCATTGCGCATACTGTGCCAGGTGGATAGCAACCCTTCTGCCAGCACCCACTGGATCAACCCAAGTGGGAAGACCTTGAAACATGATAGCTTATTAGAACTGACTGAATTGACAGTTGAAGATGAGGGTGGATATGTGTGCCATGCCGAAAACATTATAAATTCAGCTCAGAAGACTTTCCAGCTCTATGTAGCATGTGAGTGAGTCAAAATGGGATTAAGTTCTGTGCATCTTTGACACCAATGAAAGCTGATCTCCTACACTGCAAAGCATCCTTTTACCTCTACTGAGAGATTATGAGAATACAGTGTTCCTTCACTACTTCGCAGTTCGCTTTTTGTGGATTCGCTGTTTTGCAGTTTTTCAATAAATGCTAAAAGAATATACTAAACCATAAAAAAATATGATTTTTCCTTCCTTCCTCTCTCTTTCTCCTTATTTCCTAAGGAGCAGCCTAAGGAAGGAAGGAAGGAGAAGCCAAAGGGAGAGAAAAGGAGGCTGAAGCAGCTTTGTAAGATTGTAAACAACACAGTCGGACAGCATTAGTGAGATTATAAACAACACAAATATAGTGTCCCTACTTCGTGGATTTTCACTTTCCGCAGGCGGTCCTGCATCATAATCCCTGTGATAAGTGAAGGAACACTGTACAGCACTGTATACTGTAGAATTCATGCAGTTCAACAACACTTTAACTTCCATGACACAATGCTATGGGAATGTGGGGGTTGTAGTTTAGGAAGTCAACACTTTTATGTTTCTTTGACACAATGGGTCTGTTCCAGTTGAAATTAGCAATTTGTTTTAAGCCTATACATTTAATGCAGTTTCAAGTAACTTCTTGAAACTGCATCAAATGGTCAGTACAGCTGTTCCCAAGACAATACTGGCTCCATAGTATGTGAATTGCTGTGTGAACACTCAAAACACTGTTGATGCGTACATGCATTCTGGTGAGGGGAGAATTCAAAAAACATTCTCCTTGGCTGTCAAACCACTGATCGGCGGATCATGGATCTCTGCAGTTTGTGTAATCACAATCTGGACCTCAAACCAGTTTAAAAGTGAAATCATTTGAATAATGAAATGGCTTTCTTCTATGCTGGTTCAAAACAGACCTAAGTGATCAATATAGAGGTGTCGTTGGATGAAGAAAACCAATCCTCAATCTCCTAATGGCCTCTAATGGATGCTTTGTAACTATGGATGACACTTTTTGCACTACAGTTTTATCCCTTCTTATTTCTTCTGCTCCTTTCCAGATGCCCCCAAGCTCACTGAAAACCCTCAAAGAAATGCTACATGTTGGCACCAGGACAACAGCTTTTTCTGCCACTGTTCCTTCATGGCCCAACCTCCACCACAGGTTCAGTGGCAAGTAGATGGGGAAACTATAACCGAGAAGAAGAGCAACAAGAACCAAAAGGTCACTTCTTTAATCCAGAAGAATGTGGTCACCAGCACCCTCAACTGGACAGGCAATCTGGAGGTGGAACACAATATCGTATGCATTGGGCACAATTCCTTTGGGACCTACAGAATGCAGCTCCCCTTCAGTGCCTTGGGAGCCTCCATCACCACAGAGTCTTACACAGGTGAGAGGCTCTACACAGGGACAAAATGGGAGAATGTCCAAGAGGCAAATAGGCCAGGCAATACTATATAGCAGTGGCATGTGGTCTCTTGCTCAGACAGGAGGAGTTCAGTGGTCGCTGATATCTCTCAGATCAGGGAGGGGTTCCATTCCAGGTTTTAATCACAACTTTCAAGGAGCTCTCCAAAGTGCTTCAGTACTGTATCTCAATATATACTATGAGCATTGCACAAAGCCTGCCAGCTCCAGCTGCTATAACCACAAAGTTGTAGGAGGTGGTGGGGGAAAACCTTGCTGCTGCTAATTCTGATGGCCCTTTTTCTTAAAGACCTGCTGTGAGAAAAGGAAGAGAATTTCCTGTGACTGGGAAGAAGTGAAAACGGTCTTGAATCTGAATCCTGATTTCCTTTCCTTCTGAGATCTTGGTTTGTCATTGCAGGAAACCCTGCAACTGTGCTCATCTCTGGATTATGTGGAGCCTTGCTGGGAGTTGGTTTCTTCATGCTGGGCCTATGTTTGCTCAAGTGAGTTTCTCTCTCTTCTCATGTTTTATAAGGTAACCTAAAAAAGCAGTACATGTCAAATACTAGGATTATCACAAGGTAAAGGTTTCTTCCTGACATTAAGTCTAGTCGTGTTCGACTCTAGGGGATGGTGCTCATCTCCAGTTCTCCATTGTTTGTTTTATATGACATCATTTGTTTTATGACTTGCTTTATTGTTGATTGATTTGTTTTATTGCTGTGTTTTATATTGTCTGTTTTGCCTGGGCTTGGCCCCATATAAGTTGCCCTGAGTCCCCTCAGGGAGATGTGGCGGGGTATAAAAATAAAATTATTATTATTATTATTGTCTGTAGATGCCTCCAAGGTCATGTCACTGACATGACTGCATGGAGTGCCATTCCTTCCCCGCCAGAGCGGTACCTATTGATCTACTCACATTTGCCTGTTTTTGAACTGCTAGGTTGGCAGAAGCAGGGACTAACAGCGGGAGCTCACCCCGTTCCCCGGATTCGAACTGCCAACCTTTATGTCAGTTCAACAGCTCAGTGGTTTAATCCGCTGTGCCACTGGGGGCTCCAGGATTATCACTAGATCACCTTTCCCCGCTAAATTCTGTCTTAGCCCTACACACCTGCTGCCATGTTCTATCCTTTCCTCACTCCTTGTCATGACAGATTCCAAGTTTCAATATGCAAAATGTTGAATTGATAACTGATCATTCTAGAATCATCAAATTGAAAGGGACCATAAAGGCAATCTAGTTCAGCCTCCTGCTGTATAAGAAATATACAGTAGTCAGCCCTCCGTTTCCATGGGTTCAGCATTCAGAGATTCAACATTCACAGCCTGTTAATATACCCTGGCTCCAAAAGGAAAAAGCAAACCTTGATTTTGCCATTTTATTTAAAGGACACAATTTTGGCACTATGTATCATGGAGCTTCAGCATGCACAGATTTTGATATCCATGGTAGTCTTGGAACCAAATCATAGTGGATACCAATGATCCACACCTGAGAGATGGCCATTTCATCCTACTGTTGAGTCATTCTGTCAGAAGAGTCTTATTATTAGTTACCTCTATTGGTTTATGTCTGACTCTGAAGCAGGAGAAAACAAACTTGCATCTCCTTCTGTATCAGTGCTACTCAAAGTGATAATCCCTGGATCAGGGCTGATCCCCAAGACATCAGCTGTTGGTTCCCTAAGAATTTCTAAGAAAGAAAGAGATGTAGCCAGTGACCACACCACAGGATTTCACAGGATGTTGCCATGGCAGTTAAAGCGAAATAAAATATTATGGTGTAGTCTGATCAGGCCTCAAGTGAGGTCTGACGAAAACAATATAGACTAATTATCTCATCATTTGTTCTTAGATTTTATAGGAGGAAATCACCACCGAAAGCAAGCTGTGAGGAGATGGTGGACCCCACAAATTCTGGGTACCTGAAGCCCAACAACAATAGCCTAATCTACAGCAACATTTTGCCTATTGTAGGTATTACAGGTGGCTATGCTACATTCTCTTGGATCCTAGGCAGAAGACAAATAGTTGAAGGTTTAACTATCCAGGCTCGAGATCTTGATTCCCTTTTACTTAAATTAGTCTAATCATAAGATTCTACATTTAAACCCACAAATTCTAAAGGGAATTAATCTATACATGTCTACTGAAAACCAAGTTCCTTTGAGCTCAAGACAACCTTCTCCCAGTATGTCCAGCTGTGAATGCACTTTTATCTTGATAATAAATCTGTTAATGTGTTGATAAGAAATTGAGTACCTTTCCATTGAAAGGGCTCACGGCATGTGAGAACAAAAAGATATATGGCTATGTGGTTATATTTATGTTGGAATTTATTATTATCCCTTTCTAACTAAATATCAAAAGCAATAATGTAAGGCCACACAACAAATTACAGTTTCTTATCCATAGTTTGACTGCAGCTCACCATTTGTAAAGCAGACTTTTTGCTTTTTTCAACGCCTGTTCTGATTTTATATTACATATAACCATTCTATTGTCACGATTTTATTTTTGCTATGTTATTGTATATAATTATGTTTTTATTTTGATGTATTTTTATCTTCTGCTGAAATGTATTAAGGATGTATTTTGTTATGTTTTATTCTAATTATCCGGGCTTGGCCCCATGTTAGCTGCCCCAAGTCCCTTTAGGGAGATAGAGGCAGGATACAAAAATTAAGTTGTTGTTGTTGTTGTTGTTGTTGTTGTTGTTGTTGTTGTTGTTATTATTATTATTATTATTATTATTATTATTATTATTATTATTGATATGACTTGAAAAAGTTATTTTTGGCCATGCCAATTGGAAGATTGTACAAGCTGTAGTTTTAAAAGAGACACATTCACAAGCTGTGGAATTTAGCAGTCTATAATTCGTGTACCTGGACATTTGTGGTTCACTGGCACATGCAATGAATGGCGTACTGCATCATCATGGGCAACTATCAACATTTGTAGGAAATGAGGAAGACCACATTACAGATGCAATGACTCAGTCAAGGAAGCCACAGCCCTGAATGTGCAGGATATGTCCTGGACTGTTGATGACTGAGACTCTAGGAAATCTCTCATTCATGGGGTCAGAATAAGTGGAAGCTGATTTATAGCACGTGACAAAGACAATAACAGCACAGTGCTGTAATATCCAGTCTAGCATGCAAAAGCTTATCACAAGAACCTCTGTATTTATGTCCTTAACCTATAGTCACATTTCCAGGAGACATACCTCTTGCTTCTCATTTTATCTAATTCTGCAGCCTACATGGTTATTGGTCTTTCTGGCTGGAGGATTTTGAAAATTATAATTAAGTAACCTTCCCAGGTTCTGATTCCTATTCAGAAGAGCAAATGTTAGGTTTTAAAACTTTGTTATAAAGGAGAGATACCTAAAAGCAATGAACCCCTAATAAAAGTTCACATTTCAGTTTATGAGACCTGACTCCAGTTCTTAGTGTCTCATTGTTTAGGAGAAAGTCTGGTCACATTGGCTCAGCTTGTAAAACACATTGGACTTTAGCATAAAATGTTTGGCGAATTGAAATGTAAAGTATATGGAAAAGAATCCTATTGCTTTGAGGAATCCTATTCAAGAAAAGAAACACTCATTCTCTGACGTGTTCTGCATACACCTGTCTTTAATAATAATCCAACCTGAAAGCCTTATCAAAGCAAAGAGAACCAGCTACCCTGTTTCCCTGAACATAAGACAGTGTCTTATTTTAATTTTTGCTCCCAAAGATGTGCTAGGTTTTATTTTCAGGGGATGTCTTATTCTTCCATGAAGAAAAATTCATATTTATTGTTGAACAAAAAAAGAACATTTATTACATACTGTACAGTAGCTGTCACCTCAAACCAGCATGACCAGACAAACTGTTAATCTTATCAAGAATTTCTTGTTACTACCACTATTTCCATGTACAACAATCTATAGTACATACTACATACATTTACTGATCCTGCATGCTCTGGTGTTCTGTTCAGCGGGCATGCTTCCAAACAAAAACTTTGCTAGGTCTTACTTTCGGGGGAGGCCTTATATTTAGCAACTCAGCAAAACCTCTATTAGGTCTTATTTTCAGGAACTGTCTTATTTTCAGAGAAACAGGGTATTTACCTTGTACTGGTACTCACTCAAATATCCCTCCGTAGTATACCATTGCATACATGTCACCCTGGTTAATGAAATCATGCACTCATGCTTTTATCAGCACAGTCTCATGGCCGTTTGACTATTTACTATTATATTGTTATTCCAAGGAAGATTACAGACTTTTTCACATGGTTTCCCCCCTCTTTTTTCTTCCAGGGTCAAAGGACTCCCCATGTGGGTCAGCTCAAGACACCTAGGCAGAAAAATGTGAAACAAGAGCAGATTCCTAAAGTTCCTGATCTGACCAGAAATACAGTAGACGAGGTCCACTATGCTGCCTTGGAGTTTAAAAACTCAAATCTCAGTCCTCCAATTGCAGAGGAAGAAACAGTGGAATATTCAGCAGTCAGAAGGAAATAAGACCTTATTCCTAATCAGGCATGAACTAGACTATTGAGAGTGAGCAGGTCCTCTGATGAAAAGAGCTCACTCGGACATCAATGCCAGGCTTGAATGAACAGATTGTTTTTCATCAAGGAGTTGGAGATGGACGTGGTAGAGGAAGAGCAAGCAACCTTTGACTTCTATGTTCTCCAAGAAATCATTAATACACCCTGTCACCAATAGATAGGGCAGGAGAAACCTTAAGACATACTTGATATAGCTGGAAGACTCTTATTGAAACTTCAGCTTTTTTGACCTGGTTTCCATGCGTCCATTAGCTAGAAAGAAGGAACCAGAAGAAGATGTTGAGGACTTAGTTAACCATCTTCTCAACAGTAAGCAAAAAGCATTGATCAATGGCTAGATTCCTTATTTGTAAATCTTGTCTTGCCCAAAGCAATTGGTCAAACTAACGTGATAAGCAAATATTCACTATCTTGTAGTAATGGGTTGGATAAAGTAATGCCTATGGTGGCGAAGTACATTAAAGCACTGAGCTGGAGACCGAAAGGTCCCAGGTTCAAACCCCAGGAGCAGCATGAGCAGCCGCTGTTAGCTCCAGCTCCTGCCAACCTAGCAGTTCGAAAACATGCCAATGTGAGTAGATCAATAGGTACCCCTCCGGCAGGAAGGTAAAGGCGCTCCATGCAGTCATGCTGGCCACATGACCTTGGAGGTGTCTACGGACAACACCGGCTCTTCAGCTTAGAAATGGAGATGAGCACCAACCCCCAGAGTCAGACATGACTGGACTTAACATCAAAGGAAACCTTTACCTATGGGCCACCAGAAGCTTCCTGAAACCCTCAAGGGTAGTTTTAAATTTCTTTTCATTTTTTGCTTACAAATATCCCCCACAATATCCTCTGGGGTGTTCTTGGAGAATTGCCACAATGTTTTGAGCCCTTCCTAGGCCAATATGTACTAAGGAGGTGTAGTTTTTGAAACAGGAGGTGACGTCTGTTCATTTCCCGTTGTTAAAAAAGGCCTGTCATAGATCTAAAATGGTCAAGGAAGGCCCAACGCCATAGGGAAAATGCCCCTCTGTTGCCCACATGGGGGCAAACAATATTTTGTTGTGAAGGAATGATATTGAGGTAGACCATAGAATGTTGGTTTGAGAAATTCAGATTTTTAAAATAAGAAATATGTTCTGCAGCTCTATTTTTAGCAAGTGCACATGTTTTCGAAGCTGTGCTTTTAAACTGCATTATTTTATATATGAACCATATTTTGTTGTACACTCCATACAAAACTATGTAAAATTTCAGTATAGGCATTCTTTAGTATTGGCTAGATCATCTCAACCAAGCACAACATAAATAACTGCCAAAGGAATTTCTTCGATGCATGAACTTAATATCAAGGGAGAAGGGATTTCATATAATCTGGTTCAAAGCAGATAATGTGGATTATCTGCTTTGAACTGGATTATTTGTCTATACTGCGGTATACTCCAGTTCAAAGCAGATAATCTATATTTTATAGGGCAGTATAGAAGGGGCCTATGGGCCTTTCCACACTGCTCCTATATCCC
This sequence comes from Anolis carolinensis, assembly GCF_035594765.1. Taxonomy (NCBI): domain Eukaryota; kingdom Metazoa; phylum Chordata; class Lepidosauria; order Squamata; family Anolidae; genus Anolis; species Anolis carolinensis. Next base: position 13,793,555 of record NW_026943821.1, read on the forward strand.
AAGATCTAATCCCAAATTATCTATTTATCCCACGTTATCCAGCAGTGGGGACTCATATATTCCAGTTTATAAAATGATAATCTGGGATCTGATCCTGGGATCTAAGAGCAATGTGGAAGGGCCCTTGGAGAATACCCCCCTAGGAATCTCTAGGGCCCTTCTACGCTGCCTCATAAAATCCAGATTATGTTATTTAAAACTGGATTATATGGCAGTTTGGACTCATGTAATTCAATTCAAAGCAGCTAATGTGGATTATTTTCTTTGATAATCTGGATTATAGGGCAGTGTAGAAAGGGCCTATGTCTTCTAGTATGATACTATGATCAAGTCCAAAAAAAAATTAAGGGATTCCTAAAGAAATGTTCATCCAAATAAAATAAAAAAGCAATCTGATTATTTGAAGTTTTTGACTTTCATTGGAGTGCTGTGCCCCAAACCACAGCAAACTGCCCCTTTGTGCAATCTTTACTAGCCAATAGAAAATACAGTGTATTGCAAAGTGTGGTCACAACCTGCTTATTCAACAGGTTAGAGCAGGGGTTCCCAAACTAAGGCCCATGGGCCGGATGCGGCTCTCCAAGGTCATTCACCTGGCCCCTGTCCTAAACTTTAGACTTAGGGTCGACCTAAGTCTACCTGGTCTTTGGAAGTCTCTTTCCTTACCTATGGTCTTATGAGATCATCTAGATGGTCTTTGAAGGTCTCTTTGCTTAGCTACGGCCTTATGAGACCATCTAGATGGCTTTTGGAGGTCACTTTCCTTACCTATGGTTCTATGAGACCGTCTAGATGGTCTTTGAGGGTCCCTTTCCTTACCTATGGTCTTATGAAACCATCTAGATGGTCTTTTGAGGGTACCTTTCCTTATCTATGTTCTTCTGAGTGCCTGGTGAGATCATCTAGATGGCCTTTGGTGGTCTCTTTGTTTACCTATGGTCTTACTAGATAGTCTAGATCAGGGGTCCCCAAACTAAGGCCCGTGGGCCGGATGCAGCCCTCCAAGGTCATTTACCCTGGACTCTGTTCTAAACTTTAGACTTAGGGTTGACCTAAGTCTGAAATTACTTGAAGGCACACAACAGCAACAATCCTAATTTTGGACTATTTCATCATAGTCTGGCCCCCCAACAGTCTGAGGGACCATGAACCCGCCCTCCACTTAAAACGTTTGAGGACCCCTGGGTTAGAGTGCTGTTAAAAATGGTAATGGTTGGAAAACAGAATCCAAGGGGGGGGAGGGGGTTAGCTTGCAAATTTTAGCCTGTGAAATTTTAGCCCAGTGGCAGGAAACTGGCTAAAACTCTAGGGTTTGAGCCAAAGTTCCAAAGAGCTTTCCAAGGTGCTGAAATTACCTTGAGGCTTAAGCTCAGTCCTTTGAATCTTCAAGTTAAAACCTAAGATGGGTTCACTGTTTCCTTTTAATTTGGCTTCGTGGATTTCACTGATTTACACACTCAAGATGGATAAAGATTAGTTCCCCATCAATTACGCTTGGGAAACTGAGTCTAAGACATTCTGGTCATTACAAAAAAAAAAAAAAAAACAACCCCATATGAAAACAGGATGTCAGTGAAACACTTTCTAGAAATGAAGAAGTTGAAAGCATACAAAATAGTTCAGGAATATCTACAACATGAGGAAGATTAGTTTCAACACCCACCATCTCAGTCTTGAGTCTTCAAAAAGAAAGAGAATATGTGAATTCCTGCTTTGAAGCAAGGGGATTGAAGGATACTCCCATTTACTTGCATAAGTATTTATTGCCTAGCTTATTCTAAAATAAGTTAAATGATTAAATAATTTAACATGGTGCCCCCGGTGGCACTGAGCTGCTGAACTTGTGGTCTGAAAGGTCGCAAATTCGAATGTGAGGAGCAGAGTGAGCACCCGCTGTTAGCCCCAGCTTCTACCAACCTAGCAGTTCGAAAACATGCAAATGTGAATAGATCAATAGGTACCGCTCCAGCAGGAAGGTAACATGCTCCATGCAGTCATGCCGGCCACATGACCTACGGAAAATGCCGGCTCTTCGGCTTAGAAATTGATATGAGCACCAACCCTCAGAGTTGGACACGACTGGACTTAATGTGAGGGGAAAACCTTTACATTTACCTTTGACCTTATTCTAAAACACTTCAGTTACTAGAAATGCATTTTCTTCAGTGTGCAATAGAAAACAGATTATTAGAAATATTCAGGGATGAGGCCTTATTGTTGTTGTTTGCCTTTACGTTGTTTCTGATGTATGGCAAGCCTAAGGTGAAACTTTCACAAAGTTTTCTGAGGCTACAAGACTGTGGACATGTCCAACGTCACCCAGCAGGTTTCATGGCCAATAAAGAATTCAAATAGAGTTGTAGTCTAATACTCAAACTACTATGCCATGTTGGCTTCCAGGCATTTGTATATTGTACAACTAAACTGTGTCATACAAGAATAAATATGTGTGTTGTGTTCATTCACTCAGTCGTCTCCGACTCTTTGTGACCTCATGGACCAGTCCACGCCAGAGCTCCCTGTCGGCTGTCGCCGCCCCAGCTCCTTCAATAATAAATATATTACAAATAAATATATATTAATTATAAATATATTTATTATCAATAAATATATCCTTCAAGAATAAATATATCTGCTGTTGTAGGGAAGGCCAAGCTCATGAGAGTATAATATCCCCTGTAGGAGATCCAAACCCTGGGACTATGCATAGTAAGACCAGATATATTTATTCTTATAATACACAAACTCCATCTATGAGTTGTCAATTATTTAAACATTTGTAAGGGTGATGCAATCAATCTTAGTTGTTGGCAAAGAAGAAAAGATCTCCATTTTTTCTTATGTGTGACTCAACTCATCCACTTGATAGAATTCTATTTAATCACAACTGAGCCTGTGAGGAAATGATCGCATCAAGTTCATCCGGTACAATTCCTCATTACAGTCAACCCGCTGAACCAACCTTCTTTTTCAAGTTGACAGAAACTGAGCTAAGGAGCAGCTTCCCATGAAGATCTTACTGCGTCTTCATCATGCGTAGATTGTTTTATTTCCAAAGTTTAAATGAAATTCTGCAGAAATTCAAACCTGGGGTGAATTTCTCAATATGTTCCAAAAATGTATGAATGATGTGGTAGGGAGTCAATTAGTACAGTTGTGTGCTCCCAACTTTCCTGAATAGAAATGTTCTGGGGACTTGGTTATTCCTACAGTAGAGTCTTGCTTATCCAACCTTCACTTATCCAACACAGTCTGCCTCCTGCTGTTTCTCTAGGCAGTAATGTTTTGTATCTTTACATGGTTTTATTGTATGTATGCGTAAGTGTGTACGTTTTGTATGTTTTACATGTTTTGATATGGTCAAAAGTGACTAATCAATAAAGAATTGTTGTTGTCTAGGCAGTAATGTATAGTGGGCCAACATGCCCAACAACAACACAAGTGCAGCCATGCTCCCAAACAAGTGGCAAACTTGTTATAAAATGTGATGTTTTGGTGCTTAATTTGTAAAATCACAACGTAATTTGATGTTTAATAGGCTTTTCCTTAATTCCTCCTTATTATCCAACATTTTAACTTATCCAAGGTTCTGCTGGTCTGTTTACGTTGGATAAGCGAGACTCTACTGTACTTTCATTTGGAGCACAGGAGCTATGAGTTGTCTTTTTAACATAAGCTTGAGCTGCACATGTTTAATACAAAGTTATTTGTAAAGACTATACCTTCCAGATAACATCGGCTAGCTTGACTATGAGAACTCGAAATCTCTCAAGACATCTCATTCCTTCTACAGACTGCACCTTCCCTCCTAGACACGAGATGATCAAATTCCTCAAACATTATGTCATTGACACAGCTTTAGGAAAACAGCAGGCATTCCGACAAACCCAACCCATCCATAGCTCCACATCGTAAATTGCTATCAGTCCCGTCCCATCCCCCCCTCCCTACCTCCCTTTCAATCTTAATTTCAATCTCTCTTCTTCCTTCCCCACTTGTTTCTTCCCCGCTTTCTTATACATACTACATACCCTGCAGCTGTCCCAATTTGGCAGGAACATTCCTGTCTAATCCTTTGCCTTCCCACATTTTCAATTGTGTTAAGCCTCCCAGTAGGATGGTAACACATTCGGGTGTCCTCTGGGCAACGTCTCTGTAGACGGCCAATTCTCTCACACCAGAAGCGACTTGCCGTATGTTCTCAGTCGCTTCTGATATGATAAAAATGCTGCTTTAAAACTATCCCAGTTTTTCCTCCTTTCTCTTCCTTTCCCACTTTCTTTTGATCTTGCCTCAACTGAGTTCAAAGCAAAGATGTAGTTTGCAGGAGGTTCAGGCAAAAGTAGAATGCTGCACCTCCTCCCACCATATGTGTTCCTTCTCATTCATAACCTTTGCCATCTCAACTACCCTCTGATGTTGCTTTGGCCACCCGTGTTTCTGGTTTTCCACCCGGGAAATGTTGGAGGCATGGCATACCCACAGCTTTCATGCACAGCCAACTTTCTGTTGCCTCCATGGACAACATAGATGACAAATGACATTTACTCAACTCTCACATAAAATTGATTAATTCAAAGACATAGCCATGTTAGCCTGAGTTATCAGTACATCAAGGGATTTTGTGGCACCTTAGAAACCCACTGAAAAAAGGAAGTTTGTAGCAGAAGCAGAAGACTTAAATCTTCTTCAGATGCACTGAGGCAGTCCAACTTTCAAGGTGTTACAGTAGTGGTTCTCATCCTGTGGGTCCCCAGATGTTTTGGCCTTCAACTCCCAGAAATCCTAACAGCTGTTAAACTGGCTGGGATTTCTGGGAGTTGTAGGTCAAAATACCTGGGGACCCACAAGTTGAGAACCACTGTGTCATAGGATCCCTGTGTATGCTGACTTCAAAGAGCTTACTTAGTTGGGTCCTAGCCTCAGTACACAATTGGTGCATTGAAACACTGGCCAAGTATACAGTAAATTTCACATTTTGCTTCCTGGCAAGCAACTGAGTTGAAGCCATCACCTTTCATCCCCAACATGCCTCTGCAGTAGAGGGACCTTGGAGATGCAGAAGGGCCACATAAGAGGGGCATAAATTACCAGTGAAATAGTGTCTCTCCATTCCTAGTATTGATTTGGTCTGATGAAATTATCTTACTATAATTTTTAAAGATTAAAATGCTTATTATTGTGATATAATTTCAGGTTGCCTCTGAGGCATGATTACCTTATCATAAAGGATTCTTTGCAAGATTTATTCCTGTTAGGTGATCCCTTGTTGTCCGAGAATGATGGCCTTCCAAGTGTAGTGTCTTGGTGGGGGGCACGTAGGTGACTGTTGAGCCCTATTCTTGACCCACATGTTCTTCCACAGTGAGGGCATTGGTTTCCAGGTGGAAGGCGATCCTGATCAGGGTTGGCTTAATGGACCTTCATCTTGGCACCTTTCTCCCTTTCATCCTCTGTTCGTGCCTCTTCAAATTCTACAGCACTGCTGGTCACAGCTGACCTCCAGTTAGAGTGCTCAAGGGCCAGGGCTTCCCAGTTCTCGGTGTCTGTGCCACAGTTTTTAAGGTTAGCTTTAAGCCCATCTTTAAATCTCTTTTCCTGTCCACCAACATTTTCCATTCTTGATTTATTCAGAGGACATTTGTCCCTACCTTCCTCTGATGATGCCAGAATATGTCATGTCCAAAGTCCCCCAGTAGGTTCCTATGGCTGAGCAGGGATTTGAATCCTTGTCTCCTAGAGTTGAATGGAATGATTCAATTTACAAGAAAAGAGATTCCACTGGAATATTAGGAAGGACTGTCCCAATCAAAATATCTCCCTTTTCACAAACTATATTGGAATGTCTCTCTCATAAAGCAAAAGAACCAACTTTTAGACATCTATAGATGCAGATCTTTCATCTTCAGATCTTTGAAACCTGAAATTCTTTTCATCTTGAATATGAAGATGTTTGTAAACATTGGCCAACATGTCAACAAAATGTGTCCTAGCCTGTTCAACTATTCCTGGTAAGGAAAATGATCATATTCATATGTTTTTTAACTTCAAGGATTTTTCATGCAAGATAGGAAGATATTTTTCAAATTTAAATCCAAATTGACTGAAATTGAATTTTCATTCAACATTGAGTCAATAGGGAATCACTTGTACTCAAAGACACAGCTTCTGCTGGTCTTGCCCAACATCAGATCTCTACGTTTCACTGCTAATAGTGAATTTATGTTGCAATTGATAGATGACAGTTTCTGAGGCACAACCACTTCTGCTTTTGTAGGTATTTATTTCCAGGAAGCTCTGCTTCCTTCAGTACAGTTTTGACAAGAGAACAGGAGAGGCACAACAGCACCGAGACTCGAAGCAAGTTAAGAACGACACTGAAACACTGAAACAAGGTAAGACCATTCATCTTCTAAAAGAGCATGACTTAGGCCCTTTCCACACAGCTGAATAAAATCCCATGTTTTCTGCTTTGAACTGGAATATATGGCAGTGTGGACTCAGATAGCCCAGTTCAAAGCATATACTGTGGGATTTTCAGCCTTGATATTCTGGATTATATGGCTGTGTGAAAGGACCCTTAAGCAAAGTAAACGACTTCTCAGTACCATTGACTTACTATCTTCTTGCAAGCAAGTATTTTTTTCTTTATTCAACCAGGCTTTGGGAATGGATTTTTAGATGATCTGGATAATATGATAGACTTCGAATTGTTGTTTTTGTTTAATGGCTTATGTTTCAAACTAGCTTTACTTTTTGGATAGCTTAATTGCTTTGTAACTTTTTTTAACTATTTGTTTTTAAATATGTCTGATGGCTTATATTTCTAACTAGCTTTACTTTTTGGATAGCTTAATTGCTTTGTAATCTTTTAAAGCCATTCATTTTTAAAAATGTTTGTTTTAACTGTTGGAGTTCCAAACGAGGTAAAGGCAGATGATATCAATATTTGATTTAAGGGTTTTTGCCTTGTTTTTACTAGTGTTGTATTTTGAAATGGTCACATGACTGGTCAAATAATAATAATAATAATAATAATAATAATAATAATAATAATAATTGATTTAAGGGTTGCCATTGACACTGAATGGAGTTTTAAAGTGCGTGACTTGGGCTGGATTCCAGTTATTCTGGGATTTCTTTCACTATGGTTCATCAACCTCCCCCCCCCCCCCCCCACACACACCTCTTTTTTCTGTTGTTCCTTTGATTTTTTAGCTTCAATATTTCAAGGCTCTAGTGCAGGAATAGCCAACTTCTTCATCCACCCAGTTTTGTTGGACTGCATTTCCCATTGTCCCTAGCCAACAGAAGCCAAAGTGAGGGATGATGCAGTACATCAACCTCTGGAGGTGACAAAAGTTGCTCAATGTTTCTGTAACATGTATGCAACTTCCACTGCTCCAGATGTACTAGACTGCATTGTGTTCATTATCCCCACTCAGTCATCATAAGCCACAATGAGAGATGATGGGAGCTGCAGTCCATTGACCTCTGGAGCAACCAGAGATTCCCATCTCAGCTTCGACATGTGTTTAGTTATTGCAGAATGTCTTGATTATGTGACAAGTGGCTTGGCTTGATTTAATGGTAGATAAAGGTTTTCCCCTGACATTAAGTCTAATGATGTCTGACTATGGAGGTTGGTGCTCAGCTCCGTTTCTAGGCCGAAGAGCCGGCATTATCCATACACACCTCCAAGATCATGTGGCCGGCATGACTGCATGGAGCCCTGTTACTTTCCCGTTGGAGCGGTACCTATTGATCTACTCACATTTGCATGTTTTCGAACTGCGAGGTTGGCAGAAGCTGGATCTAACAGTGGGAGCTCACCCAACTCCCCGGATTCGAACCTGTGACCTTTTGGTTAGCAAGTTCAGCAGCTCAGTGGTTTAATCTGCTGTGACAACACCGGCACTTCAGCTTAGAAATGGAGATGAGCACCATTCCCCAGAGTCGGTCACGACTGGACTTAACGTCAGGGGAAACCTTTACCTTACCTGCTACCGGGAGCTCCAGTGATTTCATAGTATAGTGATTTAAAAGGCATTTGATTCAAAGACCCCCCAAATGAAAAATGTGCATTTAAAAAGAACTGTGTGTGTGTGAGATATATATATATATATATATATATATATATATATATACACACACACACACACACACACACACACACACATACACACACACACAACCCCAGAGATAGATAGATAGATAGATAGATAGATAGATAGATGATAGATAGATAAATAGAGAAAAACCCCAGATACTTTGGAAATTTATGGTATGTGAATGTAGGAAGTTGGGTGAAGAAACACAGAAGTTGAGCTGCCTGGAGGAACTTGGTGTGCTGAGAAGAAAATGATGTGGTTTGAGCTCTCTTGCAGCACAGTCCCAAGGCTTTTTGCTCAGGAGTAAGTCCTCAATGTTTGACCAAACCTGGTTGGAGTCAACTCAATGAACACAATGGAGTCTACATCTGAGCAGACATTTTTTGCTATTCTAGCAACCAGAACTTGAATTTTTTTAAAACAAAAATTTACAATTCTTAGGCCTCTTTTTCATTACCAGATAAAATCCAGATTATCTGCTTTGAACAGTATATGGCAGTGTAGACTCAGATAATACATTTCAAAGCAAATATTGTGGATTTTCTGCTTTGATAACCTGGATTATTTGGCAGTGTAAAAGGGGTCCCAGAATTTCCCCATAAATATGATGAGGTACCCAAAAGTCCAAGTCCCATCTTTACTGGTAAACAGTTTTAGAACTACCCTCTTAGGGTATTTCTGCACTGCCAAATGAATACAGTTTGATGCCACTTTAATTGCTAGAGTTGAGCTTCCTATATTGACTAGTGATGGAAAGGATATTCAAAAATATATGTGTGGTTTTGCAAAGAAAGCAGCATTTTCTGCAGAGACAACGCCATATTTTGGTTCCTCTTTATGTATATTACAAAGAACACAAGTGGTTCACTTATGAAAGGGAAGAAGTAAGGTCTGGGAATGTTGTCATACTTCAGCACCCAGATGTATGAGGGTGGTTTGACATTTGGGAATTCTTACTTTACTAAAAGGACCTTTTGTGCGATTGTGTGAAGTGACAGCATTTTTATTTTTTAAAAATGGTATTCATTGCACTGAAGAGGTGAAAAGAGAAGGTCTCTCTACACACTCCCTCTGCCCCTTTGTTCCTCTTTCTTTCTCTTATCATAAATAGAAGGTAAGGTTATTTCACTGACTGAATGGTGGAAAATTCAGGATAGACAAAAGAGCAGCCTTTTCCCCATCTAATATTTTGTTGCTGAGCTTCCCTTTTCTGTAGTTACAATTTAACCAGAAGTCAATATGGGTAACTAGATGCAAAAAAGGATGATGTTCCTCTTTCTTTAATAATGCCAAACAAGAAGGAAATTGGATGGATGTACAGAGCTATGGTGGTTAGATGCAAATGAGACCTCCCAGACTTATAATAATTATGTACAAGAGAAAATATCAGCAAAAGTAGCTTTCTAAGTACACCAAAGGCCGCTATGAAAAAACTAGATAGGTTCCTCAAATGTAAAGAGAGAGATTGAATACCAATGTCAGAATTATCCACACCATTTTTGATTATTATGAAATTGATAATTCTGAAAACTGGACTATGAAGAAGGCTATCTGGAAGAGAAACAACACCTTTGTAATGCAGTGCTAGAGGAAGCTCTCTGGATACCAAAAAGACAAGCAAGTGAGTCAGAGGGTACATCTACAGTACAGAATTAATTCAGTTTGACACCGCTTTCACTGTCATGGTTCAGTGCTATGGAATCCTGGGAGCTGTAGTTTGGTGAGGCACCAGTCCTCATTGGTAAAGAAGGCTAAGGCCTTTTAATACAGAAACTCTCATGATTCCATATCACTAAGCCATGGCAATTAAAGTTGTTAAACTGCATTAGTTCTATGGTGTAGATGCATCCTAAATCAATGCTGAACTATCGTTAGAAGCAAAGAGTTCTATATTTAAACTGAGACTGTTGTACTTTAGATATATCAAAGAGATGATATTGCTAGGTAGAGTTGAGGGCAGCAGGAAAAGAGGAATGCCAGTCATTATAGGTAGAGTGACTCCATCAAGGAATCTAGACCCTTGAATTTGCAAGAGGTATTAGATAGAGCTGTTGATGATACTTGGAGGTCTCTCACTTGCAAAGCTGCCATATTTTATAATGTACTTGAAACTAATGTATCTTCTATATATCTATTAAAATGCAGGAATCCAGCTCTCTTTTGTACCTCAGAAATTTGGCAGATACTTTGGGGATTCACTGAGGGAGGTACCAAAAACAAATCATGCCAGACTAATCTGATCTCTTTTTTCAATAGAGTTACAAGCTGGGTAGATGCGAGGAATGCTATGGATGTAGCGTACCTGAATTTCAGTAAGGCCTTCGACAAAGTCCCCCATGATCTTCTGGCAAACAAGCTAGTCAAATGTGGGCTAGACAAAACTATGGTTAGGTAGCTGTGTAATTGGTTAAGCGAACGAACCCAAAGGGTGCTCACCAATGCGTCTTCTTCATCCTGGAAAGAAGTCACGAGTGGAGTGCCGCAGGGCTCCATCCTGGGCCTGGTTCTGTTCAACATCTTTATTAATGACTTAGATGAAAGGTTAGAAGGCACAATCATCAAGTTTGCAGACAACACCAAACTGGGAGGGGTGGCCAACACTCCAGAAGACAGGAGCAGAATCCAAAACGATCTTAACAGACTAGAGAGATGGGCCGAAACTAACAAAATGAAGTTCAACAGGGACAAATGCAAGATACTTCACTTAGGCAGGAAAAATGGAATGCAAAGATACAGAATGGGTGACGATGCCTGGCTCGAAAGCAGTACGTGTGAAAAAGATCTTGGAGTCCTCGTGGACAACAAGTTAAACATGAGCCAGCAATTTGATGTGGTGGCGAAAAAAGCCAATGGGATTTTGGCTTGCATAAATAGGAGTATAGTGTCTAGATCCAGGGAAGCCATGTACCCCTCTATTCTGCCTTGGTCAGGCCACACCTGGAATCACACTGTGTCCAATTCTGGGCACTGCAGCTTAAGGGAGATGTTGACAAGCTGGAAAGCGTCCAGAGGAGGGTGACTCAAATGATCAAGGGTCTGGAGAACAAGCCCTGTGAGGAGCGGCTTAAAGAGCTGGGCATGTTTAGCCTGCAGAAGAGAAGGCTGAGAGGAGACATGATGACCATTTATAAATATGTGAGGAGAAGTCATAGGGAGGAGGGAGCAAGCTTGTTTTCTGCTGCCCTGCAGACTAGGATGCGGAACAATGGCTTCAAACTACAGGAAAGGAGATTCCACCTGAACATCAGGAAGAACTTTCTCACTGTGAGGGCTGTTCAACAATGGAACTCTCTGCCCCAGACTGTGGTGGAGGCTCCTTCTTTGGAGGCTTTTAAGCAGAGGCTGGATGGCTATCTGTCTGGGGTGCTTTGAATGAGATTTTCCTGCTTCTTAGCAGGGGGGTTGGACTGGGTGGCCCATGAGGTCTCTTCCAACTCTACGATTCTATGATTTTAGGACTTTCTGCAAAATACAATGTCCTTTTTATTAAGTCTGTTTCTGGAGGCTACTGATGGCCTTTCAGATACCCAGATTATGGATATATGGCTGGGATACTATTCCATCTCCAGGTCCTAAGGAAAACCACTCTGCTATTTCAGTCAGAAACAGACAACAGGGATGGAAGTGATGTTAATATCTTATTCCAAATATATTGTCCCCAGTAGCCAAGCTTTGAAGCTGCAAGGCCATATGTGGCCAATTGCAACATTCACACTTGTCTCATAGAATCATAGAATAGTAGAGTTGGAAGAGACCTCATGGGCCATCCAGTCCAACCCCCTGCCAAGAAGCAGGAAATTGCATTCAAAGCACCCCTGACAGATGGCCATCCAGCCTCTGTTTAAAAGCTTCCAAAGCAGACATCAAGCAGACATCAGTTTTTTCTCTCACCCTGGACATTCCACAGATATATAAACCCCACTGGCCTAGTGTCCAATAGACCTCACAACCTCTGAGGATGCCTGCCATAGATGTGGGTGAAACATCAGGAGAGAATGCTTCTGGAACATGGCCATAATGCCCGGAAAACTCACAGCAACCCAGTGATTCCAACCATGAAAGCCTTCAACAAGATATTTTTTTCAAAGAAGGTCTCATTCTTCCTGCTTTGGTACTCACTCCTCTCTCATTCTTTCCATTTTATAGGATCCTTCAGGTAACAGCAGAATTAAAAATTGAGACCAATATTTTATCAAGAAGAGAAAAGAAGATGGGCTACCCCCTTGAAATATTGGTTTTCGGGCTTCTTTCAACTGGCCCGCTTTGGGCAGGTAAGAACTGGGAAGAAAGGGAGGAGGAATACAGCATGCATTTTCTGGATCATCCCCCCATCTTTTCCAGTAAGGGGAAGATGTGAGTCTGGTGTTCTCTGTATGGTTAAGCTTCTTGTCTTCTCTTTCCAGGTGTACAGTGTGACATAAATCTATACAAGCTTTATGTCCAACCTGCAACAGTCCAAGAGGGACTCTGTGTCTTCATCCCCTGCAACTTCACTTATGACCCAAATGATGCCAGCAGCACTGCCACATTGTATGGATACTGGTTTAAGGGAGGATGTTTTAATTCTCCTCCTTTAGTGGCCACCAACAAACCAGGGGAAACTATAGCAGAAAATGCTCAGAATCGCTTTATTCTTTCAGAGGAAGTAGAACAAGGCAACTGTTCTCTTGTCATCAATGATGTCCAAAATAATGATGACGGGGATTACTGTTTTAGAATGGAGAAGGAACCTAAGGCAAAATGGAGTTTCAAAGAGATACTGAAAGTGACTGTAAAAGGTGAGTGGTGACAATGACATCTGCCTCCCTGCAGAAGTTTCAAGTGAAATACACAAACACATTCTTTGCTGCCGGACAGGATCCCCTCCAGATACACTGTTCTAAAAATGTGATGTGCTATGAACACAGGCACAAACCAAAGTTCAACAGAAAGCAGCAAGCAACGATGGGCAGGACCTGTCAAATTCACAATTAATGGTCTGGGCAAGCAGGGGTTTATGGACTCTGGCACTACTTTTCAGCTATCCATGTGCCCCTAATATTTCTCACTGGTTCTCCAAGCTGTATCCTGCTAAAGGCATAGTGAACATGAACTACTGTCACATACCATTCCATGAAATGTAGTGTACAATCTTTATGCCAAAAACACAGGCACAGACAGGAATGTAAGAAATGGGAGCATTGGGGTGTGTGTGTGTGTGTGTGGGGGGGGGGGGGTTCTGTTGATTTCAGACCAAGTGGGATCTTTTGGCCCCTGAATCAGACTGCCTTTGAAAATCGGGACTGTGGACACTCTTGGGTCATCACAACAGGACATCTGAGACTCACTCAAACCAATCCTTGACAAAGCTTTCATTCTCTTTAAGTGCCCATATTATTTATATCACTATGCAAATGCATTGCAAGAAGTGATGAGGTGAACATCTGATAGTTCCCAAGCAACTCATAGCTTGGATAAATAGATTGCTGAGACAATACTGAGCATTTGCAAACATCTTAAATATGTCTAAAGACGTGGAGCCTTTGTAAGGGCTCAAGAGAAATGTATTTATTTATTTATTTACAGTACAGTAGAGTCTCACTTATCCAACGTTCTGGATTATCCAACACATTTTTGTAGTCAGTGTTTTCAATGCATTGTGATATTTTGGTGCTAAATTCGTAAATACAGTAATTACTACATAGCATTAATGTGTAATGAACTACTTTTTCTGTCAAATCTGTTGTATAACATGATGTTTTGGTGCTTAATTTGTAAAATCATAACCTATTTTGATGTTTAATAGGCTTTTTCTTAATCTCTCTTTATTATCCAACATATTCGCTTATCCAACGTTCTGCTGGCCCGTTTATGTTGGATAAGTGAGATTCTACTGTATTTATGTTCTGCCCTTCTCACCCCAAAGGGGACTCAGGGCTGATCACAATGTACATATACATGGCAAACATTCAATGCCATTAGACATATGACATACAGGCACAGACAGAGGTAGAGACAGAGACACAGAGGCAATTTAACATTTTCCAGCATCCGGCTTCATGAGGGTATACTCAATTCAGGCCACAGGGGGAGCTGCTGCTTCATCATCCACTGTGACACTGAGTCCTTGATGGAGTACTTCCTCATTCTTCCACAGGCTGCTGGAAGTTTTTTTAAAAAATTGTTTTGTAAATTAGTTAAATTAGTTCCCCTGCATAAAGCAGTACCTAAAGACGGGTGCAACTATATTTCGGGTTTCTTAGGTAAACAACGAGCTAGGCTATTTAATGGTTGGGCACTCAATCCGACCCAGGCTGTCTTCGAACTCATGACCTCTCATTCAGTAATTATTTATAGCAGCTGGCTACTAACCAGTTGCGCTACAGCCCGGCCCTTACTCCCCTCCATCATCATGCATATGAATGTAATATCCTCATTTTTATGCCTCCTAAAATAAAGATATCCTGAGGAAGAGCTGTCACAGACATTCTTCTGCTCCTTTTTCCACTCATCATACGGTATCATATCAGTGCCCATTTTTTGTGCCCTGTTTCTTGCTCGAAATGCCACACTCCTCCACAAAATTGCCCAACTCTGAAAAACCCGGAGCTGTGGAGATATGGTAGAGATTTGAGTCATGTTTCCAGCACAACAAATATAGCATAGGGATTCAGTGTTAGGCCAAACCCCTCTTTTTTCCTGAAGACTACCATTTGCAACCCCTTCTTTTGTGCATAGTGTGCTATTTCCCTACCATATTTATCTAATGTTTCAGAGGAAGGAAATGGCACAACCATATCTGAGTATTCCTTGCCTGAGAAAACTCTGTGAAAACCATGGGATTATCATATGTTGGTGGGCAAATTGTAGGCATGTATATCCAAGAACCAAGGAGAACTATCTAGATACTTAGAAAATAATTTGCATCAACAGGAGTATTTATGAAACTCCTCATTCATACATAGAATGGCTTCCAGGTCGCACCCCAGAGACACCCCCTTTTTCTTTTGCTGATTCCTTATATTCTAGGACATTGGGATAGAAAACTAAATGTATCCATTATACTCTCCTGGAGTAGAACGACCACCAAAATGTTGTATTCTATCTGAGATGATACCCAGTCGTGGGAAGAGAATACAGGACTGGTGGGAGTAGCTATGTACTACTGACTCTCTTTTCCTCCTTCCTTAGAATTGGAAGACCCAGTAATACACTTTTCCAGGAATCTTCAGGCAAACCATCATGTAAATATCACTTGCATAGTGCCAAGAAGTTGTTACTTGAAGCCTCCACGTATCTCCTGTAAAACAATGGCTGGAAATTTCACACTGAGAGCCTCTGAAGAGCAGTCAAGTGATTCCCATGTTCACAGTGTGTTTGACTTTACACCCTCAGTGGCAGACAACAAGCAGAACCTCACCTGTGCAGTCACCTATGGAAACACCTCGATCTACAAGGAGACAACTGTCCTACTGAATGTTAAATGTGAGTGGCTCTTGCTATTTGTAGTAGAAACATTTTAAGGTCTTAATGGGACTGAAATCGATATGCAAGGGAAAAGATCTCTCAGAATTGCTGGGTTCTGCATAAAATAGTGGTGAGTCATATTGTTCATGTTCTGGCCTCTGAAAGCAGGTGTTTTGGCTGAACATTGCTTTTGGGCATCCTTGTGATGGATCTCTTCTCTGGACCTGCCCAGAAGTTCCAAGCTCTTGGGTCCTGTTCCCCACTGTGCTTGATCCCTTCTTGGATCAGATATTTGGATCTCAAGGTGATCTAGACCAATGGATTTGTCAGTGGGTTAATTGGTGAGCTTGATCAGACTTGCTATAAAAACTTGGCCACATGACCTTGGAGGTGTCTATGGACAATGCTGGCTTAGAAGTGGAGATGAGCACCCACCAACCCCCAGAGTCGGACACGACTAGACTTAACATCAGGAAAAAACTTTAAAGTACAACAGTCTCAGTTTGCTTCTAACAAGAGTTCAGCATTGATTTAGGATGCATCTACACCATAGAATTTATGCAGTTCAGCACTGTTTTAATTGCCATGGCTCAGTGATATGGAATCATGGAAGTTTCTGTATTAAAAGGCCTTAGCCTTTACCAATGAGGATTGGTGCCTCACCAAACTACAGCTCCCAGGTA
Source organism: Anolis carolinensis (assembly GCF_035594765.1). Taxonomy (NCBI): domain Eukaryota; kingdom Metazoa; phylum Chordata; class Lepidosauria; order Squamata; family Anolidae; genus Anolis; species Anolis carolinensis. Next base: position 13,809,795 of record NW_026943821.1, read on the forward strand.
CTCAGCTGAGAACTGCATATTTGGAGTCAATTGGTGTAAATTATAGAGGTGATGCAGATATTTGATCTGGTTCGGGATCTTGACCCCTTATTAACAGTTTGTTTATTTTAACTTTGGTTGTAATGTTGGTTGTATGTTGTATGTGCTAAATGGCCTTTGATCAATAACAGCAGCATCAGTTACTACCACATCCTTTAGAACTCAATGACAGACCCAGTTTTCAGACTCGAAATGCGCCAATTGCATATTTATATGTATATTTTTATGAATGTTTAATGTATTTAATTTTAATTTATTGAATGTTTTGTATTATTTTTATATATGTGTTTTATTGTAGGCCGCTCTGAGTCCCCTATTGGGTGAGAGGGGCAGGATACAAGTACTGAAATAAATAAATAAAATAATATAAACGTGTTTCTCAAATGCAGTCATGCCGGCCACATGACCTTGGAGGTGTCTATGGACAACGCCGGCTCTTCGGCTTAGAAATGGAGATGAGCACCAACCCCCAGAGTCAGTCACGACTGGACTTAACGGCAGAGGAAAACCTTTACCTTTACCTTTACAAATGTTTTAATACGGCCGATAGGCTAATCAATAAAACATATTTGATTTGCTCTAATCGTGGAGTGGGATGGGGAAGATCCGGATACCAGATTCTCTTCTACGATATTCTGAATTCTCTGCAGAAGGATTCACTCACACAATGTGCTTGCTTTTGTCTTATAGACCCACCCCAGACACCAGTTATCAGTTCCGAACTTAGACGTCCGAATAAGAGTAAGTTTTTATGTACTCAAAAAGCCATGCTATTATTAAAGTTATTAATTAAGTTGTTGGTTTAGTTCACAGATTCTCTAGACAACAGCAATAAATCTGAACAAATTTAAGAACCTTGTACAAAAAGTGTTGTTCCTGAGCTACCCATGTTATATGTTGAGGCGTATTGTACTCAATTGGCACTTCTGCTATACTGTGAGTGCTCTTGGCCATTACAAATCCCAAGCCTCTGTTTCCCATCTGTAAAATAATACAGACCTATAGAGGAGCACTGCAGCAGTCCCTCCAACCTTTCACAAATGAAAACTATTCAACTAAAACCAGAGTGTGGTCAAGATGGCAAACATTATTACTGAGGAAGAAGACACAGACAAGGAAAAGTGTCTTTACTGAGAAGGGCAAGAATATGTCCCTGCTGCTGTTAATTGAATGTGAACTACTTTTGCTTATTGAACTATTAAACGGATGTAATTAAGGGTGCATGCACACTATACAAATAATGCAGTTTGACACCACTTTAAGTGACATAGCTCAGTACTATGATATAATAATAATAATAATAATAATAATAATAATAATAATAATAATAATAATACCACCCTACTGGGATCTGCGCGCATCATCCAAAAATACATCACACAGTCCTAAACGCTTGGGAAGTGTTCGACTTGTGATTTTGTAATATGAAATCCAGCATAACTATCTTGTTTGCTGTGTCATACTATGTCATTGTGTCAATAATAATAATAATAATAATAATAATTTTATTTTTGTATTCCACCCCATCTCCCTAGGGGGACTCGGGGCGGCTCACATGGGGACCAAGCACAACAACTTACATAAAATACAACAATGTAAAATACAACAATATAAAATACATAACAATCTCAATAATTAATATATCAAACTCTACAACACAGCTTCACAGAATAAAAGCATGGTCAGTGAACAGAGGCAATATCATGGCACTTCAGTCCTTGGTCTTGGAGGAGAGGAATAAAATTATAATTAGGAGAACCAATCGCATGCCTCACCAAACTATAACTCTAAGCCACAGCATTGAGCCACAGCAGTTAAAGCAGTTTCAAACTGCATTACATCCATCACGTAGATGCAGCTTTAGTTCCCACCAGTGGAAAAGGGAAAGTAGAAAGAGAAGAACTGATCTTCTCATATACCAGGCAAATGCTGTGTGTTGGCTGTTCCTTTACAGCTCATGGGATGTCCTTCTCTTTTGGAGGACAGAGAGTTGGCTGTGTCTCACAGGTTACCTTATTATCCTTAGCTGGCTTTCCACCCTCAGAAGTAGTTATGGATGATGTTCCATCACCAGTATTCAACCTACATTCCAGTCAATGGTTTTAATGGGACATGAGAATAGGGTAACCATAACCTTTCAGATGTCTTGAACTACTCCTGAAGAGAGCTACCATGCATTTTAGCTCACCATCTTGCCCATTTCACTGTCCCTTTGCAATCTTTCAGGTTCCGAAAACGAAACAGATGTCTCCCAGATCATAGTAGAGAAAGGCGACACTGTGATCTTATACTGTAAGGCGGTGGGCAACCCATCAGCCAACGTGACATGGTTAAATAGAACAAATAATATCATAGGAGACAATGAACTGGTGTTTTCCAAGGTCACGGCCCAAGATGAAGGTGACTACACATGCTTGGCAAACAACTCAGAGGGCACCAATAATAAAACCTTCCGCCTCCTTCTAAAATGTAAGTGACACAACATTTAGATTTACATGTGGGGATCACTGTGGGAAAGTGAATCAGAACTGGAGGGGTTTGGTCTGCTCCAGCAAGAATCTTCTTAATTTTCTAGGAGATTAATCTTCAAATCTTTCCTCTCTATATGGGTTCTATAGTGATGGAAATTTAGATGTAGAGGAAATTTAAACATAGTGACCTCCAGTCAAGCATTGCCCATCTATGTAGCTAGCAAAAGTATTAACCATTTAGTCATGCTTGCGTAGCTCTTTATCCATGTTATGTCAAGTAAAAAGAAATATTTAGGAAACTATAACTCAGGGATTTAATTTTTTTATTACACAGTTTGCATATGTACCACATCATTAAATAGACTGAACTATATTTCAATAGGCTTCAGATGTTGGGTCCTTTATAGCACCGAATTACCTCTTAGTCTTGGGACCTGAAACAAAGGAAAATAACAAGACTCCTCATTTTTTGTTGAAGTCTGTTGACTATGACAAAGAATAGGCAAGCAAGCATTTCACTATATCCTGTGACCTGCAGCAGGTCTAGAGTGCCTATAGCTTCATACCAGCTCAGGAAACATGTGTTTTTGAAGGTTTTCATGGCTGGGATCACAGGGTTGTTGTATGTTTTCTGGGCTGTATGGCAATGTTCCAGAAGTATTCTTTCCTGAGATATGGAAAACTCTGCCTGCTAATTTCTACAGTCTGCTAATACTTCTGGAACATGGCCATACAGCCCAGAAAATATACAACTATCAGGAAACATGGCTAATATGAAGCATGATGGAAATTGCAATCCAACAACATTCTGAATTGCCCAAAAGTCTCTGGGTAACAAGTGAGGAGAAAATTTCTGACTTCTTCTCCAGATAGAAATTCCATCCCAAGTCTTATAATTTGCTGCATCTAGTCCCCTTCCCAGAAGAGGTACATTGGGAGAAAAGGAGGCCAGTGATTCCTGACATCTTAAACTATTTCATGTGCAATCCCCTTTCAGACAGAGAAATGTTTACACAACCTTGGGTATATGGACATATAAAATAGGCATAAAAATCAAATATTTAATTATAGTAAAGCAACATTTGCAAGACTTGCTAGACAGACTAATTTTCCTTCTTATGAAGTATAGCTGAAGCATCTTCTTGCAGAATCCACTGTAAACACTGCACAACAGTTTTCTGTAAATGTCTAAAACAGCCACTAGGTGGCATTCAGAAACCTTTTCCAGTTGCCAAATTTTTCAGAACCCAAATCAACATTTGCAAGACTAGCTGGACAGACTGATTTTCCTTCTTATGAAGTATAGCTGAAGCATCTTCTTGCAAAGTCTGCTGTAAACACTTGCACAACAGTTTCCTGTAAATGTCTAAAACAGCCACTGGGTGGCATTCAGAAACCTTTTCCAGTTGCCAAACTTTTCAGGACCCAAACAGTGAGCTAAGGACCCCATTTGGCATTGGAATCCACAGTTCAAGAAGCCATGTTTTAGACAACCCTCGACCATGCAAACAGAGGAACTCCTATTGCTGGAGAGCAGGCATTGGATTCCAGTGCAACTGTTCCATCTGCTCATTGCCTATGCCCAAGATTTAGTAGCAGGTGAATGGGGAGACCCTGGAGGAAATACTACCGAAGAAAACAAGCAGGTCATGACTTCAATTGAGGAGGATGTATGGTACCAGCACCCTGCATTTACAGGGAACTAGGATGGAGACCGCCATATTGTCTGAAATGGAACCAATCCCAGGGGAGAGTTTTCTATCATGTCCTTCCTATTTAGCTCAGGTATGTCTTTGGACTCAGGCTAGTCCAATATGATTCCCTAAGAACATATTTTAGTAAGATGTCCCTACTCAGGCAACCTGTAGGGTTACTACTGATCAGGAAGAAAAAATAACCCAACCCGCAGTTGTAGAAATTAGCAGGGAAAGTTTTCCATATCTATTAGATACCCATAATCTAATTACTATATAGCAAATGTCAGTCAAAAGGACAATTTCACATCTGCAATATCTCACCTAGCTGCTTACTCAGTTTTCATCTCTGTCTCAGGCACTCAGCACATGTTCAGAGGCCCCAGTTTCTTTACTCACTTTTACAAATAAATTCCTGGCCTTGGCAAACCGCAGCAGTAGGGATGGATTACTGACTTGAAATTGAGATTTGGACCAGCAGTGTATCTCCAAGTGTGATTTTTATTCTTCTTTCCTCCCAATTCTCTAAAGAGCTTTCAGCATCTGGCCCGAAGGCAAGCTTGAGTGAGATTTTATTAAGTGTATCCGCGTTAATAACTTTAATTTTAGAGATAAATGATTGCTATTAGAATAATTTAGTGCTGAACTGTTAAAAGTTTATTATTTTCTTCTAATGGCTAGCCAAAAAAAGTAATTAGCACGAGTACTTCCATGTATTTATTTTTAATTGTAGAGATAATACTTCCGATTTTTAAAAATCATCACCACGCTTTTAGGTGCAATTTTAACGAGGGATAACATTGGCAATTACCGCTCATTTAATGCTAGAATGGAAGACGTCTTTGCTGTGTTCATAAAATATACTTTCTCCAATTCACTGGAGTCTGGAGAGCTAGGAATCACCCCATTCAATTCGTTGGATTTCCTTCTGACCAAAGACATATAATGCTGCAATTTAATGGTGCGATATGTAGGTCTTACAAGTCCTTGGTTCAAACCCAACTCATTTGTGAATTCACTAGAGGGCTTTGTTGCCTTGATATTTCTATCTGAAGTATGGGAACAATATTAATGGGAATACTGTAGCTTCAAATGATGTTTTAGGGATTACAAGGGTTTATTGATGCATCTGCTTAGAGCCCCCGGTGGTGCAGCAGATTAAACCACAGAGCTGCTGAACTTGCTGACTGTGAGCAGCGTGAGCTCCCACTGTTAGCCCTAGCTTCTGCCAACCTAGCAGTTTGAAAACATGCAAATGTGAGTAAATCAATAGGTACCACTCTGGGCAGGAAAGTAACGGCGCTCTATGTAGTCATGCCAGCCACATGACCTTGGAAGTGTCTACGGACAACGGCAGCTCTTCAGCATAGAAATGGAGATGAGCACCAACCCCAGATTTGGACACAACTATACTTAATGTCAGGGGAAAACCTTTACTTTTACCTATTGATGCATCTGGTAATCTGGTAATCCCCCTTCTCTGGTACTTGCCAAGAGAAGGTGATGGGGAAAAATGTGGATAGAAAACATTTCCCTGCAAGATGAAAAAAAAATATGTATGAGAAAAAGCCAGCCTTTGGTCTGAAAGGGGTGGAATGGACCAAGTTCATGGGGTAGAGCAATAAGATACAATTGCATTTTCAAATGTTATCCAAGTCCTTTCTCCCTTTAAACAACTACAAACAGGAAGCCTTTAAAATAGGAGTAGAGTGAGGAGACTAGAACATTGTTATTTTTCAGGCACATTTTGACATCTGTTCATTTAATGGGCAAACCATAAAATTTAATAAGCGGTGACGTGCAGCCTTGTTGAAATATATTTATTGCAGTCATGCATAGCCAATTGATTTTGGAAAGGGAGGAGGAGGCGGAGGAAAGAACCTAAGAACTCATGATTTAGAAAGGGTGTAGTATAGATGTGTCCATAGTCAGAAAGGTGTGATTAGATTTGGAAATTGCGTCTTAGGAGAAATAATGGAAAGTGCTAAAAGAGCTGAAAGAAGTCTTTGCTTAGGCTGGAAAAGATTATGAGGAAACATACTTGCTGCCTAGGAATATGTAACTAGTCATTTGGAAAGAGATGAAATGGATTTATTCTCTGCTGCCTCAAAAGGCAGGGCTAGAACAAAGTTTGGATATAATACTGAAAGTTTCACAGAGGGCCAGCACTACCATTAGCCAATGTAGGAATTGCCCCAAGCAGCTGATGTGTGTATATATATATATGTGTGTGTGTGTGCATGTGGGAGCATAGCCATTGATTCCTCCTTATCCCTTGGAGGGCAAAATTGTATGTAGACTACAAAATTGTATGTTTGGCCTTAAAGCCATACACTAGCCTATCACTCTCAGCTGTGATGGTATTTTTATTGCTATTATTTTTAAATATGACATTGCTTGAGCATCACAGAAGCATAGAATCATAGAGTTTCTATGACCTTATGGGCCATCCAGTCCAACCCCCTGAAAAGAAGCAGGAAAATCTTTTTCAAAGCACCCCCAACAGATGGCCATCTAGCCTCTGCTTAAAAGCCTCCAAGGCTCCAAGGCTTTTAAGCCTCCAAAAGCCTCTCCGAGGTGGAGAGTTCCACTACTGAACAGCTCTCACATTGAGGAAGTTCTTCCTAACGTTCAGGTGGAATCGCCTTCCTTTCCTGTAGTTCGAAACCATTGTTCCGCCTCCTAGTTTCCAGGGCAGCAGAAAACAAGCTTGCTCCCTCCTCCCTATGACTTCCCTTCACAGATTTATACATAGTCGTCATGTCTCCTCTCAGCTTTCTTGTTGCTGGGAGAAAACTGGGATATTGATGATGATGATTTCTATGCCAATGTGGAGATAAAATTCAACCAACAGTCCAGTCAGCTTCTGGAAATGGGCTGGAGCATGGCACTATTTTGGCCCTATGGGGTGATGCTTTAGGGAGTTGATGCCTACAACAAATAACAACAAACTGGTCTTTTGTTCTCCACTGAAAACATCCATATCAGTAATGAAGGGACACAAATGTAAGGGCACGGGCTCACCAGCACTCCAAATGACTTAGGAGTCCCCACAAAGGCCCAGGCAGCTGTGCACGGAGGCCACAAGTTGGATTCTTCCTACAAAGGCTTTTATTGAGAGCTTAGCAGTAACGATAAAAAATATGTACAGGAATGCAGTCAAAGGTTTTGTCGCAACCAGGGTTGCAAGGCTTTTTATTTTTTTCACAGAAAGTTACAAACATGTCCTCATTGGTGTACAAAGATAATTTATCCGATTCGTCTAAAATTGATTACATCACAAGCATCTTAACTTGTATGCATTTCCATTGGCTTTTTATGTTCTATCAGGCAAAAAGCAGCACGTGATATTTTAAACAATTGCACTTTCTTTGTCTCTGACTCTGGGCATAGTATCCACGGGGCAAGCTTATCTACTTCTTCCGTTGCAAGCCTAACTCCAAACGGCTGGGAAACTTAGGGAGTACTAGCTAACCAGTTCTATCCTGATGTACTTTTATCCTTGAAAAATAACTTCCTCTCTACAACAACTCTTTTTTCAGACATCAGCATTTTTCTCAAACATGGGTCTCACAAGGGCCTTTTGCAAATTAGGTCAAATATCAGTAAATCAGGACATAGTCATTGGAAGTATCCCTGAAAATTCCCTTTTACAAATATGTCCCCATTCAGTAGGGTAGCAAATCCACCTCCTGATTTGAGTCAGGAATGAAAAGGAACTATCTGAAAATAAAACCTTGATCCTTAGGTCCCCCTCAGGTAATGTGGGACCTGTGCACCAAAATTCTTTGCTCCACAGTAGGAATGAAACAAGATTTATTGGGAGGCTGTGTTGCTAGGAAAGACAAATATTCTGCTCCACTGAACTCTACCATTCCTTCTCATAACCAGCATCGGATAAGCCAACGAGTGCCCTTTTTGCAGTGATGGGTGCCCTGTCTGTGATTGTGGTCGTCATACTCATCATTGCTGTCATTTTGATTTTCAAAAAGTAAGTAACAATCATTGTTTTTTGTTAATTTCTGGATGGATGGAGGAGCGAGTTGACAATCGGAAGAAGCTGGAATGGGGAGAGTGTGTGGCAAGAAGGTGAAAAGCATTGTGAATGAACTGTGATCCTATGTCACATGAACACACACAGTACAGTTTGTTCTGGTTTCATTTTGCAAGCTGATTTTTAGCAGCCAGTTTATGAATCCACCCTGATATAAAAAAGATTATAGTGGCTGGATCATACCAAGCCACGCAAATCTCCAATAGTGTCATCTCCAGTTATATCAGTAAGCGTGGGGATCCTGTCCCCAAATAAGAATTCTGACCCCTTGAAATGTTCCATCATTGGTTCCCAAATATCTAGCATTGCAGTAACTTTAAACATCAAACAAGCCTTTAACATTTGGGCAATGTTGGTACCCAAAGAAAAAGGGAAGGCAAAATAATTAAGGCAATGAAAACCCAGCACCTCGTATGAGTTGCAAAGATGTTCTGAAAGATGTTCATTGTCTCAGTCTCCTACAATTATAGAAATGTGCAGATGAAAGGAATTTTTAATTATTTTGAGTAGGTGGAGATTTTTTATAGGAGTTTGCACATTTATGTGAGCCAATTCTCAGAATTTGGAAAAGTCGTTTTCGGGTATGACAGTGTCAGACATTTTCCAACAAAGATCAACTATTCAAAGCGATCTTTCCAAGCTCTGACAAGTCTTAGGACCTTTCCAGACATTCATCTTCTCTCCAAGTGACTACCCAGTCTGCCCATCTGGTTGATGTTGTTCTGACGGGTAAATGGCTGCTTCTTAGACCCATTATGCTCTTTGCAGACTGATTGCTAAGACATTCTCAGATCTTGTCAGGGGTGAAGATCCAGACAATCTCACCCATTCCTAGTAATAGTTGTGATGTTTACAGTATGACCCTTGTATTCACAGTTTCATTTTTCCACTTCCAACAAAGGCATGTTTAGGTCCTCTATGGTATTCTTGGGCTAGAAGTCTTCATTTCAATAGGGCTTGCTATTATCCATGGTGTTGCATGGGCCAACAAAAATGAATTGGTGGGCCGCATGCAGCCTGCGGGTTGGATCACACTGTTCTATGGAAACCATATTACTGCTGCCTTCAAATAGTTGAGACTATTTAAGCAGCACTGTGACCTTTTCTTGCCTGATAACAAGGCATGTTTTTGGGTTCTCTCAAGATCTGAAATCTCACAGAAGTCATTGGATCTTGTATAAACCTTCCACTTCTGCCCTAGTGGTTAGTCTTAAATTGACCTGGCGAGTGGGGGACCTTGCCTTTTATTGCTTTAAGCAAACTTGGCAGACCCATTTACACCACAGATGCTCAAAGCAGAATATATGGCTCTCTCAGTCTTCTCCATAACTTCACAACAATCCTGTAAGGAAGGCCATGCTGGGATTTACTGGCTCCATGGGTGTCCAGTGAATGTCATGGCTGAATGTAAATTAGAGCTCCGGTCTCTCAAGTGCCAGCCAAACACCCTAAAGACATGAATTATTCGAATTATCTTATTTATAATCATAATGTCTTGGACTGTGTCTCCCATCATCCCAGCCAGCTCAAGCTATCTTGAAATAATGGAGGTATAAGCCAACAAGTCTTGCAGAAGGATGGTTTATTCCATTAGGCTCTGATTTGCCTGTATTTGTTCTCTCCTTTCTCCTTGAAAAGATTATCTGCACTATGAATAATCTCTGAGATTTATTTTAAAAGCTTCTCTTCTATTCCATACAGAAGATAATCTGTCCTTTTTTTCTTAATGTTCCATTTTTTACTGTTTCAGTGTTGCTAATATATTCCTCTCTCTCCCTTTCCCTCTCTGTGCCTTTTCTTCTTTAATTCAAATATGAAAATTTTTATGAATGCTTCCCTCATATAAGCTTTATTAGTTTGCCATATAGTTAGTTTATCCTTCTCCGGAGTATTATTAAGTCTGAAAAAAATCCCCTTAGTTCATCAGTACGCCACCTCGTTGTCTGACAATAACAAATTATTTAATTTCCCAGAGCAAAGTCGCTCTTATTTATAATTGATCAACTTAAATATGCCGTGTTACAATCAATTTCTGCCGAAGCTCCCAAGTAGGCTGCCTAAAAAAAGAGATATTTCTGAAGCAGGGAGAAATCAGGAAGGTAGATCTGGTTTATACTGAGACGCACCGTTGGTTCATTCAGCTTCAAATGAAACTGATTGGTACGGAGGTCTCTTCAAGGTCTCTGACAATGTTCTTTCCAAGTATGAGACTGTTTACTAGTGTGTCTATGGTTAGGGAAGAGCAAAACATGGTCTTCCAGATGTTCTTTGATTGCGATTCCCATTAGACCTCACCAACACAGCTGATAGTGCAGGTTGACTTGAGCCAGCGCCCAATAAAACCTGGAAGGCTGCATGATCCTTAGCCTTCTGCCGAATGTGGGCTTTCTTCATACTCTCCAAAGACTTAAAGATGGAAACCAAGGCATGCAACATTAGAATCTGGTCAAGAGAGCCAAAGTTATTAATTTGCAAGAAAATGCAAGCTAGAATAGACTGCAGTGGTTTTCTTTTGCCTGAACCTACTGGGAAGGACAAGATGAGGGTGATCCCATTTGTCAGATTTAATTGCACAAAATTACTTTTACAGCAGTTGAAGTAATCTAAGGGGAAACTGGGGCATTTTAACAATAGATGTAAAAGAGGGAGAACAGAGGATTAATTGGGGCTGTCTTTACCAAAATTGGACAGTTGGAGGGTACACTCATACTGATCTTTCCATGTTTCTGTTGGCTAAAAAAAATTCCTGTATTTCTCTATTGGAGTTCCCAGTGGCACAGCTGGTTAAACAATTTAGCTGCTGAACTTCCTAACCAAAAGGTCAGCGGTTCAAATCTGAGGAGTGGGGTGAGCTTCCGCTATCAGCCCCAGCTTCTGCCAATCTAGCAGTTCGAAAAAATTCAAATCAATAGGTCAATAGGTACCACTCTGGTGAGAAGGTAATGCTGCTCCATGCAGTCATGCCAGCCACATGACCTTGGAGGTGTCTATGGACAATGCTGGCTCTTCGGCTTAAATGGAGATGAGCACCAACCCCCAGAGTTGGACATGACTAGACTTAATGCCAGGGGAAAATTTTTACCTATTCCTCTATTAAACATTCAAACATAAATAGAACCCAGGATTTGGAGACAGAAAACTTGAGATGTCTCCTTTACCTTTAATAGCTGTATAGAAGAGGGAATTTCAACAACACTTGCTGAAATGCCTTCATCAAAGGTACACCAGCCCTCTCCAGTTTTTACTCTGGCAACCCTAGTCAAATCTAATATGGCAAAATCTTGTGTACCTTTGCAAAGTCCTCCCAAGGTCTAATAAAATGACACCCAACCTGAAAGCAAATATTGCTTGGTGATTTGATATAGAAAATTCCAGATTTTAAAAGTTATTTTGTCCTACAATGCCCCCAATCCCCCTGACCACAAGAAGTACTTGGAACAGAAGTCCAAGAAAAATAATTTCTGCAAAGTCTGAAGCACATTCCTAATACTAGCTTCTCGAAGGAATAGTTTTCCTTTGTCATGAAAGTTATCCTTCCCTTATTCATATATTTGTAAACCAGTCCAAAATCCAAGTTTGTTTATTTTTCCTTTGATGTAATAATGATTGGCTCATAGAACAGCCTCTCTAATTTGTCATTTGGTAACATATTCAGATGCCCGAGGCTTAAATCAATGTGTTCTTTGAAAAACTAATATATTCTTATCCTTAGATTGCTTTCTAAAATATGCTGTTTATTCTTCATTTATCACATTATTTAACCCATGACTGTTTGTTTGCATGCATAGAATCAGACCTGTAACTAAAGAGAGAAACCATCAACAAGAAAAGGGAGAACAGCTCCTTATGCAAGGCTCAACAAAGCCATGCAGTTGGCATATAACTTGCACATGGAAGACTGGCATACCCTTCAATGAAAATCATAGCTCCATCTTATTTCCTTGAAACAATCCAAAGTATACAGCAGATATATTTGTACCACGTTCTTTTATTATCAGTTTTGAATTATATTCATTTCGCTTGCACCTTTGAATTTGAAGTCTCAAAAGCATATCTTCTGCTGTTAGAGGATGTGCAATGGTAATTCAAAAAGGTTCCCATAGCAGTACTGTTCATTGATTTAAAAATTATTTCTATTAAATGAGCAAATAACTTTTCCAGGTGTTCTGGAAAATATTCTCCAGATTCTTCAGGTAAGCTCCTTTACTCTGTTTCACCTTTTTTTGTCTGTCTAATCTATTATCTAAATTATCATTGTATTCTTTTGAAGATATCATCTGTCTCCTGCTTTCTTACTGAAACTTTTAACTAGTTCTGAAACAAAAACTTTCAAATGATGCTTTTCAACACCTGCATCTCTCCTAACTGTTTATCTACTAGCTTTTCTTTTGTGCCGTTAATGTGTAACATCCAGTGAAAAACGTATTGGGAATATATCTCCTTGATGCCCATCCGCATTATATGCATACAATCAAAGTGCTGCATGCTGTTCTTGTTTCCATCTTTGTCTTGGATTTTGCCTGGTTTTGAAAACAAAAAATCAAGTCTGTGTAATAATTTCCCCTCGCTCTTACTAGTGCATGCTTCCTACATTATGCTCTTTTATTAAAACCTAGGCAACCTCATCTTCCTTGGTAGGTGGAGATGTAGAGCATTGCTTCTTACATTCAGAATGAATGTAAGAGAGGGATATCTCTTGGAGAAAACAATGTCTGGAAAGGTTCTTCTATCAAGGAAAGTAGTTGCGGGTAGCTGCTTCCCATTCACACTACATGGTTATAGTGCTATGATTTCACTTTAGCCTGTGGAAACCTGGGATTTGTAGTCTTTTGAGCCATTTGAACATTCTGACTGAGAATTCAAAAAGATTCTCCCTAAACTTCCAATCCCTGGATTTCATAGGCTTTTAAGTGGACTTCTTTCTCTAGAATTGTATAGTGTAAATAGGACCGTGGGTGTTCTGTGCATGACTAAATATTCTACAGTGCAGTGATTGTATTTCTGCAAATCATGACTTACATCATGCCCGCTAAATCATTACCAATACAATCAACTCCTCTGTGGCTGTTATCATCATGGATAGCAGTGAATGCGTACAATCTGTGGCGGTGAATCTGTAAATGGCTTGTGTTCATGGAGGGTTGGTATTTTATGTGATATTTTATGTAATATGATAACGTCGACATGGTCCGATTGAAAGCTGAAGCATGAGGTTTTTAGACAAATGGATCTAATTTACTTATGTTTTAATTTTTATAATGTATTTTAATGATGTATTTTTATAGTTTTAATTGATTATATGTACTGTTTTTTGTTTTATTATTATGTTCTTGGCATTAAATGTTGCCAACTGTGTAAGCTGCCCTGAGTCCCCCCGGGTGAGAAGGGCGGGGTATAAATTCTGGAAATAAATAAATAAATAAATAAATAAATAAATAATGTGGAAGATGGTCTAGGCTGTGTTAGATATAAAGGAAATGACATTTCTTTTCAGGTACCAAAGGAAATCTATGATGGACATGGAATCGCACAAAACACTCCAAACACCTCGTAGCGACTTCCCCCCCAATGACCAGGTGTGTAGTATCTCCGTTTCCCTTTTACTTTTAAGCCATCCATATTAGCACTTGGATGACCAGCAGCCAATGTGAACAGTTTGGAGTGGGGTCTTTGGACCTTCTGGTGGGTTTTGAGTTCCTACTGGTTCTTCACTCCCAAAGCAACTCTCAAGAGTAATAACATTTTTAGAATCCCACTGCCATTTATTGGATTTGGGGAAGGTAGTCTGAGAAGTAACCTTTCCAAGCCTTGCTCCCAACCATGCTAAAGGGTTACTTATGCTGCTTTACTGGGATCTATCTAGTGTCTCTAAGATCGGAGGATTCAAGATTGTGGATCTGCAGTGTCCAGCAAGATTCTGCTAAAGGTTGAGCTAGCCATTTGTGTTGTCTCTTCAGGCCACAAATGAAAACACTTACGGCTCTGCACATCTTAGAATCATAGAATCGTAGAGTTGGAAGAGACCTCATGGGCCATCCAGTCCAACCCCATTCTGCAAAGAAGCAGGAAAATCTCATTCAAAGCACCCCCGACAGATAGCCATCCAGCCTCTGCTTAAAAGCCTCCAAAGAAGGAGCCTCCACCACAGTCTGGGGCAGAGAGTTCCGAACAGCTCTCACAGTGAGGAAGTTCTTCCTGATGTTCAGGTGGAATCTCCTTTCCTGTAGTTTGAAGCCATTGTTCCGCGTCCTAGTCTGCACGGCAGCAGAAAACAAGCTTGCTCCCTCCTCCCTATGACTTCCCTTCACGTATTTGTACATAGCTATCATGTCTCCTCTCAGCCTTCTCTTCGAAATATACCTAGTTCTTTAAGCCGCTCCTCATAGGGTTTGTTTTCCAGACCCTTGATCATTTTAGTCGCCCTCCTCTGGACGCTTTTCAGCTTGTCAACATCTCCCTTCAATTGCGGTGCCCAGAATTGGACACAGTATTCCAGGTGTGGCCTGACCAAGGCAGAATAGAGGGGGAGCATGACTTCCCTGGATCTAGACGCTATACTCCTATTTATGCAGTCCAGTATCCCATTGGCTTTTTTCGCTGCCGCATCACATTATAGGCTTCTGGAGTGTTAGCTATCCCTCCCAGTCAAGATAAAGTTGACAGAGAAGACAGTCTTCATGCTCCACCATGAATAGGATTCCATTTGGACACATCTCTGCCTATATAGGTAGAGGAGTAATCATGGTGGGACTGGAACATAACTATGTAATAGTAGCAGATGTATTTCTTTTCATCACTGAGGAAACTATCTGGGTTTGATCAGAATTGCAGTCCAAAACAAATATCAGAAAGGAGTAAGCCAACCAAAGTCAACAGTCTAGAATCAAGAGCACAAAGTTTACACAAAAAGCCAATAGGAATCCAGTGCGATGATCCTAAGTCCGATTAGCGAGGTCAAGCTGGAAAAATATAGAGTCACTTCAGGAACAAACAATAGCCAAGGTCATAATCCAGGGTCCGGCATGATGAGAGTCCTAAGAGTAGCAGTCAGGGTTCAGTTGAGAAACAACAGTATTGACTGCCAGTACAAGCCTTCATACAGAGAGTCTCTTTATCTTACGATCTTAGCTGTTGGTTGTTTACGGCTCATTTCTTTGCTAATCTTGCAAAATTAGCAGAACTGCAAAATTCTGCATGCTCTCTCCTGTGTTCCAAAGCTGGGGGTATGTTTAACCCCTTGCTAGCTTGTTCAGATGTATTTTCCTCAGCTTGATCAGGCTGCTGAAATGAAAACTAGGCTGGGGAGACTGATGGGAGCTGCTGGACTCCATCTCCTCTGCTGACCACTCCAGCAACTCTTCATTCTTACTATCAAA
The DNA here is from genome assembly GCF_035594765.1 of Anolis carolinensis. NCBI lineage: Eukaryota > Metazoa > Chordata > Lepidosauria > Squamata > Anolidae > Anolis > Anolis carolinensis. Next base: position 13,825,429 of record NW_026943821.1, read on the forward strand.
ACCGACCATAACACCAGAGACTAAATGACAATGCTGTCCTCTAGGACCTCCTTGGGGTCCTCAGAAGGTCTCATAGGTTGACATCATTATTGTTTATATGGCTACAGCCACATAGCCAGATTTTTTTGCTGCTCTTCTTTTTACTAGTCATTAATTGACCACAGGGAGATGGGACAGAGCAAGATTCTGTCTGAAGGGAAGAGTGTTATTCTTCCTGGTATGTCTCAGTATTCTATTTTTTTAATTCCTCCAGAATTACAGTCCTCTACACAGGCTGCAATATTAGCTGAGTTGTAGAGTTTGTATATATTGGGTGCTTGTTCTTCCTCCCACCAATAGGATCCCAACCTGATGTTCCCAAATGATGTTGGCAATGATGTTCCCAAAGAATCAGAAAAAGCTGAAGAAGCGATGGACGAAGTCCCTAATGATCCCGAAGACCTTCATTATGCATCTTTGACATTTGTTGCACGGCAGGATATACCAGATGTGATTCCAGAAGAACCTCAAACAGAATATGCAGAAATCAAGAAATAGTTGCTCTCAGACTTTTCAGCAAAAACGCAAACAGCAAGTTAATGGGAATCCTCTTCAGTCTAGTTGACATTGAGGAATCTGCCTCCTGGTTCTGATCTCCTGTATGCCTTTAGAAGAAATAATTTCCTTCTACGGTCTCACCTGTACTGGATTACAGAGTTTCAACTAGTAATGTAGTTGCCCTCCTGAGAACCAACTCCATTCACATTGCCTTTATCTACAGCAATTTTGGAAGAGGGGCAGAGCTCAATGGCAGTGTGTATGTTTTAGAAACAAAGGACCCAATTTCAATTCTTAGATGCTTTCCGGACAAAGGATCTCAGTAGCAGAGGGATTACAATATACTCTTGCTTGAGGTTCTGGGAAACCATCCCAATCAGTACTGAATGGAAGAAGAAAGGATATTTGAAAATATTGGAGAAATTGTCAGAAAATCTGTTATTCCCATGTTCAAACATCCTTATTTCAGAGAAAACCTCTCTAGGAATCTCTCGGTCTTTCAGTGTTACTCTATGGTCTAGGCCCATCAGAATGTGACCACAGAGTCACACTGGAAGACCTAGAGATTTTTAGAGAGGCCGTATTAATGAAATCTGTGAATGACCAAATCCTCTAATGTAGAGGCTGATTAACATTTGTAATTTGTTTCACGGCAACCTCCAGTCCTGGAATGGATTGTAGATACCTCTCTAGAATCTCTCCGTCTTGCAGTGTTACTCTATGAGCCATGGTGGCACAATGGGTTAAACACTTGTGCCAGCTGGACTTCTGATCTGAAGTTGTTGTCCTGAAGGTTGCCAGTTTGAATCTGTAAGATGGAGTGAGCTCCCATCCGTCAGCTCTAGCTTGCAGGGACATGAGAGAAGCCTCCCAGCAGGATGGTGACACATCTGAGCATCCCCCAGACAACGTCTCTGTAGACGGTCCATTCTCTCATACCAGAAGCGACTTGCAATGTGTTCTCAAGTTGTTTCTGACATGATAAAAAGTGTTACTCTATGGTCAATGTTGTCTAGAATATGATCATAGAGTTGCAGTGCTGAACCTAGAGATTCCTAAAGAGAACATGTTAAAAAAAATCAGCAAATGTTCAACTCCAGAAAAGTGGAAGGCTGACTATAATGAATCATTTGTTTAGTGCTGATCTCCAGCTTTAGAAGATCTGGCTGTCTTCCTCCTTGATGGTGTTTAGATGTCAAGATGGGAGATTTTTATTTATTGTGCAAGAATACTGTAGGGACACAGTAAAATAACCCCCATAAAATGATCCAGTGCTTTGGGAAATTAGGGAACTTTTGGTTTTGCATTGGCTTTGGACTACAGCTGCCATAATATCTTAAGGTAAAGGTTTCCCCTGAGTTAAGTCCAGTCATGTCTGACTCTGGGGGTTGGTCCTCAACTCCATTTCTAAGCTGAAGAGCCGGCGTTGTCCGTAGACACCTCCAAGGTCATGTGGCCGGCATGACTGCATGGAGCGCTGTTACCTTCCCGCTGGAGCGGTACCTATTGATCTACTCGCATTGGCATGTTTTCGAACTGCTAGGTTGGCAGAAGCATAATATCTTATCATCAGCCATATTGGTTTGGACTGTTAGGACTTAAAGTACAAAATATCTGGGAGCACCTTTGCAGGGATCGATGTCTTGTTGAAAAATTGCAAATAAAAGAAAGCATTTTTAACGTGAGAGATTCTCTCTCTAGGAATTTCTAGGTCCTTGAGTGTTACTAAATGGTCAATGTCAACCAAAACCTAGAAATTTCAAGAGGGGCCATATTAAGCCAGTTTGTAAACAATGAATCCACAAAAGTTAAACCCACAAATGTGGATGACTGGGTGTAATGTGTAATTTATTTATTTGTAATATCTGATCCTGGATGATCTGCCTGTCTGCTTCTTCGATGATATTTGGACTTTTATGTATGATATCATCGGTTTCTGCTTATTTTATTATTTGAAATCCCCACAATTTATTTTTGTAAGTTTGAAGTTGTTTGTTTCCCTAACCTTCCCTCCATTGTCATGTTGCTGCCTTCATGGCATATTCTCTTCTTAAAAAACAAATAGTGTAATTTATATATTTTATTGTGTTGTGTTTGATTGTAATAAGAGAGAAAAGTCATCCCAGCCATGGGGCAAATATGTGAGACAGAATTTTAAAATAAATACATGAAAAAGTGATAAAAACACTTTGTTTGAAGTCCTTTGGAAAGAAGAGACAAAGGGAGATGTGGGCAGGGGAGGCTGTCAGAACCCTGCTACTAGAGCCTGGATGTGGCTCTGAGTTTCAGGGTCACTGACATTGATAAGACACCTGCGTCCCAGGACTCGGAGGAGAAACGGCTGATGGACTTGGCGGGGAATTTGCGCGGGGTTTTACTGAGCGGGAAGAGACTGTTCAAATGAGGGGGAGGGTATATAAAGGAGGGTTGGCCGGAGCCTCCCATTCTTGGCTTTTCTGATGTTCATGTTTCCTACAGTAAAAGTTCCTGGTGATACCACAAAGAGTCTCGTGTGTTCATTCAGGAGCGGCTGTGGTGAGCTGACACTAAGCCAAGAATACGGACACCATCCCGCTGTAGCGGTGAGGTGTAACATGCAAGTGGAGGATGAAGAGCTCTTGGGCGCCGGAGGAGGAAGGTCGGAAAGGGCCACTCCCGAGACGGACGCTGAGTTCCACCAGCTGGCGGCCCTGGCGTCATCCACCGCTTATGCCCAGCCAAATGGGGTAACCCAGAGGCGCGGAGTGGTGCGGGGAGATAGCACCGGAGGAGAGGAAGGTTCACCTTCCCCAGGCCCGCAAAAGATGGTGTTTCTGGAGGAGAGGATGTCGGCGATGGAGACCACCCTGGCAGTGATGTCGAGGGCGATGGAGCGCCTGGCGGTTTTGGCGGAGCCGGAGCGAGGAAGGGAACTCCGGGCTAGCTCAATGTGGGACGTGAGCATGGGAAGCAGCCAGGGCTTTGCAGACCTCCCAGCACCGAAGGGAAGGGAAATGCGAGAGGAGCCCGGTGCCCGGCCCAAGATCCAAACGAGCCTGACGCGGGTGGAGGAGAGTGACGACGAAGGGGAAAAGCCTCCGAGAATCCCGGCTACGCTCCCAACTGAGACCCTGGTGCCCCTGGCGAATGCCGGGCGTGGCACAGGACAAAGGGAAGCAGCAGCGGGGCCCACTGGCCCGCAAGGGGGCTTGCGACGGGCGGAGGATTGGGGATTGCCACCACAGGGACCCCTACCGAGACGAGAGGAACTAAGGATCGAGTTTGGGGGAGAGTCCTCTGAACTGGATTTTTTCCTGACCACGGTGAGGGGCTATATGGAGGACAATGCCCACACTTTTAGAACGGAATCCAGCCGGGTACGGGCCATTGGTGCAGTGTTGAAGAGGGGAGCGGCCAGCTGGTACGTTCAACTACACGCGCGGCGCGACCCATGTCTGGGGTCACTCCGACGCTTTATGGGGGCCCTGGAGACCCGTTTCCGAGATCCACTGGAGCAGATCCGGGCGAGGGAGGAGTTGAAGACCGTCTCCCAGGGGCAGAGGTCGGTATCTGAGTATGCGGAGGAGTTCCAATGCCTCGCTGAAAAGGTGCCGGAATGGTCTGCAGTGACAAAGATAGAACTCTTCAAAGAGGGGCTCAGGCGGGAGATCCTCTCCTGGGCGGTGCATCGTGATGAGCCTGACACACTGCGCGGATGGATTCAGCTGGCGGGGCGCATCGAGACATCGCTGGCCCAGGCGAGGAGGCACCGAGGAGGGCTACAGCAGCGGCCGCAGATGAAAGAGGGGAGCCGGAAGGAGGAATCAACCCCAGCCGGGAGGAGAACGGAGCCGACAGGGAACGTGAGCACCAGCAGGAGGGGCTGCTTCGTGTGCGGCCGTTTGGGCCACAGGGCTGCCGAGTGCTGGCAGAGAAAAGGGGAAGGCGGAGGCCCGCCCAAACCAAGAGCCGTGGCAGGGAAACGCGCCGAGGAAGAACCACCGATGAGGCACCACTCGGGGGGGTTGGTAAGTCAGGACAAAGCCATGATAGTGGTCCCCATTCAGCTGGAAAGTGGCAGCAAACAAGCAACCTGCAAAGCATTTGTGGATTGTGGATGTTCCAGGAACATCATCTCCCCTGAATTAGCCGAGGGATTGGGATGCGAAAGAACGAACCTAGAATCCCCAATAGCTTTTTCGCAGTTGGACGGATCCACAGCATCGGGATCATTAGCTAAGTACAGTGCCGAAGATGTAAAGTGTAAGATAGGGAGTTGGGAAGGAAAGGTGTCATTTGTGATATCACAAATAGCCAGCTATAATGTTATACTAGGCATGCCATGGCTGGGGCAGGCCAACCCGCAAATCAACTGGGAGGATAAGAGCATGATCTTCAGGATGAAGTTGGAAGGAGGGAGCCAGGAAGTGGAAAGGGAGCCGGGGAAAAGGGGGGAGGAAGACTCTATCAGGATAGCAGAACTGGCAGATAAATTACCCCCAGAGTATCGGGATTTTGTGGACGTATTTGATGAGAAGGAAGCAGACAGTTTCCCACCGAAGCGGAGAGTTGAAGTGAAGATAGAGCTAGTCCCAGGAGCAGAGCTTCCTAAGGCAAAAATATACCCAATGTCGGCTAGGGAAAAGGAGGAACTGAGAAAATACATTGATAAAAACCTAGCGAGGGGTTTCATAGAGCCTTCAAATTCCCCTCTAGGGGCGCCTGTGTTGTTCAGGCGCAAAAAGGACCAAACGCTGAGGCTCTGCATTGACTACAGGGGCCTGAATGCAATCAGTTCTGGAAATAAATACCCCCTACCTTTAGTGAAGGACTTGATCGCCCAGTTATCGGAGGGACAGATATTCACTAAATTGGACTTAATTGAAGCGTACCATAAATTGCAGATTAAACCAGAGGACAGGTGGAAGACGGCCTTCTCCTGTGCATTCGGATTATTCAATTATCGTGTGCTCCCTTTCGGTTTGTGCGGCGGAGGCGCCGCGTTCATGCAATTAATCAACGAAGTGTTGCATCCATTGTTGTACAAGGGAGTCTTTGTTTTTTTAGATGACATATTGTTAGTATCTCGGACTAAGGAGCAACACATAGAACTAGTCAGGGAAGTCCTGCAAAAGTTGAGAGAAGCAAAACTGTATGCGAAGCTTGCCAAGTGCGAGTTCAATAAAGACCAGATAGACTTTCTGGGGTATAGGATTTCCTCCCAGGGAGTGGCGATGGACCCTGCGAAGGTAGAAGACGTGAGGGGGTGGGAAGCCCCCAAAACACGGAAGCAGCTGCAATCCTTCCTAGGGTTCGCAAACTTCTATAGAACATTTATCAAGGACTTTGCGCGCCTCACTTTGCCATTAACGGATTTGTTAAAGACTAAAGGTAGGGGAGAAACAGCCAAAGTGAAGGCCCCAGGGGCCAAACTGACCTGGACAATAGAATGCCAGGAAGCTTTCGAAGCCCTTAAAAAGCGTTTTACTGAGGAGCCTGTCCTACAGCACCCTGATATGTCTAAAGCCTTTGTATTACATTGCGATGCGTCAGACCGGGCATATGGGGCAGTTCTGCTACAGAAAGACGAGGGGGGGAACCTGAAGCCATGTGGCTATCTGTCAAAAAAGTTTAGCGATACAGAAAAAAACTGGCCGATTTGGGAGAGAGAAGCCCTAGCGATTCTAAAAGCACTAGAGTGCTGGAGACACTTCCTGGAAGGAAGTGGAACACCGTTTGAGGTGTGGACTGACCATAGAAATTTACAGTATCTAAGATCCCCTCGTAAACTATCAGCGAAGCAAATTAGATGGGCCCAATATTTCAGCCGTTTTGATTTCAGACTCAGATTCTTCCAGGGGAAACATAATATACTCGCTGACGCTCTCTCTCGGATGCCTCAGCACGGGGGAGGAATTCAGGAATCTGAAGGGAGTATTTTTCTTGATAAGCAATGGGGCCTGGCAGTACTAACTCGAGCACAAGCGGCCAAAGAAAACAAACGTACTGCCATTTCCACGGGGGGAGGAGAAATATGGGAGGAAGAGTTGAAGCGAGCGTATGGAATGGACAAATGGTTACAAACAAACAAAGAAAAGGGAGAATTGTGTGGGGATTTGGTGTTTGTAAATAAGAAATTGTATATTCCTGAATGTTTAAGACGAGAAATGTTAAGGAAGTACCATGATAACAAGGGTGCGGGTCATCTAGGCCCCACCAGGACTATTAAACTGTTGGCCAAACAATGCTGGTGGCCCGGAATGAGGAAAGACGCCAGGGGATACGTCACGCAGTGTGAATTATGTGCAGAGGGAAAAACACCACCGGGGAAGCCCCAGGGGCTATTGCAGAAGGTGGTGGAGCCCATGAGGCCATGGGAATGCGTAGCCATGGATTTTGTAGGCGAACTACCCCCCAGCAGAGGCCACAGATACATTTGGACGATATTGGACCTATTCTCAAAACAGGCACACTTTGTGGCTCTGCCAAAACTTCCTCCAGCTGAAAAACTTGCTGATTTGTATGTGAAGCATGTATATCGCCTACATGGGTGTCCCGACAAGATAATTAGTGACCGGGGAGTCCAATTTACTGCAAAATTTTGGGGAAAATTCTTACAGCTGTTAGGAGCAGAAAGGAACCTGAGCTCGGCCTTTCATCCCGCGACCAACGGGGGGGTCGAACGTACCCAACAGACACTGTGCCAATTCTTAAGGATGTACACCAATTATAGACAGGATGATTGGGCGGACCTTCTTCCGTTTGCTGAGATGGCTTTTAACGGGGCCGTACATTCGGCCACAGGTCGTGCCCCATTCGAAATAGTATACGGACAGGAGGTGGCACCTTTCCCCAGGCTACCCGAGTGGAAGGAAGGGGAGGGCCAGACCGACGAGGAATGGCCGGCCAAAATCAAGCAAGGGTGGCAAACCGTGGTAGAGGCATTGCGGGAAACACAAAAGAAGTACAAGCTCTTTGCGGATCGTAGGCGCCGAGAGGGGGACAAATTGGGCGAAGGAGATCTGGTTTGGCTGAGCACAAAAAACCTGAAATTGGGGTTCCCATCCAAGAAATTGGCTCCACGCTATATAGGGCCATTCAGGGTAGCAAAAAGAATAAACGAAGTGACCTATGAGCTGAGGCTACCAAAGGACCTAGGAAAGGTACACCCGGTATTCCATTGCAGCCTGTTAAAAAAGTATAAAGGAACTCTGGACAGCGGAGAACAATAGTTGTGTTTAATCTTTTCCTTCCAGGACGAAGGGGAGGAGGACGCCATGTCAGAACCCTGCTACTAGAGCCTGGATGTGGCTCTGAGTTTCAGGGTCACTGACATTGATAAGACACCTGCGTCCCAGGACTCGGAGGAGAAACGGCTGATGGACTTGGCGGGGAATTTGCGCGGGGTTTTACTGAGCGGGAAGAGACTGTTCAAATGAGGGGGAGGGTATATAAAGGAGGGTTGGCCGGAGCCTCCCATTCTTGGCTTTTCTGATGTTCATGTTTCCTACAGTAAAAGTTCCTGGTGATACCACAAAGAGTCTCGTGTGTTCATTCAGGAGCGGCTGTGGTGAGCTGACAGGAGGCCATACATACATTTGCCAAACCACCTGTCATCTTACATTGCCGGACACCCCCCCCCCCGCCCGCCCCGGTGATGCAATGGGTTAAACCCTTGTCCTGGCAAGACTGCTGATCAACAGTTCAGTGGTTCGAAATTGGGGAGAGCGGGTGAGCTCCCTCCGTCAACTCCAGCTCCTCATGTGGGGACATGAGAGAAGCCTCCCACAAAGATAGTAAAACATCAAAACATCTGGGCGTCCCCTGGACAACATCCTTTTATTTGGAGGATGTGCCACGATTAAAGGACACATCAATTGAAAAATCACTTGGCAATAGTGACATCCTCTGGCTGAGGAATGTCTAGGGAAGGAATGGAAACGTGGATTTAATGAAGTTGCTTTGTGTTTAGAGATGGGGAAAGAATCCCAGTTTATGGCTGGGTAAGAATTTACTCACAGCCATGACTTTCTTCCTACATGAATATTTGAGATTTTTATAATTCGATTGAGGAAGAAACCAAAGCATACATTCATTCAGAATTCAAAACGACCTTAACAGATTACAGAGATGGGCCAAAACCAACAAAATGAAGTTTAACAGAGACAAATGCAAGATACTCCACTTAGGCAGAAAAAATGAAATGCAAAGATACAGAATAGGGGACGATGCCTGGCTCGACAGCAGTATGCATGAAAAAGATCTTGGAGTCCTCGTGGACGACAAGTTAAACATGAGCCAACAATGTGAAGTGGCATCTAAAAAACCCAATGGGATTTTGACCCACAGAAATAGGAGTCTAGTGTCTAGATCCAGGGAAGTCATGCTACCTCTCTATTTTTCTTTTGTGCTATCATTTCATGTCGACCATTTGCCTACATAAAACGAATGACGACATTTTCATAGGAAATGAGAGGCGACACGAAAATGAAAGGCGCACAGTCATCGTGCTTGCTTTTGTTTCATTTCATTTTGGCCCCGTAACAATAAGCAGGTACCGACAGAGGGCTGCTTTCCTATTACAGCTGATGTGGACCAATGGGTGATAATAATTAATATTAATATTAATAACAATAGTTATTCTGGGACTGTGAAGGCACGCTGGGGGAAATGGCTATCTATAAGTCTGGCTACCCAAGCGGCGTTTAATTATACCTCAAACCCCAAAGTAAACACTCTTGAAGCTGGTGAAAGATAACCAAAAATATATTTATTGAACACAGGAAATAGTCTTTACTGTATTAGAAATAATATGAGGTAAAATCGCTGAAATGATACAGAAATAAAACTATATTGATAGAGAATGAAGGTTATAAAGACTATAAAGGATAAGCACACAAGCTATGAGGAAACTATAAGGTAAGGACTATAGGGTACGTACAAGGCTATGATAAGCACTATAATGACTCTGAGGTAAACTATGAGGTAAGTACAAGGCTATGATAAACACTATCTATAACAGTGATGGCCAACCTATGACACGCGTGTCAGCACTGACACGCCTAACTATTTTTGCTAACACGCTGCCGCATGCAGATTGATTGGATGACTATGTCTTTTGTGGCCAAATTTGGTGTGATTTGGTCCAGTGGTTTTGTTGTTTACTCCATGGGAATTATGCACATTATATATAATTGTATATAATCTCATTCTATCATTATTCTATTACTGTAGTATATTATCATATTATTACTATTATATAATTATTATATTGTTCATTATTCATGACTACATTGAAACTAGAATAGAGAGAAATCAGCGTGGAAACTGCAAGAGGTAGCATAGATTGTTGTACAAGGAAATGGTGGTAATAAATAGTTTTTGATTTATTAAATAAATAAATATTACAATTATACATTTTTGTTATTTAAACTATACATATTGTGAAATTATGGGTTTTTTCTCAAAGTGACACACCACCCAAGTCATGCTAGGTTTTTTTGGTGAATTTTGACACACCAAGCACAAAAGGTTGCCCATCATTGATCTATAATGACTATAATGACTATGAGGTGAACTATAAGCTATGCTCTTGGTAAGTACATAAGGAACGTACTTCACTATGAGGTATACTATCTAAGCCAGGGGTCCTCAAACTTTTGAAGTGGAGGGCCGATTCATGGTCCCGCAGATTGCTGAGGGGCCGAATTATCATTTGAAAAAAAAAATGAACAAATTCCTATGCTCACAGCACATGTCTTATTTATAGTGCAAACCCCGCCCCAAACATTTATTTATTTATTTACTATATATTTACCCCACCCTCTCTCATCCCGAAGGGGACTAAGAGCGGCTTACAAGTTGTATGTACATACAATATATTATATTATTAGCATAGCACAATATTAGCATTATATATTACTATATTGTACTATACCATTACACCGTAATATTATTAGTAACATTACATTTAATATATAATATATAATTAATATTATTATATTATACAATATTATTATACTGTATTATTATTATTATTAGCCGCCCTGAGTCCTCTATTGGCTGAGAAGGACGGGGTAGAAATACTGTAATAAATAAATAATTATATTGTATTACATTATAATATTATTATCAATATTATATGTATACACAATATATTATATTACAGTAGAGTCTCACTTATCCAACATAAACGGGCTGGCAGAATGTTGGCTAAGCGAATATGTTGGATAATAAGGAGGGATTAAGGAAAAGCCTATTAAATGTCAAATTAGGTTATGATTTTACAAATTAAGCACCAAAGCATCATGTTATACAACAAATTTGACAGAAAAAATTGACAAATTTGACAGTAATGCTATGTAGTAATTACTGTATTTATGAATTTAGCACCAAAATATCATGATGTATTGAAAAAATTGACTACAAAAATTTGTTGGATAATCCAGAACGTTGGATAAGCTAATGTTGGATAAGTGAGATTCTACTGTATTACCATATCATTCATTTACAATATTTCATTTACAATATTAGTAAATGAAAGAACAATACAATATTTAAAAATAAAAATAATTTTAACCAACATACTGTAAACTTATCAGGATTTCAGTGGGAAGTGTGAGCCTGCTTCTGGCCAATGAGATAATCAAGTAGGATTGTTGTTGTTGTGCCTTCAAGTCATTTCAGACTTTGGGCAAGCCTAAGTCTAAAACTGAGGGCGGGGGCCAGGTAAATGGCCTTGGAGGGCCGCATCCGGTCCCCGGGCCTTAGTTTGGGGACCCCTGATCTAAGCTATAGGTAAATACCAGCTATGAAATAACTATAAGGTGATAAGCTATAAGGTAAGTACGCAAGCTATGAGGTAAACTATCAGCTTTGCTATCTTTGAGGTAAGTACCCAAACTATGACCTATGTGGCAAGTACATAAGCTATGAGATAAACTATGAGGTATAATAACTATATGGTAAGTACATGATTCATGTTGCCTGTATGAATTTGCCAGGTCAAAGAACCCAGACCAAATTCTAAGACCTATCTCTAAGAATGCCAAATGGAGGGAAAAAGGCCTCTAGAGACTAGCTCCCAGGCTGAACCATCTTATCCAAACCTAAAGGGGAGTCCCAAGCTCCACCCACAAAATGAGAGCCAATGGAACAGTCCACTTAAGAACAGCAAAGCAGGAAATAAACAAGGGAGAGAAACCCAGTAAGACATCACAGGGACCCTAAACTGAGGAGTTTTTAAGGGAGATGTTGCTATGCTGGAATGTGTCTCTGTGGAATTAGTAGGAGAGAGAAAAAAACTTTTTTAAATTCCTCAAAATCAGAATATGAAGGAATCTTTCTGAAACTTTGTAGGATTGATGCTCTGCTTACACAGTCTCGTGCAGAAATCCAAGGGAGTACCTCCTGTAGTTTTTAAAAAACGTATTTGTAAAAACTTTTAAAATTACTAAAAATCAGTAGATGACTAGAATGTTCTGAAACGTGGCAGGCTAAAAGTTGTATGTGTTGCCTACAAGTGTGCCAGATGACAGAAAAACGAGCCTTGAAAATTTTCCCATTGCTGTTAATGGAGCAAATCCGAACAAAACAATTGTAAAGCTTTGGACATTCAGATTACAAAACAAAATGAGACCCTCTCCAGATCTTTACGAAATGAAACAGGGGCCATCCGAACAACAACAACAACAACAACAACAACTTTATTTTTGTATGCCGCTTCCATCTCCCCGAAGCAGCTCACATCCAAATCTCCAAAACCAATTACTAATCAGATGTCAGTGGGTTAAAGCCTTGTGACTTGAAGGTTGGGTTGCTGACTTGAAGGCTGCCAGGTTCGACTCCAACTTGGGGAGAGTGCAGATGAGCTCCCTCTGTCAGCTCCAGCTCCATGCAGGGACATGAGAGAAGCGTCCCACAAGGATGGTAAAAAGATAAAAACATCTGGGCGTCCCCTGGGCAACGTTCTTGCAGATGGCTAATTCTCTCACACCAGAAGCGACTTGCAGTTTCTCAAATCGCTCCTGACACACACAAAAAGGCTTCTTTTGCACACTTCTATTGGGCAGTCTTTCTGATGCTCGACTTTGTTCTATCTTTTCTGCAATGCAAAGATATCCCAGCAGATGGTGCTGTGCACAAGTGGATGAAATCTTCAGCACAGCTGTATCAACTACTACCAAGTGTTTCCTCTTTCCTTGTTGGCCAATGCATCAATGTTTCATACAAAGCGCATGTGCGAATATATTTTATAGAAGAGTCAGCAAATGCCTGTGGATCTGCTTTCCAGACACAAATAAACCACGCAATCACAGGATGATTTCCATTCAGGTATTTATTTCTGGGAGACAGGGTGGTGTAGTAGTTTGAGTTTTGGATCCCCATTCGGTCATGGAAAGCCACACTATCTCAGTATCAAACAAACAAATATTGCCAAGAAAACTCTGTGATAGAGTCACCTTAGGGTCCCAACAAGTTGGAAATGATTTGAACAGTAATACAATTATTTCCTGGGAAGGCTAACTCGGACCATGTCATTGGTGTCCAAAACACTGGTGTTTCTGTGAATGGGAATCCAATTTCACAATCCTCTTTGGCATATCAGAACTCTGCTGTTCACCGATAATACAGAGCATAGTTTTGAATGAGCAAGTGTACTTCTGAGCATTTGCAGAGTATTATGTCGCTAAATAGTACCTTATTAAAAATAAAAAACAAATTCTTCTGCAGAGTTTTTAATACTGGATTGGCACACTGAAATTTAATTACTGAGGCTGTGCCTCCCGTTGGCATGGGGAAAGTTTTGGATAATCTACAAAGTCACAGGAACCATTTCTTTCTAAAATGGCAGCGATTCCTATAAATCTCCACTTTGAACTTACATGGCTTACTAAATTAGCTGTAATAATCAGAAGACAATCTGTATGTGGCAGTCACGGAAAAGAATATTCTGAAATATTTAAAATTGAGTGTTGAGAAACATTGATAGCACATTTATTTCTGGATAGAACCTAACTCATTGGTGGACCAAGACTCAAGTTAGTCATATCTGATAGAATATGAAACTAATAACGATAACAATATTAAATTATGACACAAACACCATATATGTGAGGACATGTTCCAACACACCTGAAACTGTGGTTAAAAGCAAATACAGAAGAGGCTCACTTATCCAACATTCGCTTATCCAACATTCTGAATTATCCAACACAGACTGCCTCCCCCCTGGATCCACAGCTGTTTCTCTAGGCAGCAAAGACTGAATTTTTATGCATTTAATTTCCGACAACATTGTTACTGTAAGTTCATTTTATGCAATTCTATCTTTATTTGTAGTCAATTTGTTAGTAGCCAATATTTTTGTAGTCAGTGTTTTCAATACATTGCAATGTTTTGGTGCTAAATTCGTAAAAACAGCAATTACTACATAACGTTACCATTATGATATTTTTGTGCTTAATTTGTAAAATTGTAACATAATTTGACATTTAATAGGCCTTTCCTTAATCCCTCCTTATTATCCAACATTTTAACTTATCCAACGTTCTGCCGGCCCCTTTATGTTGGGTAGGTGAGACTCTACCGTATTATAGTTTGACTGTACTTGGGCTGGAACCATACCATAGAATCGTATTGGAGAGCCTTGCCACAAACACTTCTAGGAGGAATTATTTTTTGGAGTGTGTTTTGCAAATGTAACCATGAATATGAATCAATGGAAAAGGTGGACATACTGAACACAATTCTGAGTTCTTTCCATCAAAAGTCGAAAGACTGTTGTGAATTTGAGAATGTCTTTCTCAAAAAAAGGATCAAACAAAATTTTCTGCAATTGTCATTGTCGACAGGCATATCTTCCTGCCATGCAAGTATTATATTACCACCATCATGAGGATAGAATAGACAAGATTACAAAAGCCATGCTTTAAGGAAATAAATATACAAAATCATGGGCTGATATTGATAATAGATTTATCCATATTGGCCCATGATTTTGTATATTTATCTCCTATATTTATTTTTGCTTTCTCCCCCATTGTTGTTGATGCATGACGGATTATTTACAGCAACCCTGTGAATAAGATGTCCAAACTTGTTATAAAATACCTGCTCAGTTTTTGCAAACACAGGGCAACCAGGGCTTTCTTGACCAAGTCTTTAATGCAGTTTTTCTCTTTCCTTTGTTAAGCAGTCTTGTTTTTTCCTAATGGATTCTGTTCTCATGATATGTCTAAAGCAGGCACGGGCAAACTTTGGCCCTCCGGGTGTTTTGGACTTCAACTCCCACAATTCCTAACAGCCGATAGGCTGTTAGGATTTGTGGGAGTTGAAGTCCAAAACACCCGGAGGGCCGAAGTTTGCCCATGCCTGGTCTAAAGTATGACAGTCCCACTTAGGGTGCATCTACACTGTAGAATTAATGCAGTTTGACTCATGTCCCAATGCTGTGGAATTATGGGAATTATAGTTTGATTAGGTACCAACACCCTTTGGCAGACAAAGCTGAGGACCTAGTAAAAGTACAGTTCCCATGATTCCATAGCATTGAACCATGACAGTTAAAGTGGTGTCAAACTGTAGTAATTCTACAGTTTAGTTCCACTTCAAGAATTCTGGGGTTTGTAATTTAGTGGGGTCCAGGACCTGCCTGGCTGAGCAGTTTAAAGGCTTGCCCTCACTAAACTACAAGCCCCAGAATTCTGCAGGTCGCAGCAACTAGATTTAAAGTGGATCCATCCTCTAGTGTTAAGAGATTCTACATTCATGGTATCTGCTGCAGTACTCCAGAAGCTGCGGTGGTGCAATGGGTTAAACCCTTGTGCCAGCTGAACTGCTGACCTTAAGGTTGGGTTGCTGAACTGAAGATTGCTGGTTCGAATCTGCAAGATGGGATGAGCTCCCGTCTGTCAGCTCTAGCTTGCGGGGACATGAGAGAAGCCTCCCGGCAGGATGGTAACACATCCGGATGTCCCCTGGGCAATATCCCTGTAGATGGCCAATTCTCTCACATCAGAAGCGACATGCAGTATGTTCTCAAGTTGCTTCTGACATGATAAAAAACTCCATTTCAAAGGTGTTGATTCACTTCCTCCCAGCTTTCTTCAATATCACCATCATCATCACCAGCATCATGAAATTCTTTCATGAAGAAATCTATACATTTTAGGACCTTCTTATAAAAAAATATAAACCGAACAGAATTTTCAGTTATCCCTAAAAAACTGCAGACTTCATTCACACAGGCAGATTCTTCAGCGATTCTCCACTGAATACTTGAACTGGAAATTACCATTTCACAGATGTAGTGGCAGGCCCTTTGACTCCAGCCCCAATGCTTGGGCCCAAATTTCCCTCCTCCTGCATTTTTGTGCAAAATAAACCCAGCCGCCGACTTCCTGAGGTCTCCTGTCTCGATTCTCCGGCGCCCCAATTTGTCTTCCTTCCGGCTGCTCCAGGGGGAATGCAGGTCCCTTGGGAGAGCGAAAAAACCGTTTTATCTGATGGCTACTAAGTTCTAATAGTGATTCTTTCCCCCTCTTTTTTATTTGATCATTTATTCATGAAGGCATTAAAGCTGATGTATCGCTCACATGGGATCCCCTCCTCCATTCCTCCAAACAAAATCAGAAGTCGGCCATAGGTAAATTTATTAGCCCTCTACAAAGTCCCGGGAACTGGTCTCTAGGGAGTCTTACCGCAGCGCGAGTTTGACTGACTTCTGATACAATAGTAAACTGGAAATCCATGTAGGTTTCCTTTTTGTTTCTCCTGGGAGACAGACAACTAGATGGACCGATTTTAGGGGGAAATTCTGAATTATGAGATACATATTGATATGATGCCAATTATATGGAATTGAGCTTATTTAATGTGTTGTCGAAGGCTTTCATGGCCGAAATAAACAGGGTATGGCAAGCATCCTCAGAGGTTGTGAGGTATATTTCTCACAACCTCTGAGGATGCCTGTCATAGATGTGGGCAAAATGTCAGGAGAGAATGCTTCTGGAACATGGCCATACAGCCCGGAAAACACACAACGACCTTATTTAACATTGACAATCCTAATTAACATAGGGTTGCTGGGCATTTTTCGAGCTGTATGACTATGTTCCAGCAGCAATCTCTCCTGATGTTTTGCCTGCCTCTGTGGCTGGCATCTTCAGAGGTTCTGCTGGCTATGAAGCAAGCGGAGTATGTGTGTGTATGAATATATGTGTCTGTCTATCTCTATCATCTATTTATCTATCATCTATCGATCTGTGGAATGTTCAGGGTGGGAGAAAGAATCCTTGTCTGTTTAAAGCAAGTGTGAATATTGCAATTAGCAAGCTTGAATAGCACTGAGAATAGCCATGAAGCTGCAAAGTCAATCAGTGAGGGTATCTGCATAGAGGTAATAATAATAAAACTTTATTTATATACCGCCCTATCTCCCGGATGGGACTCAGGGCGGTTTACAGTCATAAAAGCAACACAACATTACATAACGACATAACACACATTATTAAACAAGGTAAAATAGTACAATTATAACGATAAATCACACATGACCAGATCAAGGGGATGGGAACCATAAACCCAATATATTAAAATGTATAATTTTAGGATAGGGAAATCTTGTGCAATGTATTCAGGCTCAGAAATCAGCGGTAGTCCAATATAATTACTCAAAAACCTGCCGACACCGCCAGGTCTTCAGTTCGTTACGGAAATTGGATAATGTAGGGGATTGCCTGATCTCTTTTGGCAGTGCATTCCAGAACCGGGGGGCCCCTGCCGCACTTGAGACGGTGGTGGCGAGAAGAGCCTCCCCGGAAGATCTCAAGGTCCGCACTGGCTCATAGGAGGAGATGCGATCACGGAGATAGGTAGGGCCCGAGCCGTGTAGGGCTTTATAGGTCAAGACCTGCACCTTGAATTGGGCCCGGCAGTTTATCGGCAGCCAGTGGAGCTGCTTTAATAGGGGCATTGTGTGCTCCCTATAGCCGGCTCCCGTTAGAAATCCAGACCTTTGTTGCCTGGAGGCATCCTCTGTTTGGAAGGTGTTAACTGGCACTTGATTCCTTGCTGTCTGGAGTTCTTCTGTTTTTGAGTAGTGTTCCTTATTTACTGTCTTGATGCTAGTGGTTTTTTTAAAAAAATTGGTAACAAGATTGTGTCCATCTTCATGGTGTCCTCCTTTCTGTTGAAATTGTTCACCTCACAACTTCTGAGGATACCTGCCACAAATGTGGGTGAAATGTCAGGAGAGAAAGCTTCTGGGACATGGTCATACAGCTCGAAAGACTCACAGCAACCATATTGTTCACGTGCATGTAGATTTCAGTGCCTTCTTTGTGTTGCCTAACACAGTGGTTGTCCAAGTGGTCCAGGATGTCTGCATTTTCAAATAATAATCTGTGTCCAGGTTGGTTCACCAAGTGCTCTGCTATGGCTGACTTCTCTGGTTGAATTAATCTGCAGTGCCTTTCATGTTCCTTGAATCGTGCCTGGGCAATGCTGCATTTGGTGGTTCCTATGTAGACTTGTCCACAGCTGCACAGTACACGACTCCTGCAATGGTTAGAAGATCCCTCTTGTCCTTTGCTGAACGTAGCAGTTGTTAAATATTCTTTGTGGGTCTGCAGATTGTTTGTAGGTTGTGTTTCTTCATCAACTTCCCTATGTGGTCAGTAGTTCCCTTGATTAACACCTTTTCTTTTGGTGTGAGACCAGATGTTCATCTTCACTGTAGAACTAATGTAGTTTAACAGCAATGGCTCACTACTATGGAATCATGAGAGCTCTGGTTTTGTAAGGTCTTGAACTTTCTCTGCCACAGTGTACTGGTTCCTCACCAACCTACAACTCCTGGGATTCTAATAATAATAATAATAATAATAATAATAATAATAATAATAATAATAATAATAACAACAACTTTATTTATATACCACCCTATCTCCTCAAGGGACTCAGGGTGGTTTCCAACATAGCAAGGAAACCATACAACAACTTAAAACCATACAACAACAAAACATAATATTAATTAGCAATTTAATATTGCCCCCCATTTTATAGGTTTTCGTGTTTTAACGCAATCGGTTCCTTGTCCTCCCCCACCCGTCTCTATTTTACTCATGGATTTTACTCAGAGTTTTGCACTAATCACCCCTCTGTACATAGGAATTGATGTCTTGGTTTTAATAATTGTCATGTTATGTTGTTTTTATAACTATGTTATTATATTGTGTTTTAAATGTATGGATTCTTTTTCTTATGTAAGCTGCCCTGAGTCCCTTTGGGGAGATGGAGTTGGGGTACAAGAATAAAGTTGTTGTTGTTGTTGTTGTTGTTGTTGTTGTTGTTGTTGTTATTTTAATATGATATAGCATATTATTATTATTCATAGAATCATAGAATCATAGAATAGTAGAGTTGGAAGCGACCTCATGGGCCATCCAGTCCAACCCCCTGCTAAGAAGCAGGAAATCGCATTCAAAGCACCCCCGACAGATGGCCATCCAGCCTCTGCTTAAAAGCCTCCAAAGAAGGAGCCTCCACCATGGCCCGGGGGAGAGAGTTCCACTGTCGAACAGCTCTCACTGTGAGGAAGTTCTTCCTGATGTTCAGGTGGAATCTCCTTTCCTGTAGTTTGAAGCCATTGTTCCACGGCCT